>NW_017803157.1:2600944-2719633 GCF_001625305.1 Branchiostoma belcheri
AAAAAAATTCAGTGCAAAAGAGAAACCCCGATAAAAAAGCCTAAAAACACGCTAAAAATACCCCCAAAACCCAAACCTCTGCTTGGAGAGTATGGTATCACCGAGTTCGAGAAGAACTGCCTTGTTCCTATGTGGCTTAGATTTGCGACGGTAATAAAACCAAAAAGGCGTTATCATCAATAAACGAGCGACTTGGGCGCTGTCTTTACAACTTTCAATTCCAGACTGGTCGGTTTTCAATAGACGCCTACAAATCTCCGACTGCATTTCAACGTGTTAACACCCCTTCTGTTCTGTAGTCACGGTGGAATTATTACAATATTGGGCCTGCTCAACTCTGCAAATCCAATATAAAAATAGAACTAATGAAGACTTACCGCATGCTGGCCACACCGGAGCCATCGTATTAAAATCAGAATTCGTAGACGTATTTTTGGACATTGAGGAGATTGTTTTTTAAGATACCTAGGTTACCATACTAACATTACAGACAGTCTAAGAATAACGTGGTAAAATTAAACCGTGGTTTTAATTTGTAGTTTCCGTGGTAAAATTTTGGTCCGCGTCTTTCTGCGCTCGTTTCAGAGGACGTTTCAATCTTAGAGCACACCCGTCGTCATATATACATGTATATGAATCACTGGAGTTGAAAATCCGGATAGATCGTGGATAAAACGCGCGCAAGGGAGGATGGAGCGACTTCGCACTATTGATCCACGACTCTACCACAGCAACGGTGACAGTGTGGCGGCGAGTTTCAAAGCTACAGATTGTCAAGACTATCTTGAAACATATTTCGTGGCCACATGGATTATTAATGACAATAGATTGATGGAATCTTTTCCACATTCGCTACCCCACACGCTGACATTGCTTGGTGGTTTCGTATTTATAGCGTACATTAATAAACTGCAAACTAAGCCCAAAGTATAATACTGTGGAGAAATACCATTATTCACAAAAAGTATAGAAACCCTATCAGTGAATATACATACGATCATGATGGCGAGTATATCATACTGTCGTACAGCTTATCACAAATTCTTTTTGATATCTCGCATACCGACATGTGTTCTCTAGATGAATACGAATTAATGTAACATACATAACCGTATAAAATCAACGGTATAATGCCATGGTGTTTTCATTGCGCCCTTGAAAAATTATGTCTTTTTTTTACTGAAAACACGCCGTTATTATTTAGCCACTGACACATCAAGTATACGTGTAGACATGTCTAAATGGACGCGATAATTAGCATTACCATCAGTCGACAACATCTGACGGTGGAGTACGTGCCGGCGACACTTTGGGCAAAGGTCTGAGGGTTTCACCTTACTTAATGCGGATACACATTAAGCCCCCACAAGCTCGATACATTCTAGTGTATAAATAGTGGTCATCCTTGGTTACGCTGGCGGCCCAACACTTCAAGCACGGGATGATACTAATGATACATCATGATCACTCGGAGTTAATTTCATGGCTGTGAGAAAAATGTCCTCATACATGTTCTTCTGTATGCGTGCTACATAAGGAAAATAAACTGGCAGGGATCCATAAGAAACAGTACGGGTTTGTACATACCACACTGCGCACAAGCCGCTGTGACACCTCTCCGTCAGCGATGCCAGAAGCAGTCCGTGTGCTCAGTCTAACATGTCAGAAGACCTCTTGGCTTTTTGATGGCATCCACATGCCAATCAGGAGTGATACCTCCCAGGCCCCGCCCACTTCTCTGGTTGCTAAGCAGCTATTGGCCAATAGGATACGCCATCACGGGGGACATATCTCCTCTTGCTCTTCCGTCTATCTCGTTATCATCATCTTGTCGTGATAGTTGCACTGATGTGCATAAGGCTATGTTGATTTGATTATATGGGTGACATCCCTCGCACATGATTTTCCGTCCGTTTACAAAAATATGTTTTCGACCATACTGTAAAGCGTACAAAGCAGCTGTAAAATGAGCAAATATATGCCGTAAATTGCAAACAAAATATTGGAAAGCGATAATAATGTCGAATAATGCCAAAATCAATTCCAAAGGAAAGGATGAAAATGTAAAGAAATGAAAATGAAGAGATGAAGAGATTCCCCATACTCTCTGTGTTTAGTCATTTGTTCAACCTTCATGACCACGTAGATTTTATAATGAAGGCAACTGTTTTACTTCACTTTTTTTGTGAAACTGTTTTCTTTTTTAAGCACGCTCGCATGAGTCGCATCTGCTTTGGTGTTCCAGGAGGATGTCATCCATACACAAATGTAACTCCTACTCCCTTGAAATATTGGAACTCACCAGTATCTAACAGCTAGTGGTATTATTTTTTAATCATATTCGCTGTTCATTTATTTCTATGACTATAAATTTGTATTTACCTGATCCGCGGTATATCCTCATGCTCTTTTGGTCTAGTATTGTATCCCTTTCATATTTGCATCAACATGACCAAAAACCATTATAAAAAGAAATATTGGAACTTATTCTAAGTATGAATTGCTTACTATGGTACTCTTTTTTAGTCGTCTTATGAACATAAATAATGCTGGCAGCTTTGAGAAAATACCACACTGTTTCATCATATAAGACCCAGTGAGTGTTATGCGGCTGATGCAGCAATCTATTTGGTTCTAGTACTTTCCGCGCCGATAGCATATAGGTCTATCTACATGTGGTAATTATACCTCTAATCATATACTCCGCAGGTATGACTGTGTGGGCAAAGCGGTACCTCAAGAAGTAGGTTCTCGCTGCGACACATTCGCTCCGTACTGCCTTTGAAGATTTGCCTCAATTTCCGCAAATACGGCTGTACCGTACTTACAAGAACATGGAAATGTCATTCCTGGCGTCACAATTACAAGTACTGCCCACACATAGTTGCCTCGGGAGATAGCCGTTTGTGTTGTAGTCTCGGATGAAATTTAGGGCGTCAAAACAACAAAAAATATTCTAGATGAGGAAATCTGTTTGTTATTGACATTTACTGCCATTTCCTGGCACATTATCGTCATTATAGAAGAGAAGAAAGGGCAACTAACAGTAGATGATAGGTAGTTTATAGTATTATTGTAATGTATAGATTCCTAGCACTTTGCATAAGAATATAGCGTACCAGTATGAAATACTCATGTTTTGTTTACTAGCTGGATATCCTCTTATGCATTTAGCCCATCTGGGCAAGAACATGCAATAAAGATTCAAGATTAAGATTATTTCAACGAGCTTACGATAAAAAAAATAAGCAACCGTTTTCCGTAAGGGACATCGCATTATTGTCTCACAGGTATCAGTAGCTATGGGATAGGATTGAATCAACTTTTATTAGAAGAATGGCCAGAAAATTGGCTTTGAAAATCCAGTTTTGCTGCCACGAAATTGCATCAGATGCCTTTAAATCTTGGAACCCATTCTTCTAGCTATCAATTGGTCACCATGGTAGTAATCACATGAACACTATCTTTTTTTATCGATCACATATCACTTCTCCCCTACCAGTGACCGCGACACATTTAACAGATCACTCAACGGATTAATAAATGTTATTAAATACTTTTTTGCTGTATTATAACCTGTGTCTACTTTTACATCTTAAATCCTCATCAGAGGTGAAGCATGATATCATGCTTTTTCGAGTAGCTTAATGCTTGTGGAATGCAGCTTTGCCAATAAAATCGTGTAAAATGCATTTGTCCCTGTACCGTCTCGCGTCTGATGTAAGGGTTAAGGACGCCTGAACACACTATCCTGAATTCCTGATAATACTTGACATATATATATGCCGGTAGTTGAGAAAACTACCAGCTGGCATACTGAAAGAACCGACAATACATTCAAACAACGATAATGATCAGGAGAGGCTATGATAGGGTTTATCGGTATCAATGCGAGGAAAAGCCACATTAAAAATTGCATGAATGAGTGGAATAATAAATATGATGAACAGTTTGCTTCGTCGACTAGAACGTTACATGAGAAATAGATTAGCCAGTTGTTTATTTCACATTGATTAGTGCTATTAATTGTGGATTCCCTAACCTGTACTGTGCAACTCAAACATCTTGTAAGTCATCTTATTCATAATATTTTTCAGTGAAGACTTCAGAATCTACCGACACACACATCGTACCAGGCTGTGCACAGATTCTTTCACTGAAAACTCTAAAATCAATTAATACATGCCACACAGCATAACATTCTTTCCTAGTGTGCAGAGAAGAGTTCATTATAAACGCTTTTTGAGAGCAGTTGTCTGTAAAAAAACAAGCATAAGGTGGCCAAACTAAAAAAAAAATTCTCTTAAATTTTGTGTGGTGGTACCGACTTCCCTAGTATGCAGAGAAGAGTTCATTTTAAACGCTTTTAAAGGCATCCAGTGCAGTTTTTAGGGCTTGGAAACCCAATTTTTCAAAGTCAATATTCTAGTCACTTTTCTGCATACTGAGTTGAAACCATATTATCCCAATGTATATTGACCCTCATGGAGTAAAAATACCCCAAATTCTTACGGAAAATGGTTACTGGAAGGGCCGTTGGCTGATTTTAGGGTACCACCCATAAAATACAGGACTCATCTTGAGGCTTGTTTCTGCAGTTTTAAATACCCAAAGTATGAAATACTGATTGAAATGTGCTAATGTGAAGCAGTACGTGTCAATATCATACAGACTGCCTTATTCAGAACATTTTCAGTTTTGCTGCTCCGAAATCGCCTGAATGCCTTCAAATGCCTGTCCCAGTCTTTACCCAGCCTGACTCTCATGGCCCACGGTTTCCTTGATGATGTTCAGGTTAGCCGTTTTGGATTATTTCCATCCAATTTGCTATCAGTAGTTGAGCCAGGATTGTAAGCCGTTACAAATTGAGTAGCCGTGCAGGCCTGACTTTAAACGCTCGCTTTATCTGCAGGTGGGGCGAAGAAGCTATCCCTCACGTGGCACCGCGGCGTATTCCGTACTCTTCCCACAGAGTGGAAGATAAGACGAGACAATGGATCACGTACAGTGAGCTACAGTCCTGTCAGGGCCTGATGCAATGATAAACATCTGTATCATACAGCCGAATATGGCCTCCCGAACATTAGCCGACCTCCCCCAAACCATGGTTAGGGGTACCATGGTTGGCTGTGGTTTAGTCGGTGAAGTCGGCTACGAATAATATAAAATGTTTAAAACATTCGGGTGTGGACGGAAGGTTCGGCCATGGTTGACTGGTTGGTTGGTTGGTTGGTTGGTTGGTTGGTTGGTTGGTTGGTTGGTTGGTTGGTTGGTTGGTGGTTGGTTGGTTGGTTGGTTGGTTGGTTGGTGTCCAGGAGTACAGTGTAGGTCGGGTGTTGTTGGCAGTCAAATTTAACCCAAATTCGACTTGTATAGAAAGGTAGCCGTGCGTGGTCTACATTTTGTCAGACTGCTCCCGAACTCCAGCCAACCTTGGTCGGCTGGTGTGCAAAGGAAGGTTCTGAAGGTGTGACAGGGGCTATAGCCTGGGTGCCTTCCCATCTATTTAACCGAGACTCTCTTACAAGCCCCTCGCTAAAAAGCCATCTCTTCATCTGCACGACAAATACAGGCACACATGCATGAAGTCTCATTCATTCATTCATTCATTCATTCATTCATTCATTCATTCATTCATTCATTCATTCATTCATTCATTCATTCATTCATTCATTCATTCATTCATTCATTCATTCATTCATTCATTCATTCATTCATTCATTCATTCATTCATTCATTCATTCATTCATTCATTGCACGCCGTTTTCAACCATTTTCTGGAGAAAGATTTTTTCGTGGCCTTGATTTCTTCAGATTTGTATGATAACACTCCCCCATTGGCTACCCCGGCGAATGTCCAAAATAAATACACCCTTCAGGCCAGCCCTTTGATGGCTGATCCCTGCTGAGATAGATGAAGGAGCTCATTAGGCTGGAGAACAAGACAAACTGGCCGGATCGCCTGATGGACCACAGGCAGATGGGACCAATCAGCGTTCCCGGAGAGAAGCTGAGAGAATATGTGCAACTTGCAACAGGCGGTTAGAATGGCGGCATATCAAGGCCGCTGGTAAAGGCCATGTTGATTTACTAGTATATATGGATGGCACCCACGCGCGCATGAAGTTTCCAAATAAAAAATTGTTTTCGACCATGCTGTAAATCATACAAAGCGGCTGCCAAATGAACAAATACATGCCGTTAATTGCAAAGAGAAAATGTCGGAAAAAATACTAATGTCAAATATAGAATGATGCCAAAATCAATTCCAAAGGAAAAGAATGAAATGTGAAGAAATGAAAATGATCTATCATCCGCCATACCCTACTCTTTGTGTTTACCTGTTCAACCTTTATTACGACGTAGATTTCATAATGAAGACAACTTCTATTTTGCCAAGTTTTTTTATTCGCATAACCGCGGCAGTTTTTGGGTTCCTAGAGGATCCATATCATCAAACCAACATGGCTTGTGATAACGGTTACTCCGAGTATCACCCTAGATTGTTTATGTGAAGTTCTTATGCTAATGAGTAAGTAGAATGACACATAGCCAAGATAACGTACGGCACAATGTTTTCCTGAATATATATAACATTGCAAAGAAATACATGCATGCCGTCGTTATTTTCACATTAACCATAAATATAATGTCACAAAAGACATACTACTTCTGAATACACAGAGAATCACGGCGAATATACACAACTCACGGGCGGTTTAAATGACAGCATATTAGGGCAGCTATTTTTGAGGGAGCAAGTACTTAAGTAGGATAACACGAAGGCCAGTCCAAAATAATGGATTTTAGACACAAAAATCATGTGAGGATGGCGGTTAAGAAGGAAAACAGGAAGCCATTTGGCAGTAACCATGAATTCATGCATCACGACCGCGATCAAGTGCATATTAACCCGCAGCAACATGACAAAATTACACCGGAACGACGATATCCGAAAATTGTCGGTTGACTTTGAACTAGGCTGGCAATATGCAATGCAGCTATAAGGCGACACCGACTTCATTTTATGGATGAAATCCTCAAAAGACCCCCAAACTAGTGCGCGCGGGCGAATTAAAAAAAAATTCCGGCCAAAAATAAAAATGCTACTAAACCACAGGAATATAAAGTTGCTATTGTGAATTTGCGGCAGTATTAGCGACGTATGCGACAAGCCGGCACATTCTGGCTTTTTGCGGAATTTATGAATCGGCACCGAACGTATGTACTGAGTTCTTGATCATGAGTGGTAGAGCTTCTGTTGCCTGGGTGCCCGGCTCCGTATTGTCGCTAACTACCATGGACTACCCAGGCCTAAAGCCAGGCCAGAGCTCGGTGGGCGTGATCCTTGTTTTTTTTTTTTTTTTTTTTTAGAACAAGGCGAAAATTCAATGCGCGCGCGGATATCATCCATAAAATTAAGTTGGTGTTGCCTAATCGCGCGGTTATACAACTGAGCCCCCTAATGTCACAGCCATATCACACTGTATTGCGGCATACTCGTGCTTCATTGTATACGCTGCAGCGACGCCCAATTTATGATTATAATTAGCCCCTGGGGAGGGTGTCATCACCTCGTAATGTATCGATGGTGCTGTGTATTCAGTTGTTAGACTTATGTGAAGACAACGGCATGCATGTATTTCCCTGCACTACCATATATTCAGAAATATTGTGGTGTAAGTCATTACGCCTAGGTGTCAATCTAGTTACGTAGTGTAACAACCCTTGCATATACAATCTAAGATATGACAAACTCGTGTTAACCCTTAGTACAAAACAGAAATAAATTCTTAGGTATAGTTTGAAATTGGTGGCGTACTTTGCAGTGCTATAAATTCAAGAAAACATGTGCCGTACTTTATGTGGTGTCATTCTAGTCATTTAGTATAGTAACCCTTGCATGCACAACATTGGATGGTACTAGGGGTAACTTCCATCTGATATGCTGCCACTCAAACTATATTCACGATTAGATTCTCTGTGTATTTACTAGTAAGTCAACATCCCATTTATGATCTATGTATATGTGAAGATAACGCCGACATGCATGTGTTTCTTTGAAATTACATATATTCAAGAACACATTGTGCCGTACGTTGTTATGCCTAGGTGTCATTCTGGTTACTAGTACAAACTCGTGTTAACCATTATCACAAGACAGAAATCAACGTTTATATATTATGGTAGCATACTTTTGCAATGCTATAAATTCAAATAAACACTGTGACGTACGTTGTTACGCCTAGGTGTCATTCTAGTTACTTAGTATATCAACCCCTGCATATACAATCTAAGATATAACAAACTCGTGTTAACAGTTATCACAAGACAGAAATAAGTGCTTAATACACATTATATGAAACATACTTTATCATACGCCTACCTACAGTTGCGAACCTGAGTAGAATCAGATACAACAGGTTATCAGAAGTGAAATGGACAGCCAGGAGCCGAGAATGATTGAGGGCACCATCGATGGCCTGTAAGTCTGTTGTTGCTGCCGTAAGCAAAGGAGTAAGTACAGTGCGTGGGCCGTTCCAACGATCGCGACCTGACTTCAACTTGGAACTAAAGGGCATAACTAAAACTTCAAGGCATAACCATAAATAGCAAAGTCATCCATCAATGTTTCAGAAACACGAACACTCAAATGGCAGGCGGCGTCCTCAGTACATAAGAAATAACAATACATAGCTGATCGGTAAATCAACATTTGAATTAACAAACCAATCAATAAATAGAAATGTTATATTTGCAATGTAAATGCATAATGTTCGCCTGGTCTAGCCCAGCAAACTACTGCACGCACTGTTTTTTCTTACTCAAAGTGAAATACGTTCATATGTATGGTATTAAAAAAACCTTTAAATACCAGAACTATTGTGAATCTTATGTAAGTCTGTTCAAGCACCTATACCAAAGGGACATAGTCATTAAAGTGATTAAACACACAATCCAAGAAAATCCAAATTTCTGTATCTGTATAGCCGGTATAACCGCCTTTCGGCGTAACACACCAGCTTCGCACGTATGCACTATGGACCAATTTCTATTCAACAAGGGACATCTAGAGTTCCTGTTCTCTGCCCTAAGGCTGAAGGATCGAGGACACAGCCAACGGCTTTTGTGAAGAGAATACAGACGAAGCTGAGGAGTGGGCTGGGAACAGATCAGATTCCCTGTTAAGACTCTCCTAACAAGCTTGCAATCATTAGATCTAAAAAGCTCTCTTGAGTCCAATGGAAAATCCACCTGGAGCACGGTATTATTCCTTTCTTAGTGCATAGAAAAAGGCATCATGGAAGCGGATGCCAAGAAAGGGTCAGAAGCAGCAGAGAAGAGGGCCAGAAGGAGGATGGTGACATCGACCACACCTATACCTACATCACACATCTGTACCAACTGTGGCAGAGACTGTAATTCACGAATCGGACTCTACAGCCACAGTAGACGATGCACTCCCAGGGTGGCGACAAGATAGTCTTCCGAGACTGGACTGCCAATGATGAGTGCATAGAGAACGTGAGATAGTAAGGCCATGTTCATTTGATTTCTGGATGTCCTCAATTGACTTTTAGTGATAAAATCTTAATATGACTCAAAATTTCACAGTTTATCTTGAACGAACAACAAGAGTACCCATAAAGTAAAATGTTTTAGAGTGTCGAGAGAATTAATTTCAAAATGGTGTCCTACCACCCTAGAAAGTTGGCCGAGACGACGGAGATGACGATATTGTCATTTTATGGGAGTGACATGGCAGAACCATTGCAGACCCGGATATTGTTTATGAAATCATGCGTGGGAAGAACGAGAGGCACAGTCAGGAAAAAGGCGGTGAGCTTAGCTGAGTGTGTGAGAGTGAGCGCTGCCGCAATTTCACGCGAACCAACCATGACCAGGCATATATGATTCTGGAATACGTTGATGGCTAGACATCCAGGTAATATAAGAAACGCACAAAAACTTAAGCAACTGGATAACCTTGATGCATGCAAGTTATAAACGCATTACAGAATCGCAAAAAAAAAAAAAATTAGTTACTCAACCAACTGGATGTGATTTTGGAAACGGTCAAACGTTTCAGGTATTATCCACTACCTTTCGTACCTTTGTATACGAGAGAATGTACAACCCCACCCTCAACAGGGAACGGGCCTACGGGTAGAGCTCTGGCACTTGAAATCCTAGCGCTCAAAAATTTGTCTTCCCTTTTGACTTTGACTTTGAACCTTTGACTTTAGAATAAAGCTGTAAGCAAGGACTATGTCCCTCAATATTAAAAGAATATTATGTCTCAGAGGGTTTTTCACTCAGAGGGTTTTTCTTGGGGTAGAATACCAGACCTCCTACTGTGGCCATATCTTTGGGACTCAACAGTTGTCCTTTTATACCTGACCCCTACGCCGTGAAAAATTCTGCTGAGAACCTGGATGCATGGTATATAAAACATAAAACCACACTGTTACACCCGGTCACGATTCCCAAACGTGCCGTCGCCATGTCGTGTGCGAGATCGTGGGAGTGTGTTCGCGCCATTGCCTCCTCTGCACCGCCAACAAATTCACCGGTTTTGACCACCCGAGCATGACGTTAAAGCCACAGTTACATATAGCCAAATATGGCCTTCCGAGCGCTAGCCGAACTCACACCAACCAAAGTTAGAAGTAGGTCGGGAGCAATGCCTGCTGGTGTTCGGTCAGGTCGGCTACTGTTCGGCTGCGCCAGCTGAATGTTTCAAAATGTTTAAAACGTTCGGGTGTGGACGGGAGTTTCGGCCATGGTTAGCTAGCAGTTGGCTTGCATTGGTGACTAGTGGAATAAGGGCGTGGTTGGCATTCAAATTTGACTCAAATTTAACTCACATTTGATTTGACTCGTTCAAAAAGGCATGCGTGACCTACATCCGTCCAGACTTCTCCCGAACATCCGCCAACCTTGGTCGGTCGGTGTTCAGGAGAAGATTGTGAATGTGTGACAGGGCTTAACGAGGTACAAACAAACGCATGTCAGCGTGGTAACAACGCAACGTCACATACGCTGTGCCGCTTATAGTGCCACTTCAAAACAGTGAAGCATTCGTGCTATATATGTTTCAGACCGTTCTGACCATGAAATGATGAAAAAACAACCAACCAAGACCATTTGCTTGACAATGGATCAAAGCGGCTACTCATTACCGAGCATTTTGTGGCCTAAATTAGAACACGATGATTACCGCTAGTCTTAATGCTACAATTAAGATGTCTGTCACAGTTGCAATCGCGTGCACGCAAACAAAAAAGGAATACATGCGTAGTGGACTAGAAATAGACCTGGGTTATTGAAAGCAGCTTTAGAAAGTTGTTTGTGTGTAACAAGCTATAGCTAACCCAGACTCATCTTCTTCCCAGTTCGTGCAAACCTTGGATGAGGGCCCAAGCACAGTGGGGTGGGTATTTGATGGGGTGTCGTTTGGACAAGTTTTGTGTGTGTATGTTGTGGTCTGCAGCTCCTCAATGGGCAGGAGCGCCACTCCCTGCCCGCCACCGAAAGCAGGGTGGCGGTGAGTACCCGGTCTCTCATATACAGATACTTAGCAATATGGAGTAGCTTCTTGCCATGTACAAACAGCAACCTAGAGTTGATAGGGCACATATGTAGATAGTTGAAAGGCACATGTGGTGTTAAGTTTTGAAATGTAGGTTTATGAGATAAGTTCTTTGTGAGTAATATTTCAATTTTGATGTAGTTTGAATGATGTATGTCTAAAAGAAACCACTGTAACCTAGAAAAGGTCGACGACCTGTTTAAGAAGGGTTGACATTTTACATCTGCACGGATATAAACTCTTGTCCTTGTTTGTCCCTCTGCTACAACTCCATCAAGAGATCAACAAGTTCCGGCATGAATATGGAGAAGACGTATTCTTCGGGGGATCTTGGGACTTTGGCCCTTGTTGCCCTGCCAAAATTGCCATTCAAAACGTCAGCCCTCCACATCGTCGCGGCAAAGTACCACTTAGGAGTCGGGAAACGCATGGAAACAAGCCAAACGCCTTTTACGCGTGGTCGGCAAAAACGTGGTGTTGTCAGATCGATGTTTTTTTTCTTCTTTTGCCACTCTTTGGTAACCTCCAAGCAGATCTTTTGGTAGCCTCAAATTGGTCAGACAGTGTCCATTTACTAGTCAGTTACCATTTTGCTGTCAGGCAAATGGATACTGCCTGGCCAATCTGATACTGTCTTTGCAGATTAACTCTTTGGTTGTTATCTGGGACTTCTAAACTGGGGGTTAAGCTATGGGTCAGAAGGTATAGCAACTATCATACCACTAATATGATGTATATTGAATAGTACTAGTATTTCACAGCTCTAGCTATTTATCTAATGTTTTTAGTTTAGAAAAGTATATCAGTCCAAACACGTGTTAAACCTATTTACCTGTGTTAAAAATTAGCACAATCGCTCATTAAAGTATTAGAACCCATATACCTTCTACCTTTTTTCACCAGTAAGACAATAGATATAACCTCGTCCCAAAGAAAAATAACATCCCTTTAGCTAATCTTTACACTAGTAGGAGAATTGATATAATCATTTAATAGTAAAAAAACGCGTTAACATGAGTTGGCATCCCTCTAGCACATTTTTGCAATAGTATATGATAATTTAGCACCGCTTTTTGTCTTGATTCGTCTTTTGCTCTCTTTTACAGATACTAACAAAATTAATGTGCTAATAATCAGGTCTAGTATTTCGTAAGGCCACTAGTATATATTCACCCAGGCATTACGTCAGCAGAAAGTGCGCGGTTTCTTTCATGGATCACAGGGGATCATGGCCCCGCATTATAAATGCTTCCAACAGGTAATGCGGGATTTATAAAACTGCCCTAGCTTCAAATATATGGCCCTATCTATCCTTGGTAGCCTTGTACTGCTTCAAGATGCCCAACAAAACATTACTTCACCAGAAAGCTTCAAATTTTCCCTGAGTGTATATTACATTGTGTCCCGTCATTTCATGCTTGCGTCATTGGCGGTGGGGAATTAGTCTTCCACTCCTACCATCCTTGTTCTTTATTACGTTGTGCACTCCATTTTTATATTGAATTTTATCAATCTATGCGTTTTTTGGTTTGTGTAAATGGTAGTGTTACAATAAGCCATTTCTACTTGTGCTAATGAGGGCGCTACCACTTTGTGCTGTACCACGTTCCTCAATGTGTGAATAGAAAAAAAATGCAATATCTCTCTGACCCTGTACAAGCGTTTGTCTCCCCACATGTATCCATATGATCCCTTGTCCTGTTGGTCATTCTGTGCATGGCATGCTGTACTGGGGATATCAGTCCCTCATGGAATAGGAGATACTACTTTGAATTCGTTTTACTCGTCTCCAATGTTAATAAGAAGTCTTGAAAACATCAGCATTACATACTTGAGACAAAAGTTGAACCTTCCCAACATGAGATGGCACAAGATTGAGGGTATGAACATGCTTTCTATTCTGTAGGTACACGAAGCACATGATGGAAATATTGCGACAAGCGTGACATAAGGCAATACCTTATGTGTCCAGGACCTTATATAAGTTCGTGTCCAGAAATGAGAGAAATGAGTTTGATTATTCATAAATTGAATTGCAACTCGGCCGCTTTCAATTGACGTCATAGAGGAAGAAGTAAAAAATTATAAAACAACGATACGTTTTACATTATCTAAAGCCCTTATATATATATATATAATACACATACTTAACATACATGTACATAGTGCGAATGACTGAATGTTGATGTAACTTACGTGGATTCGGGTCTTGGATGTCTGTAGCAGTAGGCCGACGGTATATTACAGATATTATTCCGTACTCTGAGTCTACGTACTACGTCTTGTGGAATAATGCGCCCTAAGACGATTAAACAACATCAACCTTATCCTATGGCATCAAAAGTGTGGGCGGAACATTTTGCCTCAAACCTTCCCGCAAGCCTAGATATATCAAGCATAAAAACAACGTTACCCCTTATCTTGTTCGCCTGTAAGTGTTTGATGTTTTCACATTCAACTAATTGTCTAGGCAGATTCAAATCTGGGTCAGTAGGCGGTTGCCTCACGTGGAAAGCAATGCATACATGCCCGTGGCCAGGATTGTGAATGGGGGGGGGGGGGTTCTTCCCACTGACCAGCGATTTGAAAAAAATAACCTTCTGAAATGGCATTTCCTGCGTTTTGAGAGGATTTCAAATAACATAATCAGATTGTCACCTCTTATTCAATGACAAGTGAGCAGTTTTTTCTACGAATGTTGTAAAGAAAAATCTTGGACCTTTAGATAAAAGTGGACGGTTAGCCTTGTGGAGGGGGGGGGGTCCCAACCCCCTAGCTACGGGCATGGTATCAAGCAGGAATTCTGGTCAAATGGACGTGTCCAGACAGACACACCACAGCGTGGGAGACCTCGAGATCCTCGGCATCGAGAGGCTCCGCTACACAGGCAACGAAGATCTCACCAGACAGCGCCGACTACAACGAGAATCCTACTGGATCCACCAGCTCAGAACTCTACACCCAGACGGCCTGAACCAAGAATCCCTAGAAATCACCAGGGTATGAAGAGCACCAAGAACTTCGTCGTGACCGGCACCGTGAAGAACAAGTCCATATCGATGTATACTCGTGGCTGACTTTAAAAAAAAAATTATTATTGAAACAATACAGAGTGGCGACGCACTCAATCGAAACATCTTATATTAACGTCACCACTGGATATAAAACAATAATTACAACACCAGACAAAAGTATCAAATAGGTGAGGCCCGATTATATTATATATTATAGATGACTGTAGAGATGATCCTTCTTCACAAGATAAAACTGGTTTACCAATGGTTTACCAATGTTTATAAAACAACGGACCCCACCCTTTGAAATCAGATAGTACACCAGTACTGTTATACCAATTCACCAACGCATGTCTCTCGAGGGCACGAAGCACTTTCAAGTACTATGCGCTTTCCAGATCTGTTGATTGCGACTTTGTTAAGAGTATATCTTACCAGAGAATCAGTTTCAGCCCACTCACAAGTGTCGTCTGTATTCGCCTCACAGAAACGCCTGCGGATCTACGCTGGCGTTATCCTAGATCTGTCAGCCCAAGGCTCAGAAACAGGGTCTCTGTAGATGTCCGTTGGTGAATAGGAATAGGACAATACGTGCCAATAGCGTCTACGTACGAAACAATTTTACATTTTGTTGGGATATTTTAATGTCTGCATTCTTGATGAGTGCTTGTACGACAGGTTAAATCACTTGCACGAAAACAAGAGGGGACAATAGCAGAATATGATACCACAACAGGGACGTTTTATTTAAAGGTATGCAGAACAATTTCAGAGCAGCAAAAGAAATATTCCAGATGAGGAACTTTGTCTTATATTGGCATTCACTGCCATTTCGTAGCACATTTTGGCCATCATTTCATACTTAAAGCACCCTACTATTCAAAACAGGCAACCTTTTTCTGTCAGTGACATAGTAGTTTTGCCTTACAAAAGAAAAGGTGTCAGTATGCTAGATAGGATTCATCCAACTTGCTGCATTAAAAAAATGACCAGAAATTTGACTTTGAAAATAAAATCCAGTTTTGCCGCCCTGAAATCGCATTTTATGCCTTTCATAAGATAACTTAACTGGCAATACAGATTGTCTTAATCTTGTTTTGACCAAATTAAATTGACTTTCCCCATTCAAGTACCACCTTTCAACTTAGCGAGCAAGGAAATGAACGGATGATAAATGATCTACCATGTTTCAGACATGCTCCCTTGTGTAAGCCTGAATAATTTTCACTAAGTACGGCTTAGATATTCTGAGAGTCATGACGTGACTCTGTTGCCATAGCAACGTGTGATTGGTTGTTTAGCTGGGTGTAAAGTTTCAATTTCCTTTCGGGATGGCGATCTCGGAGATTCCTCTCTCTGAGTAGATTTAATCTTCCTAATTCAGTATGAGTGTTTGAACCATAGCAACATAGCATTATGCGACATGGCGGACCGTCTATGTTACCGTGCATGTATATTGCCATTGATACTTTTAGCAAAGGGAGGAGAATACACTAAACGGCTTAAGCCCCTGGCCTGTCACACATTCACGACATTCCCCTGAATACCAGCCAACTAGGTCTGGCTGCCGTTCGGGAGCGACCTGAAAAGATATAGGCCATGCCTACATTTCTATACGAATTGAAACATGTTAGAGTTGTTAATTTGAGTCACATTTGACCCTAAACACTGCTGACGTAGTCCCAAATGGTTGGTGTTCTGCTGACTTACAGCCGAACACCAGCCAACCGTGGTCTAACCTTCCTACCAACCCCAAATGTTTTAAAACTGGTAGTGACTTTCATATATGTACAGTTCTTTCAAAATTGAAGTTTCTGAATGTTGCAGTTTTTTAATGTTATAGTCAGGCAATTTTCTAGTCGTAGCATTTACCCGACAACCTGAGTTGTTACCCGAAACCAAATGGTATTTCTAAAGAAAAATTCTTTATATGTTATAAAGGCAGGTTATAAAAGTGGGACGATGTCGTGCCGTGCTAATAAGACATATTCACTGGCATGACGGCATATCTTGTTTTGACCATTTTTCTGTCCAGTGATGACGCAATGCCCGCAGCTGATTAATCAACATTTACACCCACACCCATTCCCCCTTTCCCAAGTCCCAGGATGCATAGCGCAATGTGTCATGTATCCCTTGTGTGAGTCTGAGTGATTTTTACTAAACATCTGATATGTTGATATGAATCTTTATTGCAGGTTCATCCCCAGATGGGCTAAATGCACAAATGTGAACAAATGTGGTCGATAGAATAAAAAAAAAACATGAGTTTTGCATACTGGAACGCTATATTCTAATGTTAAGTGCTAGGAGTCTATATATTATGTACAACATACTACCTATCATCTACTGTTAGTTGCCCTTTCTTCTCTCTTTCTGAAACACCTGGAAACAAAAAAATAAATAGATTTAATATAATCGTCCTACGTGACTTTGTTTTTGTAGAAACACGAGATTGGGTATATATATATATACTTTATTAGATAAATTGGTTGTATAGATGAGTGTAAAGTTCCAATTTTCGCGCATGTAGGGGGGCCTCAATATTTGGCAACACTGACGCTGAAGGCCTCTAATCTCTCTGATGTAGAAGTTACGTCCACATACGCACGAGTCAGCATGGTGCATTCTAAGAAGCGGATGTTCCTGATAAGTACACAGGCTAAAAATGTTTCAAAGATGCCGACTAATAGCCCAGAAGGCCAGTCTGCACTAAGATTAAGCATTGCCAAGAAGTTGTCATGAAGTGTGTCTTATACAAAATGCCGAATTTCATGATTATCTCTACTTGATTGTACATTATGTTAGCACGTGATGTTTAGTAAATAGGATCTTAAGTTTCATTTTATACCCCATTTATGAGTCTAGACTGTACAGAGTTCTTGAGTTCCGTGGAGCTTCGGCAGCCTGGGTGCCATCCTCCGTAGGTATCGCCAGCTCCCCATTGTCGAAATGTTACAATGGACTACGGAAAAAGACACCCAGACAAGAGCCTCGGAGGAGGCGAAAATCAATGCCTACGAGGATGTCATCCATAAAATTAAATCAGTGGCCTAACTGAGCATCAAACATCGTCAAAGCGATTGTCGTAAACCTTGAATTGAGGACCAATCTCACAGAGCTGCTTTAATACGGATTTCAAAGCAAATGCATTAGGAAAATGTCTCATATGGTTTCACTTATCTTTGTTCTCAAAACAAAGCAATACCGTGCTGTGCTTTGGAGATCCACAAAAGAAAGGTTTCTCCATGCATCAACGATATTACAACTGATTTCCTGTATGCAGCATAAGTCGTCATTGCTAGTTGCAGCAAGGGAAACTATCATACATGGTGTTGAATATTAACATGTAACCTGTGCTTAGGCAAGTGTGGCAAAAATGTACCATAAAAGCCTTCATTCATTTGTTAAAGTCATACGATACAATTTCAGGGCAGCAAAACAAAAACAACAACAAAAAAAGATTGTGGATGAAGCAATGTCTGATTATTGTCACTTACTTCCATACCATAGCACATTTTTGTCATTATTTCATACTTGGGCGTTTCAAATAGCCCCAAAACAAGCTACGCGAGGTGTCTCTTTATACTTTGGTACCAGCTAGAACCAGACTACGATACAAAACAACCAAGCTTTTTTTATCAGCGACTTCGCATATTGCCAAAAGATGGCGGTATACTGTGGAAAAGGGTTGATTCAACTTACTCCATTTCAAAAGTGACCTAAAAGTTGACTTAATTTAAAAATCCAGTTTCACAGCCCTGAAATCACCCTGGTTGCCATGAGGGTATAGACATATAACCGAGAGTCTGTTTTGTTTGATATCGAGGGAAAATATCAGTGTACGTATCGGAATCAGTGGACTGGACACCCTAGTCCTCGTTTCACAGAGCTCGAGCATAATATCTTTACTAAGTTATCGGAATACCACTTAAAAACAATTTAGCCCTCTCTCCACAAAAAGACAAAGTAATTTTCCTTTCCGCGTGTATATTGCAGCAGATTTCCTACCAACTCTACAGGCATACGATATAGATGTCCTCTCACATTGAGTTATTGTGTACTGTAATTTTGCCGTAAGAGATTTAAACCAAACTATCTGCCATGCTCAATTATGCTTCTAAAGTGTTAATCTAGAATCGTTGATTTGATGTAGCTCAGTTAATGCTAAGGAAATTGCTAAAAATTACTTTTCTGCTTTTTGTAAATTCAATAATGAAGAATGTCAGGGACATCATGTCGGCAAGTATAGCGCACCCACGCAAGTCAATCATTTGAAGGAAGAAGAAGAACATTCACTGTACGACAATCGTGCATGCATGGTGCAATGTATGACAACAAGTATTGAACATAGTACAAAAAAGAGATATAGGATAAAACTTATGACATTACAGGGGTATGTAGTTTCGTATCGTAGTCTACAATTTATGTTTTTATAATTTATTAGCCCAAGGTTGGAAAAATCAAGACAAAAACAGGACTTTATCTTGTGAACAACCAAGTTTTCTACTGCTTCCATGCCTGAAGTTGATTCAGGTGGTCACAGTGTACAGTTTGTACTCAATAAGGCAAGCTGAGAAAAAGGCGAACGACGACTCAAGCTAGCTACTCACCCTTACTCTTAAAGATACTAAAGTACTACAATGTAGCCCATGACCATTTTGTTCAAAGCAAATTGAAGATGAATTTAACTTTGTCTTGGAATGCTCTAGATATGATGTCTTACGTAACAAGCTATTCACATTTCTTAATTCAAGTACAGCAGCTATACAAAGTAGAAAATCATGACACCAACAGGATATTGACATTTTCTTGTGTATGATCAAGCTTTCTTCACTGCTGCCATGACTGCAGTTTATTCCAGTCACCACACTTTGTGCACAATAAGGCACATCACGGCCTTAGATGGGTAGTTAGAAGGGTGTGAAGTTTTAATTTCCGTTTGAGTAGTGATCTGGATGAGATTTCGCCACACCATCAATGGAGGCTCTAAGTAGCTTTAATCTTCCTAATTCAGTAGGATTATCTGTGCACAGGAATGACGCAACATAGTGGGCCGCCTTAGCTATTGCCTATTGCTTCAATGGCATCCGGTGCAATTTCAAAAGCAGCAAAACTACATTTTCAAAGTCAATTTTCTGGTCATTCCTGTAATGTAGTAAGTTGAATCAAGCCTATTCCATACCAGGCAAAAATGTGAGGTCGATGACAGAAAAGGGTTTCTTGTTTTGTATCGTAGGGTTTTAGCTATTTCTAGGCTGTACCTCGAAAATAAGAGAGGCCTCACGTAGCTTGTTTCGAACGGCTCAAGTATGATGATGAAAATATCAGGCATATTTCCTCATCTAGAATATTTTTTGTCACCCTGAAATTGCATTGGATGCCTTTAAATTTAATGACTAACTAATCTGCCCTGGCTGGCCCTCTAGTTCATCTCTTTCTCATGATATTCCTAAGCTGTGAGACATTTTAACGTCATTCTGTCTGTTGGAGTGAGAAGATGTCATAGACAATCTCCAGAAAATCCTCTCCATCCGTATATAGAAGTGTGAAGATGCCCCAAATCCAATCTCCATAAACACCAGATAACTTTCAAAATCCTTTTTAGTAACGTTTGGCCGTATTGGGTGCCTTTAGTGAAATGTAGAATGCAACAAACGCCTTTATTAGTCTACATAAAGCATCCCACCTTTGGGTCTGTGGTGGGCGTGCTTCTGAAGGCCAGAACAATACAGTCTGAAACTAATGACGCACAGTGGGAGATGGATAGAACATGAACACCCTGCAGTGTCATTACTTTCTCGTCACGTCAACATCATGAGCGAGTCTGTAAAATGTACCTCGTCTTCTACATTACCAACAGTGCAAAATTGGAAGATTCTTTACTAATTTTGCAGTTTAGGTACTAATAAAGATATATTAGGCAGCAGCCTGGCTTATCTACATGGATACCGTCTAGAACAACGACAGGCAAGACTACCATCTGCATTCTATAGAAGAATGAAGACCCGTATATAAAATATATTGTACAGAACGTATCTTGGACACAACATGCCACTATCTACACTATTTACGGTCTCCCACGGGTGTCCGAAAAGCTCACCCACTGACGGGTTAAGTTTGCAGGGCATTGTTGCAGAGCCGAGCAAGAAGTAATTTCGACCGTCCCCCTGTGGAAACCGAGGGGAAGAGTGCATTCCAGAAGTTTGACTTTCACTGACTCTTTGGTCAAAGACACTGGCATTGATTTTGATTGTTTAGAAAAGGCTATGTTAGATAAGGCTCTATGGAGAGAAATCTGTACTTGCTTGCATAATTGGTCCCGGTTGAACAGGCCGGCAATAGATAGATAGTACATATTTACCCCACTGGGCTAAGCACAGATCACATGTTAACTGTCTAATATAATGTATATTAACGTCTAGTATATACACAGGTACTTTCGACTTTCTCTCGCTTCTCGCTTGATAAGTTAGAGTTGATTTATCGAAGGCTGCAAGTAATATATAAATTTCTCTGTACTATCAAAATACCTAAAATGTGAAAATTTACTTAACACATATAATCAGTACATTTTTTGGCATCGTACAAAAGACAATCTACAGTAAAAGTTACCTCGACTTCTACTTTGCCTAAAATAAACTACAAAATTGGCAGATAGACCACGTAATGCCGAATTTGGTATCAGTCTGTTTAGATGCAGATCGTGTGGTGTCATGAATGTAAACAATTTATCTATTCATCTATATTGACAAGGGTTCTGACAATAGGATAAAATTGAATTTAGTAGATTTCAATAGCAGCTAAAAAGCTGTTATTTTTATGGTCAATTGTCAATAAAACTCGTTAAAATGAGTCAATAAACCTCATTAAAATCATTCTATAGGCCAATATAAAACCAGTCATTGTGTATTTACCTAGTCTATTCATATGTCCTATTTAGGTCGACATCGGTCCCAAAAATGAAGAAGAAAGTTGAATCTAATTGACCAAATGGCAAAAGAAGAAGAAGAAGAAACACGACATAAAACAATTTAGTCATTATTTGCAACATCATGCCCAAAGGCTTTTACAGAGTCAAAGATACTATACTTGTATACTATGCTATACAGTACACTTGTTTGACTACTTCTTTGAAGGCAGTGGATAATGACTAGTCCCACGTTCTGCAAAACCCTCTCATTATGCAGAACGTGGGACAATTCATTATTCACTGCCTTTAAAGAAGAAGTCAAACCCATAATAGCATATACAATAAACCCCGTAGTAGTAGAAGCAAGTTTTTCCAGACTACTTTAATTGTTTCCCATTGTTGTATCTTATAGTATCTTTGACTCTGTAAAAACAATAAGCAATATATTTCCTTTCTATACCTGTTTACCGAGGCAAATACGATGATTGATTGATTGATTGATTGATTGATTGTATTAAAAGATTGTGCATATTCCATTAAATTACCTTGCATGATTTGACATCACACATTTTCTAATGACTTGTCCAGTCTTTACCGTAGATACACAAATATTAATGGATTTTATAAATCCAGTAATCCCTTGCCAGAAACAATCACAAACATTTTCAATCTTATTATGTGATGTCCCGACTCCACGTACATATGTACTTAGCCCAAAATGTATGCAGCATTAGTGCTTTAGAAAAGAGAGAATGTGTTGTAACGTGCATTATCTCAATACGCCGTTTACGTCAATGTACTGTAGTCATGTAGTCATTGTGTTAGAATAGACTAGAATTACATTGTATTGTAGTGGTTGCTTTGTCATCGTTGCCATACATTGTACCCTGTACAACTGTCGAGTAATAAAGTTAATTCATTCCTTCTAGAGCAAAGAATCTGACAATTTTGTAGTGTGGGATATTAAGTACAAGACGAGATACATTTACTGTAGATTTAGTAGTAGGAAATTTTCCTATTTTAGGTATTTGAATAGTATAGAGAAATTATAAATAATTATATTCCTTACAGCCTTCGATAAACCAACTTTAACCAATCAGACAGCCACCTGCTTTATACAATTACATGTACCAAGAAACAAGAGGAAGTCGAAAATACTTGTGTGTACAAGACGTTCGTATATACCTCAATATACATCGTATATGGTTGTTAACATGTGCACTGTTCTTAGCCCAGTGGGGCAAAAATGTACAATAATATATGGTCGTCATTCATTCATTCATTCATTCATTCATTCATTCGTTGATTTGATGTGTGTCATCACCATAGGAGATGGTGGGTTGTATGGGCGAGCATTTAACCTAGTTGTGTCAGCTAAATGTCAGGATGTTTCATTACATGCTGTGTACACAGCCCGGTACATTAACACCAACATGATTTATATTTCACACCAATGAAAGTAGCCCCATGCACGTGTGAAAGATAAAATGCAACGTGATGCTAAAAAAACAACAATCTAACTCTACATCTTCTAGACCCCGTAGTCAAAAGGGTTCAATTTTTTTCTCATTTTTGGAATAAATGACCTTGAATGTGGAAAAAGGATACACCAGGACCGGTTTTATAAGGGCATAAAGGATGTGCCAAAAAACAGTTACTCAAGCAACTGGATATGATTTTGAAAACGTCAGACGTTTCAGCTAGTATCCACTAGCTTTCGTCAGTGACTGAGAGACCAGAGGGGAAAGCAGGTTTATATACACAACCTGTTGATTGATATGCAAATAAAGTGAAGACAAATTTTTGGAAGTCGAAAAGGAACAAAAGTCAGACAAGTCAAGACAAGATGATGCAAATTAGTCTGAAAGCTCCTGTATTACAGGACAGGAGCTTAACCTGCTTTCCCCTCTGGTCTCTCAGTCACTGACGAAAGCTAGTCGATACTAGCTGAAACGTCTGACGTTTTCAAAATCATATCCAGTTGCTTGAGTAACTGTTTTTTGGCATATCGTATTACCTGGATGTCTAACCTTCATCGACGGCATAAAGGATGGTTTCAATGAGGCCTATTTACATTCACTCCAAAAAATAACAGCTATTTTGCTTGTACTGAAATCTATTTTGAAATAGATTTAAATGAATTGGCACGTTAAAAATTCAAAAGATCAAGGTCGTTTGATATCTAACGTGCCAATTAATAAAATTCCAATGTGCCTATAATGTGACTGTGGTGTACATGTTTGTAACGTTTCTGTATATTGTTGGGTTCAATTTGTATTTTTATGAAATTGTATGTTTTAATGTGTGCCCAGGGATACCTGAAAAGCAGATCAATGGATCTGAGGTATTCCCTGGTGAAATAAATAAACTTGAACTTGAACTACATGTATATACTCTTCGTGTATAATACATTTTGTTTCCATCTGCCCTTCAACGACCAGGAAAGAAAAGAGCTCTTTAAGAAGCCACCAAAATAAACCACAAATGCCAGACGTTTACTGATTAAACGAAAACTAGTACAACCCACTCCAAACCCACTTATTGCAGATAGATTGTGACGTTAAGTTTAAATTGTATTCCGCAGTGCACAATTATAGACACTTGCTGCACAACCATTGTACATGGTACAATGTATGGTAACATGCATTGAACATAGCACAGAAAAGAACCATGTCGCGAGCATTTCATGACAAAGTGAAATTCATCTTCAATTTGCTTTGGAAGAAATGCTCAGGGGCTACAATGTACCTACTACTAAGTATATGGGTAAGAGTGAGAACCTAGCTTGAGTCATTGTTCACCCGTTTCTAATTGGGGTATATTGTGTGTAAATAAAAAAGGAAGGAAAATTGCATCCCATTTTTACTGTAGCATAACTAAATGGCAATGGAAAACAGGTCAGAAGAAACAAGAGTTTTAACAATCTTTTATTAAATTTTTTAACGATTCGGAGAATTAGACAGAGGAAAGAAGACAGAATGTGTCATGGTACCCAGAACAGGTTACTGTCCAAGTGCTCCCACCAACCCACTCCTGCCAACTTCACACATCAAAATAAAATAAGGACATAGCAGGCAGACCCTTTCTCAGCTTGCCTTATTGTGCCCAAACTGTGGCGACCTGAATCAACTCCGACCATTGCAGCACTGAGGTAAGCAGGAAACAAACAACTAGCGTGGGAAAACCTGATTGTGCGCAAGGAAATTTCAACATCCTGTTTTTGACATGGTTTTTCCTACTTTTGGCAAATGTGCCATTTATTTCTTATTTTCGGATAATTTCTGACCAAGAAACAAATTTATATTGGCCTATATCAAATGAGAAGTAATGCTTGAAACGTACGTGGGTGTGCTAAGACGTGATGTCACTGAGATCAAATTGCTTCATTATTCAATTTTCCCAGTGAAAAAGTAATTTTTTAGCAATCTTCTCAGCTCTAACTCGGTTACATCAACTCTAAATGTACAACATGAGGAGTATCGCGGGAAACTTCCTGTGCGTATTTTACATACGCCATGTGGATTTGATTTGATTTATTGAAAATGCAACAGTACAATACACGTGATACACAGGAAGTTGCTGGTGTTGTGTCCCACACATAGAAACAAAGACAAGACAATACTCATTTTCACTTGAGGTAAGTGGGGAAAGTCGCGTAAAATGTCTTTCCCAAGAACACAAGATCGGTGGCATGTCGGGGTTCTTGGTTCCGAGTCGAGCACTTTGCCGTTGCGCCACACGACCCCACACCACCAATCATTTTATTGCATGGATGACATCCACAAGCGCATGAAATTTCGTCCGTTTCCCAAAAACATTTTCGACCATACTGGACATTGTACAAAGCAGCTGCAAAATGATCAAACTTTTGCCGTAATGTTAAAAAAGAAATTCGGAAAACGATACTAATTATAAAGTCGTGGGATTCCAAAATCTATTCGCACACTGGCATCGGTTTTGGGGTTCCCGGATTTCAAAGGATATTCAAAGAGTATCATTCAAAGAAAATTCGGTGCTCGTAGCTTACGGCATAATCACAGTACGTCCGGACCCACTATGATTGCGATAAATACATCTTATGCCTCTAAGGTACAAATCTTTTTTCCCTCTAGGTATCAATTAAGCCTAACAGCGAGATACTTTAGGCGGAAGGAGTCACAATTAGTCGTATATCATACACTTCAAGCTACGTGGGACACTGGTGTCTATGGTTACCATGGTAACTGGTGATGTTTGTTTTCCCAAGGGCATGCATATCACCATGGTTACCGGTAGTGTGGATTTCACCAATGAATCGATGTACGTAGGAACTACAAGAATGACATCAGTGGCTCAACTAGTTAAATCTATAATATGGATGTGTTTAGAAATAAAGAAAACGACATCTTTTTACTGGGCTGCATAGACCATATGTGAAGCCAAGCATCCTGTATGTTTACCTAATATGTAGCAAGATATAGAATCTCCTAGAATGACATCAGTGGCTTCAACCATCTTCAACTATTTAAATATACATGGATTCTTTTGGAATAAATAAACAGAACAGCATGTTACTATACTCATAGGCCATATGACTGTGAATTTAAACATTTTGCATTTGGTTCAAGATATCATTACAGTCTAAAATCGCCATAGGGATAATCCGTATGTCATTAGGCTCACAAAGTAAGCTCCATGTACTGATGCTTAAGCCCCTGTCACAAATTCACAAATTTGGTCTTCCGAACACTTGCCGAACACCCCGCAACCATGGTTAGGAGTAGGTCGTCGCAAAGTCGGATGTGGTTGGGTGAATTCGGCTACTATTCGGCTGAATATTTCAAAATGTTTCAAACATTCGTGAGTTGGTCGGGAGGTTCAAACAGGGTTGGCTGGTATTCGGCTGTAAGTCAGCAAAACAACTTGAAAGTTCGTTTTATATAACACCTTATATAGGTTAACGAGATACTTTAGGCGGAAGGAGTCACAATTAGTCGTATATCATACACCTCAAGCTGCACGAGACACTTTCTATAGCTACCATGGTCACTGGTGATGTTTGTTACCATCTGTGCGTTTTTATGTTTTAATGGTGTATTTGGAGGTCAAATTTGCTTGTTATGTAACTCAAATTCAATTCTATTCTTATATAAAGGTAGACGTAGCCTGAATCTGGTCAGACTGCTCTGCTTCGCTTATTAGCTTCGCTTATTTGCAATTAACTTTTGCTCTCGACCGTCGGCACGCTCTCGGGTAAAGGTTCTGGATGTGTGCCAGGGTCTTAAAGGAAGGTCCGCAGACACGTGTATATCCGTGCACGTGTGTGTGGCAGGTAGATCCGGAAAACTGCAGGTTGCCATGACAGATTCAGGACGGCAGGAGGCGAGTTTCTTTTGTCACCTGTGTCAATTCGCAGGAAGTTGTAGCTGGCCGAAACTGGTTTCTGTCACGTCAATCTTATTGGAAAAGGGACACCTGTTGTGGCGATTCTTTGGAGATCGGCGCTCAAATCAAATTTGCGGTGACGCAGACATAAAGCTGTACGTACCGGCTACATCCGGACAAGTCATTTGAGTCATCCAGTGACGCTCGTATCTCACTTTCAATGGCATACTCACTCATCACGAGGGTCAGCGACCTTTGCTGGATATTTGATTAAAGAATCGCCGTCAGCGTTAGGCCTGGTTTTGACAGTATCAACACTTTTCTACATCAATCTATCATACTCAATTCGAGGGGATTCATTCCTCAAGCTAACCGACATCTTGCACACACAGTCGTCCCTCAGTAAGACATCTGGAGCCGCATAGTTCCCGTTTAGAACTTTTATTCAGCCTGTCACACAACAACAACAACAACAACAACAACAACTACATCAATCTATTATACTCTATAATCAGACTGTAAAATGTTGCATAAATGTTACCTGAGACGCACAGGTTATATGTGTTGATTCATAAATATCAACGGCAGTCATGCTACCTTGAAAAAGGGAAAATAAGAAATTGTGAAGAAATGAAAATGAAGAATCTACTATTCGCCACACCGTATACTCTGTGTCTTTAGTCATTCGTTCAACTTTCATGACCACGTAAATTTCATAATGAAGGCAACTTTTTTGCCATTTTTTTAATTATCAGTTTTAGGGTTCCTAGAGGATGTTCTCCTAATAACCAAATAAAAAACTCCACATGGACTTATATTTTGGCATTTTTAAAATGGGTCAGGCAGCAAGACTAATTAGAATAAAATTCTATACGTAACAGTTAGAAATCTTTTTTTCATGGATCCTCATTAATTAAATAGCTAGCTAACCAATTAGCAATAGTTCCAACTTCAGAGAATACTGTGCTTTTTTTCTGGGCACTTATTAGAACATATAGAATGAATAGGCCATCATTTGCTTTATATTGCCTATTTTGAGTAGCAGGTATGTGCGTCAGATCTTTTCTTCTCAAGGACCATATTACACGACGTACTATAGGTTAAGCAATATACTTGTGTGTATCCGGCAAGTACGAGAAAGGTACGAACACCAGATAATTGGCCCCATTTCTTTACCATATCGTTAGTTTTCTGGATCTTTCCACGTGCATGCGTGACTTGTGTGGCTGCAATCGTATTTTATTTCAAAAGAAGCTTGTCAAATCTTTTGGCATGTTCAACATAAATAAAATACAAGATTTTAGAACCACCCTTCAGCATAACACACCAGCTTCACAGGCACGAGGCACGGCGACACCTAGCTATATTAGGCCATGTTGATTTGATTATATGGATGACATCCTCTGGGAACCCCAAAACTGATGCGAGCGTGCGAATAAAAAAAAAGTTTGGCTAAAAAAAAAAGTTGTTTTCATTATGAAATCTACGTGGTCATGAAGGACACATAGCGAATAATCTACTCTTCAAATTCATTTCTTTACATTTTTGTCTTTTTCGTCTGATTTTGGCATTCTACGACATTGGTACCGTTTTTGAATATTCTTTTTTTGCAACGTACGGTTTATATTTGCTCATTTTGCGGCTGTTTTGTACGATTTACAGTATGGTTGAAAACTTTTTTTTTTTGGAAACGGCCAAAAATTCATGCGCGCGTGGATGTCATCCATATAATCAAATCAACATGGCCTTATACCGAACGACTTGTTACACACAATCTTTGCACTGCTGACTGCAGGGGTTGTTCAAAGCTATCTAGTGATGATGCCCTAACTGTACTCGGTGGCATCGTAGAGTTCCACCCTAGGATGGTTCTTGGAAAAGACGAGGTTTTGCACACCTCAATCATTGGTAGATAACTCTGATGGCATTGATGGCATGACTATGTCAAGTTTTTTTTTTCCTGCGCTGGCCTTAGGTATTTAGTAGTCGGTTCATTCACCAGTTCATTGATTTTATCCTGTCTTCAAGCGACATCCATTGTAGGTTTGTTTTAATTTCAGTGACACTAGCACTCCTTTCATAGTTTCATTCATGGCTAAGTTTGCTTGATAGTTCTAGCACGTACATTAGGGCAAAGTCATAATATGTTTAGTTGTGATTTTTTGGATGTACGTGTAGGTACTGGCAGTGTCTTGCGATCGATCTGCACAGCACTGCCACCTAGTGACGTTTGCGAATATTGAACCGACAGCCAGAAAGACGGGCAGACATGATGTCCTTGTGCAGAGGCACTACCCCACCCCCAAGGAGCACGCAGACGTGATCGTTCGTTCGTTCGTTCGTGAGAGTGAGAGTGAGTGAGTGAGAGTGAGTGAGAGAGAGAGTGAGAGAGAGAGTGAGAGTGAGAGAGAGTGAGTGAGAGTGAGTGAGTGAGTGAGTGAGTGAGTGAGTGAGTGAGTGAGTGAGTGAGTGAGTGAGTGAGTGAGTGAGTGTTCAGAGCATGTGCTTTTGACTTTAGTCTTTCGGCTTGTGTTCCTGAGGCCAAATTCATGAATGTGTGACAGAGACTTTACCATTACGTCCTCCGTGCGGTGTAGAGTAGTAGTACAGTTCAGTACACTGCTGTCTAGCCAGCTGACAGTAGCCAAAAGTCGGTAAGAAAATGAAATGCAACTGTGTAAAAACAAGAGCAGCACAAATGTACTTCCATGGCACATTGAAAAATTTATTAAAATCGACTCTGATATCGTATACATTTCCAATTAGTCAGACCTAATGTATTTTATTTTATCATAATCACACCTTATACAAACATATTGCAGGACTACGTTCTGAGAGGTCTAAAGACGACCATATATATCAGGGCAATATATCAGGGCACTCCTGCCATCACTAAACAGAGACGGTGGACGATATACACTTCTATGGCACGTTTGATCAATTGCTGACGTCACGTATCTTATCAGTAAAGTCTCGTGTGACTAAGGTCACGTGTCTGAAACTCTCGCGAGTTTACGTTCGGAACTGACTGGACATTAATTATCCTGATGAAGGCGACAGTGGTCATTCAACATTTAGTCCCTGTATCCTTGTGTTGGAATAAAGTTTAGCATCGTTCTGTAATTACTACCAACACAAATGAACTTCCGTGATAATTACACTGACCCGTAGGTAATGGCACTGTTTCTACTTCAATATTTATTACCTCAATAGATGCCTCCATTGTTCTAATCTGTGCAACTCTGTCATATAAATGTGCATTCCTGGATATATAAATATGTATCAATGATTGCTTAGTCCAAACTATTTTATGTTTTTACCTTTTAATGTGTAGTATGGAAATTGCTAAGATGTGTATCATTTTTCTGTGATGTTTCCGTATACGTTTAGGTCATGTTGATTTTATTATATGAATGACATCCTCTGGGAACCCCAAAACTGATGGGAGCGCGCAAATAATAAAGTTTGGCAGAAAAATTTCCTTCATTATAAAATCAACGTGGTCATAAAGGTTGAACAAATGACTAAACACACAGAGTATGGTAGGGCGAATAATAGACTCTTCATTTTCATTTCTTTACATTTTCTCTTTTTCCTGTGGAATTGATTTTGGCATTCGACGATATTAGTATCGCTTTCCAAATCTTTTTTTGGCAATTCATGGCATATCTTTGCTCATTTTTTCAGCAGGTTTGTACGATCAAGAACGATCGAAAACTTTTTTTTCTAAACGGACGAAAATCCATGCGCATGTCATCCATGTAATCAAATCAACAAATTTACACAAATTTATTGCAGAACAACGTTGTATCAATCTGATTAGCTATGGAAAAGTACCAAACACTACATTAAAGTATCAATATCAATATTCTTTCAGACTTAATGAGTTGAGTTATGTCAGAGTGGAATGTTGTTTCATCTGTAGAAAGTACAACACATATTAGACAATCACAAATTTCTTGAAAATCCATATTTTCTATAGTCAGACGCATATCTGATCTAGCAACACATTGTATACTAAACACACTGACTGAGGCACTAAAATACTCGATTTTAACTGCAAAGCGCCATCTTACGACTATTTCAAACAACATTTTTCTTGCTTATTCATCAGATTAGAACCACCTTATGACATGTAACAACTTAAACTAAACGACGTCACTTTTTGTCCAACAGAAACATTAATTTTTATCAGAATTCCACAAAATCATGGTATTGGTATGGAAAGTAAATAATTTATTCATTTATTTATTTGTTTGATAGTTTGTTTGAACATTTTCTATTCATGAGAAGCTCAAATCGGGCGCAGACCGCTTTTCATTGAGGTCATGATGGAAAAGGTTAGGGTCATACAAAATATACATGTATAACAAAATACCATTTACATCATTTGAACAGCATCCTATCAAATCTATTCACATTTTTTACACATACAAGGTACAAAATACATAAGGGTGAGAGCTGGTGTGTGTAAATTCGTTAAGGTCATTTCTGATTATTGTTAATTTAAGAGTCTCTAATTTAAGCTAGAGTTTGGGCCATGTGTGTGTCTAGTGTTAGACTGTTCAAGACATTTTATATACGGTCACATCCTGGTTAGTGCATTACCTTCTGTCGTTAGCAACAAAGACATGTGCTACTCTCTATATATGGGCGTATTTTTGCCTTATATTAAGGATTAGAACTTCATCAATCTGACGTCACATATCTGTAAAGTGTCGTGTGACTGAGGTCACGTGTCTGAAACCGTAACTCTCGCGAGTTTACGTTCGGAAGTGATTGGTCATTAATTATCCAGATGAAGGCGACAGTGGTCGTTAAAAATTTGACCCCCGTGAACCTTTGTGTTGGAATAAAGTTTAACATTGTACTACATGATCCCATCTGACTTACTTACTTACTTATTAAGTTTATTTGACTTCCGACGGTATTTCAGAATGGCTTTCCTGTTGACATTGGCCTTGATTTTCAACGATAAGTTCCCCCCTGTGATCTCATTGTCCGATCTGCGCACCAGAGAGTCCCTAAACCGTTTGCGCAAGCTCTTGTTAAAGTAGCCGTAAAGCAGCGGGTTCACACAGCTGTTGGAGAAGGCGAGCCAGTGTGCGAAGGGGTAGACGTAGTCGTGGAGTGTGAGTTTCTCTTGGGGAGTCAGCCCGCCGAAGTCTTCCACCATCCAGCAGGTGTAGAGTGGGATCCACGACAGCGTGAACAGCACAATGACGATCACCAACATCTTGGTGACCTATTAGAAAAAAAAAACTTAACACTCACTTTCTGAAACTTAACATAGATATCAATAATACAGCTAGCTGCACATCTGCACTCTTTAGATATAATTTCTTATGCTAGCCTGGCAAAATATGCCATGTGTCTATCTCAGATACAAAGCCAGTCTTGAGTCATTACGAAAACACGCTGTATTACATCTGTTTATAACTCTGAAAAAAGAAGTGTAACATACAATCTGAGACTACAAAATCCTGCAAAACAACGTTGATTCTACTGCGGTACGCTAGTAGCTACTCATATGTATATACACATTACTAGATAGCCTTATGCCAACATGTATTATTGAACAAGAATGTTAAGTTAGGCCATGTTGATTTGATTATATGGATGACATCCGCGCGCGCATGAATTTTCGGCCGTTTCCAAAAAAAAAAAAAAGTTTTCAACCATACTGTAAATTGTACAAAACAGTTGCAAAATGAGCAAAAATATACCATAAGTTCCAAAAAAATTAATAAAAACTATACCAATGTCGTAGAATGCCAAAATCAAACGAAAAAAGACGAAATTGTAAAGAAATGAACTTGAAGACTAGATTATTCGCCAAACCATATTCTGTGCCATTTGCTCAACCCTCATGTCCACGTAGATTTCATAATGAAAAGAACTTTTTTTTTTGCAAAACTTTTTTTTTATTCGCACGCGCGCATCAGTTTTTGGGCTCCCGGAGGATGTCATCCATATAATCAAATCAACATGGCCTTAAAAGAAACTTTTTAATCTACTATGTACTAGTTGTGACCAGTTTATATGTACTAGCCATGACCAGTTAATATCTTCTTGTCATGATTCATGAAATAAAATCAGTGAGGCCTAAACTTGGGGAAAAAAGAATGTTGGTGACCTTGTTGAATCGCTGGGAGGCGTGCATGGTGTTGTTGGTGCCCCTCCGCCTGCGAAGCGTGATGGCGACCATCAGATACAGACACGCAGAGATGACGAGCGGCCCCAGGTAGCAGCAGGCCAGCAGAGCGGCGCTGTAGGCTTGCTGCTGGGTGTAGGAAGGCCAGAACTCCTGGCACACTTTGATGTCGCCCCCAGGGGCTGGCAGCATGTTGTGGATGATTTCCGCTCGCACCACAGCCTGTGGGACCATGATGGAAATGGCGGACACCCACACTCCGGACAGGATACAGGACCAGTACTTCACAGGAGCCTTGTTTTTACTGGGATGAATAACCAGTCTGTACCTAGTGATAGAACAGGAAAGGCAATGAAGCATTTACCGATAAGTAGACAATGGCACAGTTATTACTACTCTAGTGGTCATGGTCTTTATTTTGTTCACCTTCGCAGAAGGAAGACATACTGTTTTTGCTGTTTTCTCTTCTTTTTCCTTTTCTTATTCTCCTAACAAGTAAGATCAATGACCTAGACCAGACGTCTGTCACCATGGTAACTGCTGCTGTGGCAGACACCCTGTGGTGTTGGGTTACATTATGTAGCAGGACAGAGTTCCAGAGGCTGCTCCCCATACATAATATTATGAATGAATTTGACTTTGATTTTGAATACTGTAATAATAAGAATAAACGGAGCAGTGGTTTGTTGGGCTATACTAGGTGAATGTAAACATTATGCATTTGCGTAGCAAATGTTACCTTTCTACTTCAGCTATTTCACCTTTTAGATACTATACGTGCTAGCTTGGTTACCGGTTGCAAAAGCAGACAAAATATCTGTTCCCAATATACAGCCACAAAACTTCTACATTTTACTGGTTGATGCACTTGCCTCTATACCTGGTGAATGTCTGATGAGGGAATACTTTTACTCACTCGAGACATTTATGTTCTGGCCCGATGGTTCGGCAGAAAGCCGGGGTTATCTTTCTGACCCAGGGGCCCGGTACGGTCGTGCCATGAAGGTCAAAAGCACGCCTTGCCATATTCATGACATTAAGTCAAGTTCAATGGAGCGTCCATGACATTTGCAACCCTGGGGAGGTCTCCTGGCTTTACGACTAGCTCAGGTCTGAAACATTTTGTCCGTTATTTGTGCACTGGAAATCCCGTCGCGACGTTTTAACTCCCGGCTGCACAGTCCGGGCCATTAACTCCGACTCGTCTTTCACAGCACTTAAGTCACGGACCTTTAAGTTAACGCACCTGGCATTTTCACTAAGTCTTTTACATGCTAAGGTAAATCCAAAAGTCATGTCTGTGTGTGTACGGACTTGTTGAATGTAGTGATGCTGGAGTCCATGTCTTGGTGCGGGGCTGGTGTCTTGGTTTTCACTTTTTATCCCAACACAGTTCATGTTGACCTGCTTTAGGCCATTTTGTTGCAATTATATGGATCTCATTTTCTGGGAACCCCGAAACTGATGCTAGTGTGAAAATAAAAAATAGTTGCCCTCATTATGTAATCTACGTATTTACAGCCTGGTCGAAAACCTTTTTTGGGGGTAGGACGAAAAAAGCACGCGCGGATGTTAGCCATGTAATCACATCAACATGGTCTAAGGCCAGAGGCAAAGCCTGACAGTTTCTCCTGATGTGACATTGATAACTTAAGTCTTTACGATAGAACCTTGTGTCCAGAGAGGGTGCAATAAACCATTGGAAGATACAAATGTGGATTATCATTACACAACCAGATTCAGACACTTCATGGTCACTGTTAATATATTCGTACAGATAGGACGATAGCTATGATAACTTATCTTGAAAGCCCATCTGTGTTGGTAGAAGTCATTATGAAGCAAGTTTAAACGGATTTGACAAGGAATGACAAAGACTGTAGTCATACAGTTGAAAATCTGGGTAAGTCCAATCCTTTGTGTTGGTAACTACAGTTTAAACATGCTTCATCAAACAACTTGAAGTAATTTTGGTTCTGTCCAAGCCCTTGACTAGCCTTGAATTGTACCACGCCTAAGTAACTTCCACCGTCACAGCCACTTTATTACCTCCGGGGGAGGAGACATCCTTCCGCGGAAGGGTTTTGTGAGAGATTTAGATTTTCATGTTCGCAGCTGTTTCTCGCGTTTGGGTGGACAGATTCTTTTGAGACTCGGTATATGTTTTGCTATTGGGCTGCAGATGATGCACGTCTTTTTGTTTCTATTGTATATGTGTTGTCGGGCGTGAAAATGGTGCCTTTTGGTGGCCCCCAAACCCTCCTTTGAGCGTGAAAGTAGTCGCGACCGTTGACCTTTGGCGTGTTTAAGCTATCCTCGGTCTGGTCCACGTATATAACCCCTCACACAGAGGGGTGTCCGGTCTCGACAAATACTTTGTTTAAAACCCTATATGAAATATACAATAAAAAGCCCGGAGGTATAAAATCTCAGATTTTACTTGTTCATCCTTAAAGTAACAGTATTTCAGCTCACCTGTCGTAGGCAATCGCCATCAGTGTGAAGACAGACGCTCCAACCGCAACTCCCTGAGCCAGCGGAATGAACTTACAGGCGAATGGTCCCAAAGATAGCACTGTGAAGGAAAAGGAATGGACCGTGACCAAGGTGCAGACGGACTTATAGTTTCCGCTTCCCCAGTCGCCATTTCCCCCAAGTCTGTATTATGTTACGGTGGACAGGAAATGGCCCGTATTACAACGTGGAATGACACCTGGATCTAGATAGTCTACATAAGGTATGTGACGTTACTTTGGTTTTGATAGGGGAAAGTAACTTTTCTTCACAAACACACACGGTGGAATGGTACTAGCTGATCCATTCAGACAGGGATTTTGTGTGGGGTTGTAATGGTTGGGTGTTTGGGTTAGAACTCGTCGGTCATGGGTTCGAATCCATCAACATGCCCTGGTGTTGTGCCACTGGGAGAGGTTACTTTACACAACATTCCTCACTTCACAGAAATGAAAATCATAGTATTGGATAGAGACGTCCATAGAACAGGTAGTTAAATGGACGTTAGAGCCAAGCCAAGAAGAAGAGAACCCACTACACCTTTCCAAAAAGAGTAGCAACTAAACAGCTGAACATCAAATAATTTAATCTTTTTTACACTATACCAACACAAAGATGCTGTTGAAACTCCGAATCATGGAGTTTTATCATATAAAAATCTTAAATCATGAAGTTTTATCATATAAAAATCTAACGCGGCTCAGAACTAATGCATGCCATTTACACGACGAAAACCGGTTCAAGGTGATCTAAGTTCTACATGTACAAGTAGATAGTGAGATGTCATAATTTCACGACGTTTTGAAAGACAGGGGCAACTTTTTATCAGATTGACTTGACGTAAATCATACGTCTGATCTTTATTTGCAAAACCATGCCCGAATTCGAAGGCCAATTGTTTATACAATGTCAACGAAAGTAAAGTAAAGCAATGGAACATATACAACTACTTATACTACTACTATTACGTTTGCTATTATTGGGTTTGACTTCTTCTTTGAAGGCAGTGGATAATGAATTGTCCAACTTTCTGCATTGTGAGAGGGTTTTGTGATCTTCTATGGTAGAAGGATGGGGGAATTGTGGCGACTGTTTGAAAAAAAATCTGTCTCTGTCGGTCTCACATTGAGGACTCTGGCTAATAAAATGTGTTTAATTTTCCTTTGTATTCATTGCGTAGTGCTTTCATAATCACTCGTGTACAGGTAGTTTTTATAGAGGTTTATTTATATCCCTAGTGGGTGCCTGCTTATTCTTAAAGCCATCCAATGCGATTTCAAGGAAGCAAAATTGGAATTATTCTAAAGAAGGCAGTCTTTGTGATATTGACACATACTGCTTCAAATTAGCACATTTGTGTCAGTATTTCAAACTTTGGGCTTTTAAAACTGTAGAAACAAGCCCCAAGATGAGTCCTTTATTTTGTGGGTGGTACCCTACAAATCAGCACAGGGCCCTTCCAGTAACCATTTTCCGTCAAATTCGTGGCATTTTCGCTCCGTGAATGTCGATATACATTGGGACAGTGTTGTTTCAACTTAGTATGTAGATAAATGACTAGAATATTGACTTTGAAAAAAACGGTTTTTAAGCCCTAAAAACTGCAGTGGATGCCTTTATTAACTTACACGAATCTAATGAAAAAAAGGAAATAGAGTAGACTTTTCTGCGTCAACATGGACTTGATGCCATTACCTGATACAGCAGCGGCACCTAAAATCTATTCACTCAATCTTACAGGTGCTTTATAAAGAAACGCAATGAGGCTAAATTAAGCCACATTGGCGTGTTCTGTGCCTATGCATACCGGCATTTAAGGCGTCGAGATTCCGTGGTCGATTCGACTTCTATCGTGCCTTTTAACGTCCTATGCGTACTGCAGATAAGCTGTGCAACGTCAACGGAAACCGCCTCAGGGCAGGCCTTAAAACACCATTACAGGTGATGGATTGAAAGGCTTTCTACACCTTCTAAATGCAATTAGTTGATTAGAACGTTACGCCATTACTGAACCTTACAAAGGTTTTAATTAAAGGCATCCCATGCAATTCCAGGTCGGCAAAACTAACGAAAAACATATTCTGCGCACGGAAATCTGTCTGTCTGACATCAACATTTCCTGCCATTTCTTTGCCCATTTTCGTCATCATTTAATACTTGCACCTTTTGGAATAGCCCCCCCCCCAAACAAAAAGCTACGCGTCTTTTATGGATACCGTCCATAAATAGCTACAACCATCCTACAATACAAACGAAGCAACTATTTCATCGGCGATATCGTATTTTTGCCTCACAGGCATCAGTATGCTGTGGGGTAGGGTTGATCCAACGTACTACATTAAAAGAATGACAAAATATTGACTTTGAAAACACAGTTAACTGAAATTGCATCGGGTGACTTTACGTACTTGTGTCCTTGCCTTCTGACAACGCAAGACTATATTCAGCTTGGTTATACGTAATACTGCCCATTCCACTTCATAGAAACCAGTAGATGTGGCATTTCCATACGTCACTAGTGTTAAATCTTCGGCCTTTTGGCTAAGATCAAATGCAGTGTAGGTTAATCACTCCCTAGGGTCAGTAGCGTGGCTAATTGTGGAGGAAGCAGCTCGTCCATCAACCATCGATGTACACATCCGCCAGCCGTCCGCTCTAACCAAGGTTCCCCCATACCAAATTTCTGTTCATTTGGTCTTTATATTAGAGCGCAGGAGCCAAAAATGTACATTTTTGGTCAACAATAGCAAAAAGTCCAATTTTTACAATTTTTAAGTATTATATGATAAGTGTGATTCATGTTCTGTAATCATGTGTCCAAGACACTCCCACACCAAATTTCTAGTCATTTGGTCTTAATATCCGGGCGCAGGAGCAGGAGTCTAAAAAAATATCGAAAAAGGCCTATTTTGCACAATTTCAAGTAGTGTATGTCAAAAGCGTAAATAGTGTTCTGTGGGCATGAGTCCAAGGTATCCCCATAGCAAATTTCAGGTCATTTGGATTTAATACCAGGGCTCCAGATCCAAGACTATCTTGGTTATACGTAATACAGCCCATTCCACTTCATAGAAACCAGTGGATGTGGCATTTCCATACGTCACCAGTTTTAATCGTACATTTTTTGCCAACAATAGCAAAAAGGCCAATTTTTACAATTTTTCAAGTATGATAAAAGTGTGATTCAAAAGTTTGATTCAAATTTCTAGTCATTTGGTCTTAATATCCGGGCGCAGGAGCCAAAAATGTACATTTTTGTCTAAAAGAAATAGCGAAAAGGGCCTATTTTGCACAATTTTCAGTAAATAGTTTTCTGTGGGCATGTGTCCAGAGTATCCCCATAACAAATTTCAGGTCCTTTGGATTTAATACCAGGGTTCCAGATCCAAGACTATCTTGGTTATACGTAATACTGCCCATTCCACTTCATAGAAACCAGTAGATGTGGCATTTCCATACGTCACTAGTGTTAATCACTCCCTAGGGTCAATAGCGTGGATAATTGTGCATGAAGCAGCTCGTCCATCAACCACCGATGTACACATCCGCCAGCCGTCCGCTCTAACAGGATTCTAACACTTCACGGCACTCCCGGTGGATCTTGGCGGCCAGGGGATTTTGCTGTCTGAAGCTTATTCATGAAAGTAAAAACCATACCCCTGCGAGACGTACGATGTTTCAGAAGGGTGTCTTCTGACTTCTCATATTTCTGACTCATGTATGTACCAGCTGAATATATATACGACACGTGAAAGTCAGACTCATATGTTTAAAAGTATCCAATGTAATATCGAAGTTCAGGGCGGCAAAATAAAACATATTCTGGATCACGAAATCTGTCTGATATTGACATTTACTGCCATTTAGTAGCATATGTTCGTAATCATTTCATACTTAAAGCGTTTGTAATAGCTTAAAAGGAAGGTCTCCTTATTTCTGGGAAACAGCCTGCGATACAAAACAAGCAACTGCGTTCTTTCAGTGACAAGGCATTTTTGTCGCACAGATAGGAGGACTGATTCAACTTACTACAAAAAAGAATGACTAGAACATTGACTTCGAAGATCCAGTCTTGCCACCATAAATTGCATTGGATGCCTTTAATTTGCATTCTGTCGGCATATGTACAATGTATATTCATGTGGTTTCATCCTCAAAGAATTCATGATTTTAGGATCTCATAATGGCTGTATCTCCTATGTCGTTCAAGCCCATCTATATCTGTGATTCCATGGTACCCTGTCAATCTGTCACTCATTCTCGACCTTCCCTCAATATTGTCCCCAAGGAGACCAATGTCGGCTGAAGTTCGGGAGCAGTTTAATCAGATTTATGTCACGCCTATCCTTCTATACGAACTGAAACGAATTTGAGTTAAATTTGACCCTCGAACACTGCTGATTTACTCCCGATTGGTTAACTTCTGTTCTTCTGACTTATTCTGCCGAATACCAGCCAACCATGTCCTATACCAAGGTCAACTTGTTCTGTTACTTCTGTATTATTTGACTTTCCATGTCTCTTTGATTTGATTATTTATATTTCTTTCCATTGAGATGCAAACTCCACTATTAGTTACTTTTAAGTTGACATACCTTTTGATTATCTACCATTATGATTTGATATCTGAACGATTATTATTACTTCTATGTTACCTTATTTCATTTGATTGTTGATGAGTTGTTCACGATAAGTTTATCTATTTTATAGTTGACCTTTGTTAGTTTAATCTTTAATCCTTTGTTATAATTGTAATGTCATGTAGTTTTGTTGGGGTTATCCCCCCCAGGAATCTTTGAAAACCGACAATAGGCGACATGTATATCCTGGCTAAATGAACAAACAAACAAACAAACAAACAAACAAACAAAACTCCCAACCAAGCACATAAAGTTTGGAACATTCCCCCCGAATAGTAGCCAACCTCGACCTTACTCCGACCTACTCCTCTTCAGGAGGATATCTCGGAAGTCATAAAAAGGCCATGTCGACGTTTCCAGAGAACGTTGTTCCCTGCTTATTTACCCATCTGACGTAGAGAATCCCCTTCTGTGCTTAGTTTGCCTTACAAAGGCTTGCCCTAAGTGCTAATTGTTTGCACAACTCTCCCCACACTGGTTAAAAATAATATCGATTCAAGTGCTTGCTCAGGAGAGTGTGAACTAAAGTGCGTAGGCACAGTCTGTCGCGAACACCAACCGACCAAATCTGGTCATATGTTTCAGAGCTTTACTTGCCAACCGGTTAAGAAAAAAAGTTACGTAAATTGACTACAGTAAGAAATTAATCATGTATTATCAGTGATTAAAATATATATCAGTTTTCATGACAAGCTGTTCATGACATAACAAATGTAATTTAGATATGTGACTGTAATAAGAAATATTTAAATGAAAGATGTCTTAAACAAAGACTGGATCTGCACGATATTTGATGGGAGTGTAGCATTTGTGGAAACGAAGGTCAAGTTCAAAAATGGTTCACCTGTCGTGTTCCTTCATGTTTATGTTTTTGTGTTTGTGTACAAAAATATCTAGAGAAACGTGTTTTTATTTGGCTTGAATATGTACTCGTATGTAAGTACTTTAAGAAATTGTCTCCTTGTAATCTTTAAGATCCATTCAGAGCTTCTCGAATTACGCTGTATACAAACAAAACATTCATAAAAAGCTGAAGTACCGTTGAAAAACACCATGTAAAAAGCATTTTCTAACTATATACCAAATATAATGATGATCCAAACACAGCTTCATGGGTTATGCTGTTTGCATACATACAGACACACACCACATCCACTCCAGCAGCGAAAACATACCCTTCTAGCAAAGGCAATCATGCTTCAGAACATGTGTCTCTACCGTTGATCTTTGTAACGTGTTCAACTGCAGATCCCCTTCCGTTCTGACCTATGAAGACAATCTGTTATGATATTGATTTAAAAGCAAATCATCGGATATGCCTCCTTTTTCCACCTGCTCCCACGGTAGGAGGCCGATTCCGCGGTTTGTTTGAGAAATGTCACACTCCCTTCGGAGCCCTTTACGTTGAGTTGTTTGCACATAACATTACCCAACTACTGCCCCGTGCTACGTAAATAAAAGGATAAGTCAAGCATACGTGAGCACCATCACAGTCGACCTACAGGTTTCTCTGATTACAGAATCGGGCCCTAATCTTTCCACCACACCTCACATTGATTTGACAATACATGGATCGACTGAATCCAAACCTGTCACAAGAAATACTAGTAATTACTTTCTGTCTGGTTTAGGAACTAATTCAGAAACAATTTAATGAAAACCGAGACATATTCATTTCAGGGCGGTCCTGTGCACCAACAACGAAATACTATGAGCAGGTAAATTGCACAATGAAAAGTAAACTATTTTGCGAAAGGAGTGAAAGAATCCATCTACATCGGGGCACACCAACCCTCTCTCATCCGGGACGGGGGGCGTTACCGACGTCCCACGAACTTTGACCCAGCGCTGACGTCACATGCGGGAAAATTACTTGTCTCCAGCGATTCATCTCATTTGAGTACAAGTCTCATTATGTAAAGAAATAGACTTCCTTCAACAATACCATGAATAAAAAAAATATCCTCCCTCTGAAACTCGACTGCCTTCAGAGTATGAATGTTCCTGACAACCGCACACGTGGTTGCTTAGCGTGGTATTTCCAAACATAACAGCTTCTCTCATTTGCGTGCAATCTGAAGATTGAAACAAGTGCCTTTCTGCTACACTAATGAGTTTGCCAATTATGTACCTTGCCAATTATGTCACCACGTACACGTAACTAGGCGCAGTGCACGTGCTTGAGTTATCATCCTCCGAAAAGTTTTTAACAAACCCTCCTGGACAAGCTGTTAATGGGTTCACGTTCTTAGCACAAGAGCTATCTACCGCCCAGAATATTCCTCTCAAAGCTGCCAATTGTGTACCAACAAAGATGACAGGCATCTTTCATTTCTTCTAACAACTCCGAGAATAAAACACATTATCGTCCCTCTGAATCACGACTGAGTTACGTTCAGAGGCTGAATGTCCCTTACAACTGCACATGAGGTTGCTTGGCGTGGCATTTCCAAACATAGCAGGTTCACTCATTTGCAATCTGAAGATTGAAGCAAGTGCCTTTCTGCTACCCTAATGCGTTGCCAATTAGGTAGCTTGGTGCGTCAGCAACGTACCTCAGCACAGCGCAAGTTTACATACTTTACATTGGGACACTTGAGGACAGATTTAAGCCCTTGTCACATATTCACGAATCGAAACGAGTTTGAGTTACAATCTGAGCACGCCACGAACACTGCTACTCATGAATGGTTGAATGGTGTTCCCTTAACTTACAGACGAACACCTTCCAACTTTGATCGAACCTCCCGATCGACCCACGAATGTTTTAAACATGTCGAAACATCCGGCTGGCGCAGCAGTATATTTCAGCCGAGTGAATTCACCGTACACCGACGGACGTCAATTTGCGCCGACCTACTCCTAAGCATGTTTGGGGGGGGGGGCGTTTGGCTAGTGCTCCGGGGGCTACATTCGTGAATGTGTGACAGGAGCTTTACAGATAACCATTCACCAATGTTACAGTGATACCTACTGCACTGTCATATATATCGCGTAGTACTAGTACTACCCGGTGGCGTTTACGCTGCCATTTTCGTGTGAACAGTTGAATAGAAGCAGGTCCTGGGAGGAAATATGAGGAAATTGTATCTGACGGAACTCTTTCATACAGTCAGGAACCCTTCCATAGATCTCTAGCAAAACACTTATGAATATAATATTGTGATTGTTGAACCTACTATTAGGTCCCTCGAATGGAATAACTAACTCACCTTCAGAAGGTGACATTTTGAAGTGGCTGATAGAAAACGACATGGATGATTACATTGTAAACCAATGCTGTACTTAACAGGAAATCGTCACATCATACTGAAAGTTACCCTCGAGTCCAATTTGATGCTAATGTGATCACTGTAGATCACTGAAATGAATCATGACATATCAGGCAGGTGTCCCGGGGGGCATTTAAACTATGGTTTAAATATAACTTACGTAATACGTTGATGAATGATAGACATCCAGGTAAACAATATTCAAAGACATATCACCATATGTGAAGGAACTGGAAAAAACAATTGAACATGACAAAGACTCCTAAGTGTCACTGTTATGTAAATGAGTCAAGGTAGTTCCTGTGGTAAGATAATACCACAGTCAACTTGTTAACGTAATTTATCCTGTAGTACACTTTGATTTATCTTTGAACTTAGATATAAGTGTTTTTCTGAAGAATTGGACCAAATGTTTTCTTCTACGTATATTCAACCGATCGAATTTATTCCCGTTCGAAGTTGTTTTCTTACTCCAATGTTAGACATTTTATGGCCTGTACAAATTCATTCATTTATCTATAACATAGCTAGCGCTGTTAAGTGTTTTTTTTCATATTCCAACATTTAATGACAAGACATAGTGACGGGCCACTCAAGTTTTCAACTTATTTTATGCCACCACCAACATAGAGGACAATACAAAAGCCGTGTTAAGTGCTTTGCCCGAGGGCAAAAGATTGGTGGTGTATCAGGATTTGACTGGGACCGCTTGGTTCTGAGCCGAGCAATTTGTCGTTACGCCACACGACCCAACAACATGTTATGTATTTTGTATCATTCTGTTCAGTGAGTTGTGATGGCAATGCCACAAGGTACAAAAATGGTAATGTTACACAAGCAGCAGACTTACCTGAGAGTACATGGCTGTACACATTCATTCATTGATCTATTCATATCATAGCTGTTTTGTGTCTTGTAGGTTATGTTCTGTGCGAACTGGCGACAGACAGTGGAAAGAGACCTTCAGGCAGTCAGCATGAGATGGAAGGAAGCCTTGAGGCTGGCTGCTGACAGAGGAAGCTGGGCTACTTTGACTGCCTCATGCGTCACGAGACGCGGGAGCCCCTAAGTCTAAGTCTAAATAAGGTTATGTTATGTTAAGTGAGCTGCGAAGGCAATGCCACAAAGTGCAAAAACGATATAAAGTTACACAAGCAGCAGGCTTACCTGGGAATACGTGTTTGACGAATGTGAACGGTATACAGAAGATGCCCACAAGAAGGTCGCAGACGGCCAGGTTGAAGATGAAGTAGTCGGTGGCACTACTGGTCCTCTTACTCTTCACAATCATCACACACACGATCATGTTCCCAACCAAACACACCAGGAAGATGATGGAGTAGGCAAACCCCATCAGTAGTACTGTCCACAAAGGTCTCATCATCTCCTTCTGTAGCAGTTTTCTCAGATCAAGTAGTGAGGAAGTATTGGTTTCAGTTGACTGGAGGAAGAGGTCCATGCTTGTATTGTTTATGTCCATTGTATATAGATACTGATGTATCACAGCCTTTAGATGTCCACACCTCTCTTATGTGTACGTCTTCCTTGTAGATGCTGGCTCACCAAAGCTCTTAGCCTTCTAAACTGCTCTTGTATCTTGCTTGTCCTTGTAGTAGCTTCAGGCACGGTGCTGGAAATAATAAGATGGTTGTCGTTGTTAATATTATGAATTTTCAATATCCTTTGAGCATTGTACGAACATTGTAGCATGCGCAGTCTGTTGAACACATAATTGGACATAGTAATTCTTTCCCCATTATACATGTACCAAGGACAATCTACACGAACATGTGCGTCGTCTTCAACTCTACCTTAAGTGCAAAATTGGCAGCTTCTTTGCTCTATAGGAGTTTTAATGAGGCCTCATTAGCCGTATCACCATTGGTCTCTACACGTGAGCACCAAACTACAGTGTAAACATGAAACCCATCTGACAGACCTGGCGGGTGTTCGAGGTCTGCTATCTTCCTTAGCATAATTACTTCAGCCAGTAGACTTTCATCTACTCCCAGCGCAGACTGCAGGTTGCAAAAGGTCGCGGCGTAGATTTTTAATGGCCAATTTTCCCCCGTTACAGAACTTTCCATTAAATCTGAAGTATGCTACACAGTATACTGCTCCACCTGGTTCTCCAAACACGCGTGTTGCTCATGTTTCTGAGAAGATGTCAAATTAAGCTTTTGTTCAGGAACGTATTACTCAACTAACTAGTGACATTTATACCCCGTCTGTTTCGTTGGTAACTTTCAGAATGCCTAATCTATTTAATAATATCAGTGGGGAATGGATTGCCGCAGTTATGAAAGTTCGGGTTATGAAAGATAGCGCGCAGCGTTCTGACTTTGCCGTTTTAAGCACGGATTTTAGCTCTTTTATTTTGTGTTGACTTTGATACGCAAGAAGTCCCACTCCTTTGTTATTTCATATATCCTAAGTAGTAATTGATCTGGTCCTTCTTCAATAAACCAGATGGGCCCTGTGTAAGAGTAAAATCTTTTGAAGACAAAACGTTTGAACTTAACAGTCTCTAGCCGAAGCGCACACGAGACGGACAGCAGAGAGTCTACGGGACGGCCGTTCGAAGCTCTTGGACAAAGCTCTACTCGCCAAATGAAGCGGAACGAATGTTGCGATCGCAAGGCGGTGGAACTACAGAGGTACGCAGATGCCCACAGCGTAACAGCTGTGGTATTTTGCTCAGAACCAGGTGTCCCAGATTCGTATCCTGCCATATTCGAACCTGCCATGTCACCCATCTTGTGCCCTTTCTTGGGAAATGCACTTTACCCAACTTTCTTACTTGACTTAGGTGAAAATAAGTACCTACGTTCGGTTCGGGACATTCCTCGTTACGTTTAAGGGGATTTAGGGAGAGCCACACCCCACTCGCGAAAGAACCCACCATAATTATCTAAAACAGAAGGGTGAGAGTCCCGATGAGAGTCGTCCAAACCTTATAGTTTTATAGCTGCACCTCGTATTGAGGTCACCTGAGTTAGCGCCGAATGACAGCCGCTCCAGACTCTTGCCATTCAGTCCCACCAATTATGAGCTCCTCACAATTCAGTCCCAAGTAGAGAGTAGCAGGCCCACTCAATAATAAATAACTACCAGGGAGTTTCAAGAACATCATATTGTGCGTGTGAACGGTTATAGTTGGCGGATCTTGATCATGAGCATTTTCTGTTATTACTTTGAAGATGTTAGCTATATATACTAAATTGGTGCGTATGAAAGATAGTTCCGAAAGTATAGCTCCGTTGTTCAAGGCGTCTATATAAATGAGCTTATTGAGAAAAAGAAAATTAGTCTGCAATTTTAGCGGCAACAGGTGTCGTGTTTAATGGCACTATTTGATCCACTCTGATAGAAAATTGGTCTCGCCGACTGAGCTGCCTTTCCAATCAATTTAATTCGCTCTATCGGATGAACCGTTTTTGGCGTTTCAATCCTTCAGTCTTTATTCCTTCGAATCATCGTAGAATGAATACGCATGTACATTATATGGAGTTCTGATAGTATCTACACACACTGGTTACACACGTAGCTTGTTTGGGAGTATTTCAAAACGCTTGAAGGATGTAATGATGACAAAAATGTGCTACGAAATGGCAGTAAATGTCAATATTAGAATACATATTTCTCATCCAGAATATTTTTGTATTGCCACCCGGGAATCGCATTGGACGTCTTTAAAATCCAGTTCTGTAGGTTATCTTGGTTGCCCAGCTGGATTTCCTAGGGTCTGTATCTTACAGGAAAACCGTAATTTCTCCAATGGTTTACAGGTCAGGACCTAGTGCTGTGAGAGACGGCCAGCGGGAACATGATTGTGGAGACACAGCAGGATCTGACATCAGGCTTCAGCAAACTGTGGAAACCCAGTAAAACTATAACTTGTACCATGTATGTTGTAGAACATAGTATAATGTTACGGACGCATATAGTCTTACATACCATTGTATTTTCTTTCTTATGTTTGTTTATTTATTTTATGTTTATTTATTTAACCAGGATATACATGTCGCCTATTGGCGGTTTTCAAAGATTCCTGGGGAAATCTTATGTTGTTTGTAACTGCAATTAGCCCTCGGGCATGTATTTGCAATAAACTTTCTCTATAAAATCTTCACAGCGACTTGCTCTGGGGACAAGTGTCTGTGGCCATGTGATGATTCTTCAGGTTATTTGTTAGAGCCCCTGTCATACATTCACGATTGTGTGACAGGGACTATTTTGATTCGTTTGATTTATTTAATTACATATTAAGACAACTGGCTTGCCCCTACAGCTATTCTTTGCTGATTTCAAAGGCAGGCCAGTGCACGAGAAAACGATATCTGTATCTGTATCTGTATAGCCGGTATAACCGCCTTTCGGCGTAACACACCAGCTTCGCAGGCACGCGGCGCGGCGGCAGCTGGCTATATTACACCGATCGACTTGTTACACCTAACCCTTGAACTTCTAGCTCTAGACATTGTTTAAAGCTATCTATTGACAATGCCCCTACTGTACTTGGTGACAGTGAGTTCCACTCTGCGATAGTTCTAGGAAAGAATGAATTCTTGAACACCTCAATCCTTGGTTGATAACTCTGGTACTTGAATGCGTGGCTATTTCTTGTTCTCTTCTGGGCTGGTATTAGGTACTTAGTAGTTGGGACATCCACCAGTTTATTAGTCATTTTGTACATCATGCATAGTCTAGACATCTTTCTTCTGTCTTCTAGTGAGGTCCACTGTAGGTTTAACAACATGTTAAAACCAAAGCGGCTTCAGCCAGTCAGACCAATTTCGCGAATGTGTGACAGGGGCTTAAAATATCCGTTTTGCAGTCGGCGCTGCGGCTAATTTGGAATGACAGCAAAGAGATAGCCATCCGCCATGACGTTAATAACATGCGTAATGCACAGACCTCACTACCTTGATATATACTGCCCATATTTATAAGAATTAAGTTTTATTCCTATAACAACGATATGGCTTGGGTAACTCCATATTTCTTGGATGCTGATAAATGTCAGAAACTAGTTCTGATGCGAAGATATCCCCAGACGAATGTCGAAGTCTACTTCGATCTATGAAATTTTCAGCACTGATTTCATTCATGGGGCAAGGCGGGTCAAATGAAAAGAGGATAGTTTGTCCAATTTGTGTCCTAAACTAGGTTAAAGAGATGATTACTGGTGAACAATCCTGACTGAAGAAGACGAGGAATAGCCAGTATTGTGCGGAACCTTTGATCTTCAACCACCATGATCGATATTAAAGCTTTGGCTGTATGTTGCTTGGTTAAAGGTGCTCGATGCAGTTTTAGGACTTTTAAACCTGAGAGTTTCGAAAGTCGATATTCTAGTCACTTATTTACAAGCTAAGTTGGTGCGATACTATCTCAACCTATATCGACAATCATGGAGCAAAAATGCAGAAAATTGTGACGGAAAAACGTTACTGGTAGGATCCTGGGTTAATTTTTTTGGGTACCATCAAGAAAATAAAGGGCTCCTCTTGGTGCTTGATTCTGTGCTTTTTTAAATGCCAAAAGTATAAAATACTGATGAAAATGTGCTAATGTGGGAAGTATGTGTCAATATCAAATATCATACAAATTGCCCTTTTTCAGAAAATATCCACACTTGCCGCCCTAAAATTACATCAGATGCCTTTTAATGCATAATGAAAAGAGCCGGAGTCCTCCAAATGATGAAATGCCCTTATTTATAATTATAAGACATCCTGACTGGAGTATTAGTTTCTAATTCCACCGGCCGGCCTGGCGACAACCGTTGTTTTGCCTTTGACAAACTGCTCAATTTTGCTACTCATCAGGGCCTGTCACCCGGGATTTCTTTCATTTTACTGCCTTTAAAGTAGCGGTAAATCAGTCTTAACCTTTCAATACAGCACATACAGAAAATAGCGTCTTCAAGGCCGGTACTGAGTTAGGAGAAGCCCAGAATCCATCCTTCTCGAGCTCTGACTCCAGTGTTCTTCTCTGATTGCAGGACATCGATCAGAATTTAACCCTCCCGATTTTTTTCCAAGTCTACAGCTGGACTTAAAGACATCCAATGCAATATCTGGGTGGCAAAACAAAAGTAAACATTCTGGATGAGAAAAAAATATGAATATTGCCATTTCTTAGCAGATTGCTGCATTTCAGACTTGAAGCGTATAAAATAGCCCCACAACAAGCTAAGTGATGCACTCTTTATATTTTTTGGTACCACCCATAAATAACTAGAACCAGTGTACGATACGAAACAAGCAACCGTTTCCGTCAGTGACATCGCATTTTGCCTCGTTTTCTTTCAGTGACATCGTGTTTTTTTTTTGCATCACTGAAACCAGTATCCTATGGGGTAGGTTTGATTAAACTTATAATATATACCACAATGTAAAAAAAAGAATGTCCAAAAACTTGACTTTGAAAATCCAGTTTTGCTGCCCAGGAATTACATTGGATGCCTTTTAAAGACTACAAGGCGACAGCACTGACCATCTCCAAAAACACATGCTCAAAACTACCTCCCAGTCATGTATTACCGTTTGAAGAAGGTTGAAATGCCATGGTGTATGATGTACTCCCTGACTACAAGCTAGCTATATGTAGCTCCCACAGACCATGAGCTCCCACGGATCACCAAGTGTCGCTACATTCCGCATTTTCTGTAGGGTGAAACATACTTACACTTACTGTACTTAAATCTACAAGCAGAGGGTAATTGGAAAGATTCTGATCTTCTTCTATGTACCGTTTTTTGGTACCCGACCTAATCAACCTACAGAATGAACAGTGTCCTGTTGAATACTGACTTGCCGGTTGGTTACGACTTTTACACCGAAATGATGTGTATGCAGATTAGCTGCAGTCCCCTTCTCAGGTCTTCTATCTCCACTAAAAGCATTCAGAAATCAGTCAACGCGATTTGTCCGTCACGCTTTACAACTGCAGTATATATCCAGACGTATTGCGTTAGTGTGCGAGGCTGGAGACGGGTAAAACGGCAAATATATCTTAGGGCATGTTGACTTGATTATATGGATGGCATCCACGCACGCAAGAATTTTACCCATTTCCTAAAAAAAGCTGCAATAGAGCAACTATATGCCGTAAATTGCAAAAACGGAACATACCATACATTATACCAGGCACAAGTGTTCGTTAAATAAAGTTTTTCATATCTTGTTTATTGGCGACATATATTGTTGACAAAAATCTATCAGATCACAGACCACTATTTTGAGCTCCCATTTAAATATATGGTAAACAATGGCAAGAAATGAGCTGTCAAAAGTCACCTACTTGAGCGTTCAAACTCACATTTACAGTGTAGCTTGAGCTCCAAATTGTCAATTTAGTCCAAAATTCTTACTTGTCTATCGGCAGAAAGTCATCGTATCAATGATAACAAAGCCAGAATGACCTCTGCCCCCCCCCCGTTCACAACAACAAAAAATATCATGTTGCCCTGCTGACATAGCATCTCTTCTAGAGCTCTACCCAGCAAAGAAAACAAGCGCGAAAGCCTGATTTTGTTTCAGCAAAACACCCCCCCCCAGCTGTTAAATCTGCACATGTACATGTATATAGTGCCAATATAACGGCACTTCGGCCTTGCTGGCATTTACGTGCTCAAATACCAGAAAGTAGCAAGTATGCAAAGAAAAAGGCTGTTTACAGTTGGTTTGGACGCTCTCAAATGGGGCTTCTGGGCCTGCGCGAAATATTGACCTTTTCCCATCAGGCAACTAGATATTGGGTGAAAAGTAGGTTATAGTCTGCCAAGGACGTTTCTATACCTACATTTTCATGATCTTTGGTATAAACGTAACTGTATGTAGAACTGGCATTTTTGCAAGGACTGTACTCAAATGCCATATCCAAATATCATAGTTGAGTGCCGAGGAAAACAACAGAGTTTTTACTACGGAAATGATCATTATACCTCCAGCTGGGATCCAGATCGTGTTACAGAATGTGACACAATTGCGAGGGCCTCAACACAAAGTGCTTCCATGTACACGTAATCCTTGACATTTAGTCTTGTACATGTTTTGGTGATTTCTGTCTATAACACACCGACGTGCCGGATTGAGTGAGGAAATTGCCCTCCGTCTGTCGTTTGACGTGAGCTACATCTGGTGAGAGCTTACCAAACAGGCTTATATAAGTTATAGCAAACATTGCGCCATTTATGGCTCTTGCGTCTACACGTAGCGTCTGGGGTGTCCCTTAAACCAGGATGTATGTAGAATCTGTGATGTGTAAGAGAATATTCTACCATGTGTATAATAAATGCGGTGTATATATAACACAGACGGACCACCTCCTTTAAAGGCTCGTCTCACACATTCACGAATTTGGCCTCCGGAACACTTCCGAACGCCCCACAACCATGGGAGAAGGTCGCCGTAATGTCGGCTGGTGTTCGGCAAATTTGGCTACTTTGCAGCTGGCCAGCGGAATGTTTCCAAATGCACTCAAACTGTCGGAGGTTGATTGGGTCCGGAGATTCGGCCATGATTGGGTATTCAGTTTAAGTCAGTAGAACAGTCCAGTCAACCATTCCGGAGTAAGTCAAATGTGTTCGGAGCGTGTTTGGGGGTCAAATTTGAGTCAAATTCACTCTAATTCGTTCCGATTCGTAAAAAAAGGCAGGTGTGGCCTAGATCTGGTCAGAACGTCAGCCGAACCTGCCCGGCTGGTGTTCGGTAACAAATTCGGGAGAAGGTCGTGAATATGTGACACGGGCTTTCCGGCCACTTGCCGCGTGCTAATCTCCAAGCAGATCTTTTGGTGGCTGAAATGGCAGTATCAACTTAGTCAGGCTAGCTAGCGCTGCATCCATTTCCCCGGCAGTTATACCATTTGCTACCGAGCTGTGAATGCCGCTCTGACTGGCTGGACGTGTCGATAACCCAGCACGGTGAAATGGTTACCCCTAAAGATAATTTGATGGCTCCCGGTGAGGAAAACTCATGCCCGTAGCCAGGATTTTGAATGGAGGGGGGGGGGGGTCTTCCCACTGCTTGAGGGACCAGTGAGCGCCGTAATCCAGCCAGTACGTCTAGTTCAACTCGCAGGTGTTTGTTTGTTTGTTTGTTTGTTTGTTTGTTTATTTGCATATAATCAGAGAGAAAAAAGAACATAAACATAAAAACGTAAAAAGACCATATTACAATAAAATAGGATACGCAGGGGAAAGATAAGAAGCCATAATGGCTTGTCCGTGATCTTCCCCCGACTAAATTGATTGACAACTATAATAATGGTAACAAATCAAATGGTAATAATAAATAACAATAAGTAATTGAAAAAAAAACGATCAATATGATAACGGTAACAAATCAAATTGTAAATAAATAAATAACAATAGTAATTAGTAAATAACGTGTTTGAAGAGTTGCACCAGACCAGAGACCCCCGAGGTTTCTAGGGGGGTCCGAGGGTATGCTCCCTCGGGAAATTTTGAAAAATGAAGCTTCTGAAATGCCATTTCCTGCGTTTTTGAGAGGATTTCAGAGAAAAAAAACAGAGATAACCTTTATTTAATGACGTATTAGGCAGTTTTTCTACGATTCCAGGCCCACTGGTGATCCGAATCAGTCCATCTAAAGAGAAATCTTGGACCTTTAGATAAAAAAAGTGGACCAAAAAGTGGACCTTTGAGCCTTATGGCGGGTTCCTCCTGGCTCGTCACCTGTCTTGAATAGATCGGGCAGAAGTTGGGCTGGTGTTAAAAAAGATACCAGTGCCAAAAAAAAAGAGAGATCCCGATAAAAACGCCCAAACACCCCAAAAGTAAGCCAAAGCTAGTCTCCACCAGACTCCTTTGCAGGCTGAATAATAGTAGAAATTGTTTAAGGGGAACATCATTGGCCAGAGGAGTTGGCCGGCCATAGAGGGTCCAGCTTGCCTGCCTGCAAAGGTGTCTGGTGGAGACTATGCCAAAGCCTAAATCCGTCCTTGGAGAGTAGCCACGCGCCCCTTTGCGATGCCCCGAGCCGCCGTGCGTTTCTTTGCGGTGCCGCGAGCCGCCGTGCGTTTCTTTGCGGTGCCGCGAGCCGCCGTGCGTTTCTTTGCGGTGCCGAGACTTCCGGCGGATCCGCCGACCAAAGTCGGCACTCGACCTGATGGTCGATTGAAACCGAAATTCTTTGTGGCAACAAACACATAAATTCGTTAGTACTGACAGCTTTGTTCCTTTCCCTAGGCCCTTGCCCTGCGCGCATTTGTGGCGCCGACGTTAGATGTAACCGTCCGCATTCGACATGTTTTTATTATTCTTTCATAGTAGAAAAACAACCAACAAAATATGCATAGCACACTTGCCAACAAAAAAAAAAATAGCAAGAGGTATACAAAACCCCTTAACCATCCTGGTTAGTTTACGTCCGCTCCCACAGTCGGACGTAAACTAACCAGGATGGAACCCAGGCTACAAAACCCCATCAAATGAATAACAATCATGATAATTTATCGAAATAAGACTTTTGAATCGTACAAAGAGTGCGGCAGGCTACAGAATGTAACAATAACAAAACAACCAAAGTAACAGGATTGATAATTTTACACCAAAAACAATACAAAGTTTCCCAACTATAACTTCCCTCACTTCCTAATGTTTTATGTGACATGATTTTTAATAGAAATCTCATTTTGTTGAGACTAATTCGACAATTTTGTCGATTTCATGCCTTCAAACCAATTTTTTACTTCTCCTGATTTTTTTTAAAACTGCAAATGTCACGTTAATACCATAATAACTTAAACAATTATGCCATTCTATTTATAACGAAGTGAATGACCGAGAAATGGTTTGGGTTTTCATATGTAAGCTATGCAGATCCCTTACTTACGCGGATGGTCGTGATACACAGAGAAGGTGTGGCTTGTATAACACTTACAGGATTACCAGAAGAGCAGTGACCTATATACAGGAATCTGGAGCTGAGGCAGACTTCGTCATGGCTCTTAAAAGATTAAAATGACGGCGTACTGGTAGGTGTTATCTGCGCATTTAGTGCTGCAAGGACGGAAATTATGTCCCATGCATTTTGATGCATGTTCTCAACTAACAGATTAAAGGGGCATTATCCAACACTTTTGGACCAAAAATTGGAATAATCTAATCGAAAAAAATCGAAGGATTGTACTTCACTACCACTTTTCAACTTATTTGTGCAATTATCTCACATTTCTTAATCTCCAAGCAGATCTTTTGGTGGGGGTAAGACAGTATCAAATTGGCCAGTCTTTAACCACTTGGGTGGGGAAATGGTTACAGACTGGCCAATTTGACCACCAAAAGATCTGCTTGGAGATTAACATTTCTGATATTTTATGGTTGGCACTGAAATAGCGAACACGAGGTGCACTAAGTTTGGGGTGCCACCACAAAATACCAAAATTTAAACAAACATGGTTTGTCGACAGCTGTGCTTCCAGCTTTGTAACACACCCGTAAGGCGTCGTATTTGGCAGCTCTACTTCTTTAATGTTGCTCATTTGCAATGGAGTAGGGTTGGTCAAACTCACTTTGTAAAGAAATGAACAGGAAATTGAGTTTTTGTGTCGCCCTAGTGTTCCATGATGCAGCTTTAAGTCCTCAGGAACAACGAAATTGAGCGGAAACAGAAATGTCCTAAAGAAGATGTAAGGATGGCGATAGGAGAGCTTCCGAAGCATTATTTGTCCAGAATTGGCAGCAAGATGCGCGATACTAAATTTAGAGACTTGTTAACATGTCCGATGCATAGAAGGAGTTTCAACTGCATTCACCGAGAGCCATTCAAAAATATAATGACTTCAAGCTTGCTTTCAAGAGATTTTCTTTGACTTAATAAGAAATATCTTACCATGCGAGATAATTAGGCATGTTCGCCATTATACATTAATTGGTCATCGTAAGATACGTGATACTAAATTTAGAGACTTGTTAACATGTTGCTTGCAGATGCAGCTTCGCCTGCATTCATATCATGCATAGCCGATAAAAATACCATACATAGCCTTTTTTTATGGGATAATAATGACGAATCTTGCTTTCAAAGGATTTTCTGTGATATGATAAGAAACATTGTATCATGCAAGACAAGTATAGCCATGCTTGCAGTTATATTACAGGAAGTTTTTGTAGCCAGTTTAACCTTTATTTCTTTGACATTGACATTGTTGCCCTTAGTATGTCCCTGGTACATTAGGCCATGTTGATTTGATTAATATGGATGGCATCTTCTTGGAACCCCAAAACTGATGCGACCGTGCGAATAAAATAAAAATTGCCTTCATTATGAAATCTACGTGGTCATGAAGGTTGAACAAATGGCTAAACACACAGAGGATGGTATGGAGAATGATAGACTCTTCATTTTTACTTCTTCAAATTTTCTTCTTTTCCTTTCCATTCTACGACATTAGTATCGTTATATTTTTACGACATATATTTTCTCATTTTGCAGCTGCTTTGTACGATTTAAAGCATGGTCGAAAACGTTTTTAGTTGTTGAAACAGACGAAAATCCATGAGCGCGCGTGGATGTTATCCATATAATCTAATCAACATAGCCTTAGCCTTTGAACCAGACGACACGGCCTGGCACAAATTAGATCCACTTCCTGTCGTTATGGACATGCAATTTCCTAACTATGTAATACCCCGTATTAACATCTGACCCCAAACATTAGGCCAGTAATACTCTGGTGTCGTTGCGATTACTAACAATCTGTGGACGTAACAGGTTTGACTCCGTCTCCTACTATTATTTTTAACCTCCTTGGTAAAGGTTTGGTAGCCTCTACCAGGCACCGCGGATCGCTGGAAAAATAGTAGAAATTGGCCGAAATAAAGGGATAGTATACCAGAGAAGATCCAGGGCCATAGAAGCCGTGGGTCGCAAATTGGATCTTCTATGGCCCTGGATCTTCTCTGGTATACAATCCCTTTATTTCGGCCAATTTCTACTATTTTTCCAGCGATCCGCGTTGCCTGGTAGAGGCTAGGTTTGGCCGCAGCTCCTACTAGTAACGTTAACAAATACAACATGTAAATGAATGGGATTTAGATTCTATAGATGTAATAGATTCGACTTTATACTGTAGCTAGTGACGTTAAATATAACGCAGCATGTAAATGACTGGAATTTAGAGTCTATGAAGGTATAATAGATTTGTGGATGACTGGGATTTAGAGTCTATGGAGGTAATATATTTGACCCCGTCTTCTGCTAGTGAAGTTTTAAAAAATGAGACATGTGCATGAATGGAATTTAGAGTCTGTGGACGTAATAGGTTTGCCTCCGTCTCCTACTAGTGACATAAAAAAATGCAACACATAAATGAATGCAATTTAGAGTCTGCGGAGGCAAGGAGCTTTGATTTTTACCCTACTTGGTGTGAAGGTGTGCCTCCGTCTCCTACTACTAACAATCTGTGGAGGTGACAGGTTTGACTCCGGCTCCTACTATTTTTAACTTCCTTCGTGAAGGTTTGGCCGCAGCTCCTATTAGTTACCTTAAAAATTGCAACATGTAAATGAATGGGATTTAGATTATATAGATGTAGTAGGTTTGACTTTATACCATAGCTAGCTTCCTCAGGGCAATTCTGACTGGTTCACATTGTATCGCACATGACCTGCTGCAATAAGACTCTGTCAGTACAAAGACAGAATCCTTTAAAACTAATACTAGTATGATGTGAAATGTACTGTACTCACCTAGCTGTACGACGCAGTAGCTTTCCACACGAGTGTGCTGCCTACCGCAGACGATACTATTTGGGTGAGGCTCAGCTTCTGACGTGGACGGGTGGTTACCTAGGAGACCAAACTCATGCTGTCCAATACCGACCCGCGGGCCATGTTAATGAAATTATGTCGTATTTACGGACATCAAATTATGACTACAAACAAGGCAGCATAGACCGGACCTATGTACATTGTACATAACGCTGTAATGACAAGGTACATACGAGGGAAATCTAGTTTAGCGACTCACGAACGCCAAATTTGGACTGTCCCGGCGTAACCGAGAAAAAAGGTAACGTCAGGCCACAAGGTAATAAGCCAAAAAACAGTTACTCAAGCAACTGGATATGATTTTGAAAACGTCAGACGTTTCAGCTAGTATCCACTAGCTTTCGTCAGTGACTGAGAGACCAGAGGGGAAAGCAGGTTTATATACACAACCTGTTGATTGATATGCAAATAAAGTGAAGACAAATTTTTGGAAGTCGAAAAAGGAACAAAAGTCAGACAAGTCAAGACAAGATGATGCAAATTAGTCTGAAAGCTCCTGTATTACAGGACAGGAGCTTAAGTGTTGTCTGTCCTCGGGGCTGGGAGTGCCAAATCCCAAGTGCCGGAAAGATCGACCCGTAGCCCCCCTTCCCTGTTGAGGGTGGGGTTGTACATTCTTTCATATATTGCCTCTTTAACACCCCGTTCCCACCAGCGTGTTTCGCGGTCTAATACATCCGTGGACTCGATATATGAAATATTACCTGGATGTCTAACCTTCATCGACGCCACAAGGTAATAAAATTCTACCGGACGCATGTGGCGCCTAACACGTCTAACCGCCCAGACGGATATAGTCATATACTACCTTTGCCTATGGTTATTTTCCTTAGCAACGGTTACCATAGGAACATGATGTGGATTTCCAAGGCCCTGAAAAGAAACACTTTTCTGTCGGTAGAAATTTTCTGATGTCAGTCAGACGAGTAATACTCGACGAGTTATGCTGCCTTATTTTTTATATAAGGTATCTGTACATAATTTGCATGAATTTGCATAACGACTTGAGCTCATAACGATGTAAATACAATGTACAATGTACATACGAGGGAAACCTGGTTGAGGGACAGTCACGAAGCCAAACGACAACTTTGGACTGTCCCGGCGTAAGAAAGGTAACGTCAGGCCACAAGGTAATGAAATTCAAGCGGGCAGATGTGGCTGCTATAATCTAATGGATACCCTTTGCATATGATTATTCAGTGCTTTCGTTCTGCCGACGGATGTATCTGTGATCTTTCAACTCTTCAATAGAAACTTTGAACTATTTAGTAACCGAATACTTAGAGAAAACGTAGAAAAAAATCAGCAAGCCACCTCGCCGGGGGCACATTTTACTTAATTGAAGACACAGGTAAGAAAAAAGGGGAATTTGTTGCCGCCCTACAAGTGTCAGTTGACCAGAAAATTCTCTTTAACAGTTCTGACGTACCTGTAACACGAGGATGTTTTTCATCCACAATATCTTCTTACTCAACATCAATTACACACAGCAAACCGGTGTTTCTCCGTAGTGGTTTCTGTCTCCCTGTTGATAGAAAAACAACCTTTCATGCATCCGTGAATAATGTCATCAGGTTGCCAAGGGGCTGTGCATCCGGAGGTTCTAAAGAAGTGAGAGAGATACACATATATATACATATATACAGCCATCGCTGGTTGTGGAATAAAGGACCTCCTTATATAACCTTTCAAGAATTCCTTTCATCTTTGATCAGCATCAACCAGTTCAGAACTTAAGCTTTAGCAATCTTAAGCTGGCTATTTGCCAATTTCGTCTTTATATAACGTTATTCTATGTAAATAAAAACATGTATTAAAATGTGTAAAAATCCCCGGTATAAGATACAGCAAACTTTAATTTAATTTTTAGGCACGAGGCATGCTATGTACATTTCCCTATAGTATGCATATGATTTCACCGTAATAGTCAAGTCAAGTCAATCTTTATTGCACAACATGGCAAACTCTTCAGTACTACATATCTAGCTAGCATCTACTCTCATGTCTACAGTATTACCTACAAGTTCTATGTATCGACAATAACATTCTATTTCAAAAGTTAATATAGTACATGTATATATATGGAACATGGCTGACATGATAATGTACATGTCTTAAGTTTTTATATATAACTGTATAAACTAGAGTGTACATCAGTTGGTTGAATCGGATATAATATGATTTCTTTTAACTAAAGCTTTGGTAGGATATAATATGATTTCTTTTAACTAAAGCTTTGGTATGATTTTACAAACATGATACTGAGTTCATATTCTATTAATCTCTAGACCATATGCTACATGTTTTTCATGCAAATCTCTTTCATCTGATGGAAGGTCAGCCTTCAAAGGGAAACTATAAACGACTTGCGTCCTTCTTGAAACTTATCCTTTTCAAATAACGATGTGTGAAAGCTCGCGCTGAGCCATTAGTTAGTCCCAGATGTATGCCACTGACCGATAGTAACATCTCTGTTTCCACTTGACCATATTGATTTGATAATATGGATGGCATCTACGTCCATTTAAAAATGTTTCGACCTTACGGTAAATCGTAAAAAGCAGCTGAAAAATTGGCAATTATGTGCCGTAAATTTTGCGGAACGTTGAAAAATTTGAGGAACGTTGAAAAAAAACTGAGGAACGTTGAAAAAATTGTTTGGGGTTAGCTCGGGAAATGATTCTGAAATTTGGTTGGCGCAAAACATAGGCGTGGCCTAAACCTAGCCAGACTGCTCTAGAGCACCAGCCGATCTGTTCGTCTGGTCATCGTGAAGTTACTTGCTTACTTGCTTTCGTTTAGTCGCGGGGAAGGCCTCAGATAGACCAAATTGGTCTCTGCCTACCCCCAGCACACTCTTCTTGTGTATTTTACTTGTAATGGTTTTTACTATATATGTAAGAAAAAAAAGATTACAGAAAATGATATCTCGTGCTACGCCATGAGTTGGTGGGCGTACGAAGAAGTCTACTGTCCGATATTGACCTCTCTGATTCCACATTAACTCTGTGTTTGAACTGGGTCATTTTGCATGCCATGTACTGGCTATTACGCGTACTTATATGATATGATTACTATATATTACAGATGATTTCTGTACCGTAATTTTCGCCTGTCTCGTGTGCGCAAGCGATCAAAGAGTGTTTACACTAACCAATCATAGCACTTTGGGCAATTTTGTCTCCAGTGAGTCATGGTGTGCCGACGTGATTTTGTCACGAATGTGTCCGCAATTGTGGCCTAACGGAAGAGCGCACGGGTCGCAACCAAGAGGTCCTGAGTTCTAATCCTGCCACGCCGCCGATCTTGTGCCTTTGGGCTTTCAATTCGTCACTTAACTATATCAGGTGGAAATGAGTATCGTCAATAGTCCCCTGCATTGGTGGCGGCATAAAGAAATTGAGTGTGCCGGCACCATGTCTTGTGTTAAATTTGGAATAAAAAAAATAAGAATCTATCCACCATGTCTCGGCTTGCATGCAATCATGATTCGGCACTGTCAGACTTTCGGTGGTCAACAGTTTTCGGTGTGTATTGGAGGGTAGGTCAAATTTGACTCAAATATAACCCAAATTCACTTCGATTAGTACATAAATGTACACGTAAGCATGGCCTACGTCTGGTCAGACTGCTCACAAACGTCGGCTGGTTTTCGGGTGCAAGGTCGGGGGAAGGTTCTGAATGTGTGACAGGAGCTTTACAGTAAGCAGCTCACAGCCGCCTCCTATCGACGAGATGCAAAATTGAACTTTTTTTCACATAGCTCAAAGATTCTGGGAGTCTGGTAGCGCTCTTTTTAACGTAATATAGCCTATAATTGGTTTATGTCTAAATACACATGACACCCAGGGACACGTCCTTCGGCCACACGTACAGTTTTAAGTTAAACCTTTTGTTCCAACACAAGAGATTGTTCTGACCTAGAGCTTTCGACCAGTCACTCTGGTCTTGTTCCATAGACTGACTCAGTGAGACTTGTATGAGATATCAACTCGTTTGAGGTATGCAAATAAGGACAAAATCAAGTTACGCTCGAGCTCGTGTGAGAAATACCAGCCAGTCGGGTGGCGAAACACGTCTTCGTCATCATGTACATCGCCGAGCTACCGCGTCGTGTCGCTCTTGTGACATGGATAGTGGGTCATTGTGTTCAAGAGCAAAATAAAATCGGATTTTCTAAGTCTTTGTACCTATCTAGTCGCTCTTGTCTGCATCAAACCACCTAGACAGTCACGACAAATAAAGACAAAATTTCTCAAAATTAAGAATCTACAACAGTAATGTCACATTAGTTCTTCTACTAAGAGTTAGAGGGTAAACAAAGACTGACATGCCAAACATCGACGCATTCAACAACATCTGCCTGTGTAAGATCTGTCGCATCTTCTTGCCTAATAAATTCTTAAATGGCGGATTCTATAACAAAACTGGTTGTAGAAGACTATCCGCAGAATCACTTTCAGAAGCTTCAGACTAAAATGGCTTAGCCATGTAATAATACGAATGGATGACACAAGAATATCTCAAAACAGCCATAAAATATTGGACACCTGTTATAATAACCTGGCGTCCATGGAATTACCTCGGCAAGAAGTAAAGATATGTAAATAAGTAAAGATATGACCAAAGACAGACTCAGATGGAAGAAAAATGACATAGCATCATGCCTTGCAAGGGATAAAGATTATAAGTACGTATTACTAAGTTCTTGTACCTGTTCTTGTCGTTGGTGGGCGGACAATGTTCTTGTGCACAGCCGTAAAATATCACCCAGTCTTCGAATAAAAATCCACGCCACTAGGGAAGATAATGTCTTCAAATGGATCTTCGATAAGGCTTTTATATCACTACACCTTAAATGGGCCAATTGGGCCGGGTTAACCTACTTCCATTTTGATGCTATCGACATGTTACTCTTGTACCTTGATTGACATTACTGGTTTGGCCCTGTTTTGTTGTGCAGACCTACAAACATATGCTTAATATCAAATACACACAAATAACTCCTGAAAGAAGATAAAGACCTTATCACGATGCTACTAATGTTTGTAGGGCTCAACATACTGGGTGCATATGCACGTTAGTGCAGGTAAAATTGGGGCCGTACAGGTATTTCTGCATTTGTCCATGTACTGGGTATATATTATGTACATGTGAGTGCATGCAGATTTGTATTTGCTGCATTGATTGTTAGACGTTACCTTCTATTGATTATATTAAAGAAATAGTGGCAATTGTTTCTTAACAGCTTTTAGTATGATACATACTTCTCCAATTCTGAGTGGTGCAGGTCAAATTTGTCTGGTGCAGGTAATTTTCAATGTTACCCAAAATTTCAAGCCCTGCATTTGTAATGTAAATCAGTGCAGCCACAGACGAGCGATCGCTCCTGGAATACATGTATGCTTTCTCTATTATTGTTGAGATCATTTCGCGTCTCTTTTATGTACACTTGCTCAGAAATGTGGGCTATTATCATGCCCAACTATCGAACAAAGGGTTTTTATCTCTCCCTACTGATTAAGTCAAATTGATCTTTTGGTACAAAAAAAATCAATGATGCTTCCTTGAAGAGCCATGCGATTCTGGGCCAGATTCCTTAGCTAGCCTGCATGTTGCAAATGATCCGGAAAACGACGCCATGATAAGTAAAATGATATCTCGGTGAACTACAGGTGTGTTTTTAGCACACTTCTGGGATTTGTATGTCCTAGATCTCTGCTAGACGGAACGGTAGAATTGCCCATTTTCAAGTGCCACGTACGGTACCGAAGAATAACGGTCTATCAGGCAAGGTGTGGTAGATTTTATCAGCAATTGAGTACAATTGATTGCAAATCGTAGCGTTTGTTTCGTATAATCAATGTATACACTTATCCACGCATGTACATACTAAGCTGAAACAACACTATCCCAAAGTACATCAACATTCATAGAGCAAAAATGCTGAAAATCGTGACGGAAAACGGTTACCGGTAGGATCCTGGTGGTGATTTAGGGGTACCCATCTTGGGGTTTGTTTCTGCACTATTTTATATGCCCTGTTTTAAAAGTGTGAAATATGGCAAAAGTGCTAATGTATGTATATCATACAAATTGTCGTCTTAAGAATATTTAATTTTTGCTGCCCTGAACTGCATTGGATGCCTTTAACACGTTTTTGCAAAATGTTTCAATACAACTATAGGCCTGTTTATAATTAAAGTTTGTTGATCTCTGCATGCTGAGTAAAATACTTATTTTTTAGACTACGTGACACCTGCATGCCCCAACAGATAATGCTTTGTTGTTGAATCTTCCGTTTGTAGCAACCCCAGATTGTAACCTGCCACATCAGCCCTTCACGCGCCAAATTGAAAACCCATTAAGGTCTTCCTAAGGTGACTGAAACACCGTCTTATGTATGAGGCTGCTTTGGTAAAATGGGTCAACTTTACGCCTGTGAAATTGCCATTTTCCCTTTAAGAGCTGTGATTTTAAGTTGGTAGCAAAACCTATTGTACACCAAGCCACGATGGGACATAGTCGGTCATAAATATTCACTTTACCATTCGTACTGTACAGTTATAACTGTGTTATTTATTATCATGATGTGTAGCCTAGCTTAATGGTACCTTTTTATCTTGGAGAGTGTCCAACCAAAGAACAATAAGGAAACGACTTAATGTGTTATTGTCCTAAGAGAGCATGATAAGCTAGCAGAGGTGTCACAAATACTTGTTTAATAGCAGTCGTTTTGTTGCATTAGAGTTGATAGATAGCAGGTTACGTGTCAGCTATGGCCGGTTTTAGGACCGTGGCTGAAGATCCTGTTGACCATCGATTGACCACCAACGCCAATTTGCTTTAATCACTGCCATAATGACCGGTGTGACAGGTAACATGTGACACTGGGCACGGTTGGCCTGCTGCAGTACATCACCAGCTAGCCGAGGCCTTCTCTTCTTCTTCTAGACTTAAAGACTTAAACCCTTAAACATTAGTATACGTAACTTATCTAACTCGTCTGATAGATCAATTGATGAAAGGTTTATTCGTCAAAAACACATGGCAGCCACAGGCTGAATTGCGTGTTTTACAACAATGACATATTTAAAAATACACTTAAAAGTACTTACTTGACCACATTAAAAGTAATTAAGGGAAGTGATTTTAAAATCAATTTTATTAAAACATCTTTACAAAAACACTTTACGTGTGGTGCATTAATTCTAAAATATCATGATCATATACATGACTAAAACGGCATAACATAACTTCGGTTGATCTCAGGGCTAATCCCGTGATTTTATGGCATTTTGCCGACAATAGCTTGAGGAAGTACTGAAGCTTCAGGACCTCCAGATCACACCGCATTCGTCGCGGCGTCTCTACAGGGATTTACCGCGAGTGTACATGTAGTTCCGCGGTGATTATACACCCTTTTCACCGCAGGCAATCGCTGAAGAACTCCCCGCTGAAGCTAATCCCTCGCCTTATCGGCAACAACGGGAGTCTATTCCAACGGAAGGCCTTGAAAATCATTAAGAAGGGTTCGACACGCGGGTCAATCTGTGGGAACTGTTGATTCATGAGCGCCTAATCTCGTGCAGCAGTCGCCTTCCCGTAGCAGATCGATTATCGCGGACACTGAATGATTCATGCACGTTAACGTACGGAGTGCGAGGCTTACAGGCACGCGCCGATAGCAATCGGTAGTAGAGGGCTGGGGACGTATCTTCTGTAAAGTGAATTGATAATTTCTTAGGTGGGATGAGGGGCGTTTGGCACACTTCAGTCTCTGTCTTTCTGTTTGTATTTTTGTCTATCTATCTATTTATCTATCTATGCAATATCTATCCATGTACCTGTCTATCTATCCATATGTCTATCTCTCTTCCTCCCTCTCTATATATATAGAGAGAGATAGAGAGAGATAGATAGATACATAGATAGATAGAGAGAGAGAGAGAGAGAGAGAGAAATAGATAGATAGATAGATAGATAGATAGAGAAATAGATAGATAAAGAAAGAAATAGATAGATAAATAGATAGATAAATAGATAGATAAAGAAATAGATAGAGAGAGAGATGGGTAAATACATGTAGATAGATAGGTAGATGGGTAGATACTAGGTATATAGGCACAACATGTAGATAGGTACATAGGTATATGGGTATCTATCCAACAAAAGTAAATACATGAATACACAAAGCCATCCTAGATCCTACGTACAGAATATATGTATGCGGCAAGATTAGAGGTTTAACTATTCTCTAACATACAGTTTCTAAGATTTTGACATTCTTTTATGTACTAGTATTTCCCAACTTGTATTTCACACTGTGAAATAAAATCATAAAATAATCTAATGTATTAAATCAGTCATTTGATCTGAACAAGCTGAAAGAAAAGTGAACAACATTAACAATAGGCTCTTACTACTGTATAGTGAACAATCCATCTGGCATTCAGTTTCAATCATATTCATAAGAGTGCCTGAGTTTCCTTGTGTCCTGATAGTTAATACCCTAGCGAATATGGTACTACAGCAATTTCCGGAAGGCGTTCTTAAAGGTAATATCTTGGCCCATTTCTAGAATTCTAGCGCCAGACTTTCAATCTTGCGTTCCCTGCAGACTGTAACGTGGAGGTTATCATCCTCTATGATTGATCGGGTCTGTAGGAATTGTCAGAAACGGAACAAATTCCGCCATCCATTTCGTACAGGTCAGATCACCGTCCATTTTCGGCATGTCATTTGTAACGGGGAAATTAACGGCAGATTTCACGGTCAGCCAACCTTTGTCAAGCAGCGCTATTTGGAAGGCGTTTTGGGGGTCGGGGTCGCCACGAGTTGGTACCGCGGCGATTTCAACAACCCGCACAGTTAGGCCACACCGATTTAACTTTATGGATGGCATCCGCGCGCCCACTGACTTTTGCCTGTTCTAAAAACAAGAAAATCCCCTCCGAGGCCAACTTAGGTGCACCTGTTCCACCATGCCCTCCATGTATATTATCTATGCGGTCAATCGTAATAAATAAATAAATAAATAAAAGAAATAGCCATGCCTTCAAGTACCAGAGTTGTCAACCAAGAATTGAGGTGTTCATTCTTCCTTACAACTATCGTAGAGTGGAACTCGCTATCACATGGCCAAGTACAGTAGGGGCATTGTCATAAGATAGACATATTAGTCTGTCTTATGATAAACAATGTCTAGAGTTAGATGTTCAAGGGTTAGGTGTAACAAGTCGATCGGTGTAATGTAGCCAGCTGCCGCTGCGCCGCGTGCCATCGAAGCTATTGTGTTAGGCCGAAGGGCGGTTATACCAGCTATACAGATACAGATACAGATACAGACGTCTGGGTGCCATCCTCCACAGTCCATAGTAGCTAGCGACAATAGGGAGCCTGCAGTAACTACATGAGGGTGGCACCCAGGTTGCCGTACCCTGGAATCCAGATTTACCGCCGTCCCTCCGCTAAAGGTCCCTGGATGGCTGGATACTGTTAGTGCGCCGGCTAGAATCGGCAAGGCCGGCGGTAAATCTGGATTCCAGTGTAAGGCTGCTGAAGCTCCACTTAACTCCAGAACTCAGTACGTGTAGTGCCGACTCATAAATGCCGGAAAAGGCCAGCATGTGTCAGCTTGTCGTAAAGGTCGTTGTGTACTACCGCAAATTTACAATACCAGCATTTATTCTTTGGCTGGAATTTTTTTATACGCCCGCGCGCACTACTTTGAGGGTCTTCAGAGGATGTCATCCATAAAATTGAGTCAATGTGCCATTGTACCTCCCACAGGATAGTTACTGATGAAAACTGAACTGACATGGAACCTTCTAGGTCAACGCTCATCTAGGTGAAACTCAGACCGCCGTCTTGTGCTGGCAACTTCACACTAGAGTGACAAGGTTGGAAAGTTTATCTTGCCAAAACATCAGGTGAAACTTTTTTATCCAACTTTGTAAAGCACACGCCTAGAATCTTATCTAGCCCCGGCTACTTAACAAATAGCAGCACTTAAATGGGAGCTTGGCAAAAATCCCAATAACCTTGTGTCGTCTAGACGCCATTCCAGCAAGCCCATGACATTGCCAAAGCATCATATGAAACTTTTTTTACTCAACTTTGTAAAGTACATGTTTAGAATGTAACCTAGCCTCGGCTACTTTAAGTCAACATTTATCGTTAAAAGTACCCTCCACTACAATTTTTTTAATCCATCGACAAAAAATACAACTCAGTCAAAAATCATCATATAATCGGGTCCCATGGTATAAGATGTATAATTGTCTAACCGTCAAAGACGATGCACGTCGGGAAAATGCATCGTGCTTCTGAACATTTTACCATATCAGCAAAGATGTCAGAGTATCCAGGTGCCCAAGCCATCCAAACGCAAGATAAGCCCAGTGGTCGGGATTTTGTGTGGAAGCGAAACTCGCAGCAGTTTTGAACTTCCCAGAGGATGTCATCCATATAATCACATCAACATGGCCAGAAATCTTAGGCTGCCACAGCTTCCAGCCTCTTCTCCCCACGACTATCACGTCATTACATATATCAGAGTGGCGTCATGCAGTCCGCACTCACAGGGTGTTTAACGGTAGCTGTTGACCTCGAGCGAATATCAATCAGTCAAGTCTACACCACGCACACTGACATATCCAAACCGCACGATACTGCCGCAGGTTCTATTAACCTTATTACTTATACAGTCGGTAACATAAAACGTCACCCGCGTTTTTAGACTGCAAGTCACGGGGGCAAAAGTCAAGGATAACACTTCCGTACTTTTAACACAAAATGGTACGTAAAGAGACTCCGTAACTAACGACTTGACGTAGAGAATGTCAAACATTATGATGTGGGTGGGTTTAACGGTTCCAGCAATAGAAGACGAGAAGCTTTAGCTTTTTATTCATACGTGATGTGTCTCAGGTTTTAACCGCAAAAATCTTTAACCATAAACACATAATGGAGGTGTCAGTCTTTCCACTGCCATTCTTTTTCTAATGCTCGGAGATTTCCGTTGACTTTGCAGTGCAACACAAAGGGCAGGTTTCGGCTTTGGGCTTCCATTCCAAAACCAAACTTGATGGACGAGGAAGAGGCCCCCTAACACCTTTTGGTCGAGTTTCTCTTGTATGATGTTCCATATCTGTCAAAAATGCCTCTGGCTATTTTAACGTTGAACTCTGATGGCCTATAACGGAAATCCTTCAGGCAGAGTATGTGGTATTCCATGGCCTTTAAAGCCAGTTGTATTGCTGTGCATTCCTTATGTTGTTTCGTCTCTTTCTTCGTTTGCACCTTTCAAGAATGCCAAACAGTTCTCGACAAGTTGGAAGACGTGAAAGTGTTTGTAACTAGCATTTAGCCCAAAGGTATAAAGGCACGGAAAGAATCGGTAAAAAGAAATGGTACAAAATACGTACATAAAAGTGAAAGATGGTATATGGTGATGAGTCAATGTAACTGCACCATCCAAGGTAATTTCTGATATGATATTTAGCGCTAAATAAGAGAATTTACATTCCCTTCCTCTTGAATAGACTTCCAACACCACTACTGTTGTGAACACACGTACAATGACTATTTGATTGGGTACTTAATCATGCTGTATAGTATTGTGACAGGCGGCAAGTGTCATCAATCAGCTAACCGCTAAGGGGATTGTGATGGATATGCCTGGAGTTTGAAATACTGTCAAATTATTGACTACGGTTCTGAAGGATTGTTTAGGCTTTAGAAGTGGTCTGAATCAAATGGGTACAGAAATCTGTTGCGACTTTGATCGAGGCATGCAAAAATAATGGTTGCAACATTTTCTATGTATCTATCAATATACCCTGCTGTACTTCTTAGCAATGCTGTATGCTTGTAATCTCCAAGAAGATCTTTTGGCTGGCTGCAAAGACAGTATTTAATCGGTCAGGCGGTATCCATTTGCCAGAAAAATACTATTTGCCACCCTTCATAAGTTTAATAGGATACTGTGTGTATTGTTTGGGGCATGGTTTTACCCCTGTCACACATTCACGAATTTGGCCTCCCGAAGACTTGCCGAACGCCCCCAACCATGGTTAGGAGTAGGTCGTGAGCAAGAACTGCTACTGTTCGGCTGCGCCAGCCGAATGTTTCAAAATGTTTCAAACATTCAAGTTTCGGTAATTGTTGGCTGGTGGTTGGTTGGTGTTCGGAAGTTGGTCGGTGTGTGAGAAACGTAGCTTAAATGTACATGTAAATCAAAGTCATTATATTTGTATAGAAAGGTAGACTGCTTCCGAACTTCAGTCAGCCTTGGTGTGCTTGTGTTTGGGGGAAGTTTCTGAATGTGTGATAGGGGCTTTAGGTTCGCGGGTGGCCATGATAAGTTCTTCCAAAAGAATAGACAAGAACATATGCATGGTAAGGATGAAACACCGGTTGTATCAGACCAGAATGTTCAGTTCTCTCTGATTGCACCATCAGTATTAACCTCTCAGAACGTCAGAACATTATGATACTCAGTAGGGGACATGGAAACACCATAATCTACTGACGTACTTATTTTCCCATCACTGGAATGTGCCCGATGATTCATCCACACAAAAACAGGTATGGCAGGTCCAAAATAGCCGAGGCCATCCAACTCCCCCAGGGCTCGATCTTCGGCCCACTCATTGCACATTACGGGGATGGCGTTTAACAATGATACAGATAGAACGGGACCTTAGGCGGCTGGTCTGCATAACCAACGTTTAATCATGCTACATTTTTATGCAGTAAAGCCTGGGGCGTGATCTAGTAGCACAGTTAAACGACTTTCCGGTATTATCTACCGTATTCTTTTGGGTTTAAGAATAAACCCTTGGTAGCTGTACATACCGGCCCCATGGATCCGCCATATTTGTCATTGCCACTGTTATGGCCCTATGCCAGGCGTTGTATACACCAAGGACGGTGGTCTATTACATTCGTAATCACGAATCCAAAAGTTTGGTGTCTTCATCGAACAATTTGTCTTTACAAGTATGAAAGGAAATTTCAGGGCGAAAAACAAAATCCGGATATGAGGAAATCTGTCTGATATTGACATTTATTGCTATTTTCGTCATCATCTTATAACTGTACTTAAAGTGTTTAAATGCCCCAGAACAAGCTACATGAGGCGCCCCATTATTTTCAGTGGCCGACGCTAAGAAACAAGCAACCGTTTTCTTTCAGCGATATCGCATTTCTGCCTCAGAGTTATCAGTAGGCTAGTTGCAATGGATTCATCTTACTACATAAAATGACCATAATAAAAATGACTGAAATCCAGTTTTGCCTTGCATTGGATGCCTTTGAACAGAAATATGGCGGAAACCACACATAAAGTTTCAGTGTTAGCTCTGATTCTTACAGCTTGTATGTTTGTTAGCTTAATTAGTGGCTTTGCATTTTACTAGCTAGTGGGCGCAGGGGAAGTTCTGTGACACTTGCGTTACATTTATTGTTAAATACACTTGAGAATTTGCCGGGTAGTAAGTGAATGAAGGATTGCTGACTCACCGGCACAGTGGGAACCTGAACAGTTCGTTAGACTGCGTTACTGTCGTCCTGTGATTACACTAATGTTGCCGACATGCTTAGGGAGATCTTCGTCGATGAAGCAGATGTTTTATATATTAAAGGATTGGTTCGTTCTTTTTATCTAACGCTGTGCATGTGAAACACCGAAGCGTGGCGAAACGTCGATTTCCATCGCAAAATCCTAAAGCTCTCTGTAATAGAAATTCTGCTACCTTCTGTTATTCTGTTATTGGGTGAGCCAGCTACTCTCTCCTTGAAAGCAATGGTTGGATTGAGCTTACAATTGTGGGACTTAATTGTTGTTGTTGTTGTCCTTGTTTAACGTCTAATATATCGCTAGACGTGGTCACTTGGTGCTCGTTGTCGCGTGGTTCAGTTCAGAGTCAAAAAGTCCCTCTAGGTATTTAACTCTTGGTGCCTTGTGCTTGAGTGACAATGGTCTTTAGCGGCTGCCACTCAGGTGACCTCAATACAACCCCTGGTGTGGCCACGATAATCTCCAAGCAGATGTTTTGGTGGCCGCAAAGACACTATCGAACTGGCCAGGCAGTATCCATTTGCCAGACGGCATCCAATAACTGCCTGGCCAATTTTATACTTTCTTTGCAGCCACAAAAGATCTGCTTGGAGATTGCAGCCATAAGATTGCATATACGGTCTTACCTCGTAGTAACTTATAACTCAGTATTGCCATGTGATTTTGGTATATTCGCGGCATTGTATTTCGTAGAAAGTTTTACTGCATTCTTAACAGCACACAGGTTGGTATATTGATCTACTTGAAAGTCGTATAACCCACGGAATACAGATGCTCCATAATACAGTTAACATTCCTCAGCAGACATGCCAGCAAACCTCACTCTCCGTTTGCTCCCAAGACCTCGGCACGATTCCGGTGACTCCTGTATGCAAACTAAAAACGAATATCTTGTTTATCGGTCGATCTCGTCCCACAATATGGCAAGTTGAACGAGACAATTACCGGGGTCCCGGGACACGGGTCACCGAGTCAGACAGAGCGACGTGCCGTCCAGCTGGGAGGACGATAAACGGCCCGGTACTAAATGAATTATCTTATCTTCCAAAGTCACATTGGCCGCAGATGGCTGACCTTGCTTGGAGTCTGAAGGGCGTGTGTTTGACTTGACTTCTTGAGACAGTTAACAAGTAGGAAGTTGTCTCTTGTTGAGGCAAAGTATGCAGACATAGCAAAAACGGCGCGGGGGCGTTGGGACATTTCATTTTTTATTTATTTTACCAGGAGATACAAACTCTGTTTTTAGGAATTTCTAGGATGCTGACATTGAGATACCCGACTCCCAGAACAAATTAAAGCTCAATATTAGTTACAAATAACAAATACATCCATACATACTCGTCTAGATATTTGATACATTTAGGTATCTAAAATCAATCCTTTTTCGTTGTGTCTGCCAGTCTACTTTTGAATTCTGTTACTGTATACATGTACTGTACTGTACTGTACTGTACTGTATTGTCTTTGGTCAGCGGTCAGGTTATTCCAGAGGTTCGGTCCATGAAGCTGCATGCTGCCTTTAAAATACTGCACATTGGTTAGAATAATGAAATATTGATTCAACATTCTACATCCACTGAAGAACACAGCAATCCGCTGCAGAGAGTAACACATACAATGTAGCTCAAGTATCCCCACGAAGGGACAAAGTCTTAAATTGAAGAACCATGTGTTGCTTGTATAGTGAATTCTGTGGCGGAAATATTGGACCACTGCTTGATGACTTAAATAAATATCCTCCGTTTTATTGGTTTTCATATCATGGTACGTGACGGTACATAAACATGAACATAATCTTCAAATGGGAATATATATATATAAAAGAAAGCTCATCAATTTATATTTATGCTGCTTTAGTGTTGTTCCAGTGAGATTATGAAGATCTATGAGCGTCCCCCAACCATGGTGAGGAGTAGGTTTAAAACATTCGGAGATTTTTCGGAAGGTTCGATTATGGTTGACTGGTGTTCGGCAGCAGAGTTCGTTGAGTTAAATTTGACTCAAATTTAACACAAATTCGTTTTGATTCGTGTGGAATGGTAGACGTGGCCTGAATCTGGTCAAAGTGCAAATTTGGCCAGGGAACAAAATCGTGAATGTGAATGTGTGCCAAGGGCTTTAGACAGTCAATAACGTGCAATGATGCAAGAAATGCTGTTATCATCGTTTTGACAGGCTGTATATATAGTGGCGAGTATTGACTATATGATGTTACTGATATTACTAGTATTACAAGTGTACGTGTGAGTCAACAAATGTAACGTCCCTACCGTGTGTGCAGGCCCATAACTTATCATCGTTCCTGTCATATCCTGTACAGATCAGGGGGTAATATAACTGATATGAAATTCAAACTCTAATATTGGTGTGATATAGCTAGCTGCCGCCGGGCCGCGTGCCTGCGAAGCTGTTGTGTTACGCCGAAGGGCGGTTATACCGGCTATACCGATACAGATACAGATACTGGATACATTTTCGAGATAAATTCCGGAGTTTTCGAGTCAACCGTTCATTGTGACTCTGAAGAAGAGTGACGAATGTCACTCGAGATGTCCAGAATTTATCTCAACAATTTTTTTCCAGTAGTAGGGTGTGGATTTGAGTATTGTTTACTTGAATGTCTAACCTTCACCGACGTAGCTCAGGGGTACCTTCACATGGTCACAGTGAAACACATAACTTCACAAATGCCACAGGAAACGGTATTTATCAGCCAGAATCTAACCAGACAACAACCTTTCTTGTCTGTCCGAGTCAATTCTAACGACATCTCCCGGCCAAAATCGACGCCAGCTTGTCTATACTATGATCTCCAGAGCCCTTGATATCTCGGATATCCAACCATCAACTCCGTATAGATTGATTCTATATTTTCTAAAAACGTATATGAAATTGCAGTAATTCGTCTTTCCTCACGAAATACGAGACCCGAGGTGAATTAGCCCAAGATAAATCCGTGCACGTACATGTCGTCGTGTATATGTTTTATATCCATTTAGCATTATATCTTTATATCTGTTGATAGATGGCCACCCAACCAAAGTCGTTAATATTCATTGCAAGCGGTTCCCCAGTGGAAAACGAGTATAATGATGTAAGAATGACACATACACTGGTACTCCCTCATGAAAAATATGAGGAAACACAACAGCTGCCTAGAAAGTTAACATTTGCAAAACAAATGTATAATGTTTACCTTCATATGGGCTGGCTTGATAACTACTGCTCTTTTATTTCTTGCTCAAACACATTCATATACATATGTATGGTGAGAAGTTCCTCCAACTCTGTTCTGCTACAAAATGTAACCCAACACCACAGTGACAGTGACAGACGTCTGGTCCAGGTCATTGACCTTATTTGTTTGGAGAACAATGTGCCATTTCGTAGCCACGTACATTTATCAAACTGACATCTTGATAACTTAATGTAAAGGCTGCATGTTTTATTGAAGAAGGGACTACAAACGACTAACAGAGCCGCTTGGCAAGAATTTCTTCTTTTTTTTTCAAAAGATTGTAAAAATGGATCGATAATAAATTAGAAAGTGATACAACACACAAACTTTAGGATCCCCCTGCGTAATCAATATGAGTCCAAGGAGTAATGGGTGCATGAGGAGCGATCAAGTCATTTTGACTGAAGGAATCACTTTGAAAAATCAATTTTCCCATCTACGTTAACCCGGTCTATACTGCTGCTAATGCACTCCCACAAGAATGGTACATTCCATATGAACTTTATGGACTAGAGTTCTACGATCTTATACCTTAACCGCCATATGATGTTAACATTTACCACTGACGAATTGTCAATATATTGTTTCTCATTGATAATGCGAATATGAAGATACTCATTTGCACAAGTTAGTCATATTCTCCACCCAATGGCAGTCTTATCTTAACAAAAAAGTTAATCTAGCATTTCCTCATAAATTATATAAATAAGGTACTAATTTGAATAAGTTATGTTTAATGATGTTCATCTTCAAGTAACTTCCAAATGAGGAAGTTATAAATTCCTGGCTTTTAGCATTTTGCAATTATAGCATTCATCCATTATGCAAATTAGGTCTTCATTTTCGTCCCCTTAGATTATGCTACAACACAGATACGTCAGCTTTTGTTTTGTACATGTAGACTCAGTTTGGGAAACTTGCTAGGTATTCTTCTACGTTTGGTAGGCATTTCATGAAAGTTTAGTATCCGCCGAAGGGGCACCTTGACACTTCTAACTTTTCCCCAAATCCCCGTACGGAAACATTGCCGCCTAGCGCACGTTTTAATCCCGGAGAAGTTCCAGAAGGACATGAGAAACGCCGCTATGAAGCCCGTCCCCAGGCAGGTACTTACCCAAAATTACCACCGGAAATCATTCCAGGAGATACAGCTCCATTATAGTTACTTAGGACAAGATTCCCCAACAGGAAACCCACAGCTAATGGTGCAGGAGGTGATAAGTGAGCGAGAAAATTAATGCATCCAGCGAACAAAATTACATTTGCCTGGTAATAAGAAGCAAGCAGCGCATCCTGTCATTGTTGTGGCAGGAAACGCCAGCCTACTTTTGCCTCAAGTTGCCGTGTATTGGCGAGAAGGACGTGTTTGATGTTTCGATGATGTTGGTGGTGATTTTTAGACGCACAAGGAAAGTTATCCAGGACACATTTCGGGTCATTCAAGGCATCCGATGCAATTTCAGGGCAGCAAAACTGTGGGTTCTCAAAGTCAACTTTCTGGCCATTCTTTTAATGTAATAATTTGAATCGATCCTATCTTATACTATACTGTGAGACAAGCATGTGATGCCTGGTGGTAGACAGTTCCAGACATTGGTCCAAGCTAGCCCATGGGTCTTCTGAAGTTTTCTCGCTGAGGTTTTGGGACATTCGGTTGATTGCTTGTACTTTGTCTGGTTGCCCTTTATTGTCTGTACTTTAGTCTCTTCGGTAGACAGACAACATGCGCATGTATGTGATTTCTGTTTCTTTACAATTCTTTGAGAGGAATCCAGAGTTAGGGCCATGCGTGTGTCTGGTGGTAGACTGTTCCAGACAATGGTCCACGGTAGCCTGTGGATCTTCTGAAGCTCTCTCCAGAGGTTTTGGACATCCAGTTGATTGCTTGTCCTCTGTTGTCTGGTTGCCCTTGTCTGGTTGCCCTTTATTGCTTGTACTTTAATCTCTTCAGTAGACAGACAACCTATGGATCTTCCGAATTCGAAGCTCTCTCGCCGAGGTTTTGGGACATCCAGTTGATTGCTTCTGCTTCCTCTGGTTGTCCTTATACTTTGGTCTTTGCAGTAGACGAATATCTTCTGCATGTAGGGAGGAAGTTTTTGACGCAGACTCAGCTAGAATCCCCTGCTGTCTCTCCCCTGCAGCAGTAACATTGATCTGACATGGCCGCACGGGGAAATAACGACATTCGTGCGCTAAATCAAGACGATAAAACGGTTAGTATTACATCGTTAAGTAGATACGCCATAACTCTGCAGAAACCACCCTTGTCAAACCCTGCAGCAAAACACAGCCCGATAAAAGTGCAACTTACTCTAATTTCCCCCAAGAAGGTTAACAGGACAGTTAAGTTTAGTGAACCGCGTTTTTCTCATCTGTTCACAATATATCTTCACATCCAATAAACTTCCCTGGTCATCGTATAGTACTGGACATAAAATCGGACCATATATATTAAGCATCTGTTATCAAACCAGACATTTTGGGAAAATTAAACCTTCATAGGAAAATATTAATGGCAACTTTTAGTTGGTAGTATTAGATGATGTATGTATGTGACATGTTGTCACAATATGTAGTCGAGCGCCGACTGTTAAAGTCGTCCGATGCAATTTCGTGGGGGGGGGGGGGGCTCGGTATTTTCCAAGTCAATATTTTGCAATTGGTTTTTTTAAATAGTAGTTGAATCCTTATCTTATATAGTATACTGATATCTGGTAGACTACATGTAGCTATTTATGGGTGGTTCCTCAAAAATAAAGGGGCTTCTCACGTGGCTTGTTTTGGGGCTATTTTAAACGCCACAAGTATAAAATGATGAGAAAAATGTTCTAATAAATGGCAGTAAATGTCAATATCAGACAGCTTTCCTCATCCAGAATATTTTTTGTTTGCTGCCCTGAAATTCCACTGGATAACCAATTACACAACTTCCGATTTGTATTTCCCAAATATGTCGATTTCTCATACCATACAAGTAATAAACTGAATACACTCCAACGGTACTTAGGAGCAAAAATAATGATATCTAAATAAAAAAAGAACATTATCATATAACGTATTCAAGGAATGATATGGATATATTATTCTACCATAGATTGCAATTAGGATACAAATTATAATTGTAAATACAATTAGTTCATAACGGAAATTATGACTTAACGTTTGCCTACATAACGATGAAATGTCCCCTTTATTATTGGTATATATAATATCCCCTTTATTATTGGTAATTACGTTTCTCAAGCATATTTATGGATGAAATGGAAGATTGCTTCGAAATTGGCAATAACATATTAAATGTTGACCTAAGAGGTCATTTCATATCACAGGCAATTTCGACTTCCTGTTATTTCATGTCGCTAGCGTAGTTCCAATTACACGTAAAACCATATACGTTATCACTAAGCAGTTAACAAAAGTTGCTAGCTGACGTGTACTATACGCAGTTGTATGTCTTCTTGGTCATAGAAGACGATGATTCAAGTGAAACTGATGCATTAAGCAACAATGCTCTCACGGTGAATCATTAGTTAGTCATCGACAAAATCACAAAAAGGTTGAGATGTTATGAAGATCTATAATGAATATTTATCTGTGTTGGTAGTAATCATTGTTAAACTTTATTACAACACAGAGAGTACAAAGGATCAAGTCCACTTGTCTGCAATCGTAACTCACGTGAGTTTACGTTCTGAAGTGATTGGTTATCAATTATCGTGATGAAGGCGACAGTGGTCGTTGAAAATTTGATTCTTGTGTACTCTTTGTGTTGGAATAAAGTGTAACATTGTAGAATGATATGAAAATCTACTTGTGTTATAAAATTCTAAGCAGGGATGCATGCGAATGCCACGTGTTTACCTAACAAAAGTGCTCTCATTATCAGTAAGGGCACTTTTGTGGGAATAATAAATTGTTGTGTGAGAATGATAAGTTGTTGTTCCTACACGGACCCATGTGAGAATGATAAGTAGCTTTCCTACAGCGGGGGTTTAAAATGTCGTGTTTCTATTGCCCGGTCGTGACACGTGGCCGTTTGCCCCCGAGCTGTGCTCTCACCGTGGAAAATTCGTGACATGAGTGTTATGCTGTTCTTATCAATATCTTATAGCGTCGTGCATCGTGCAAAGGTGCAATAGCTCAATTCGTACTCGCTTTGTAACCGGGAGGTCGTGAGTTCAAACCCCGGCTGGGTCATGATACCAAAGACTTTAAAAATGGTACACACTTCTTTCTCTTCTTAGCACTCAGCACATATGAGAAAGAGTGTAGGAAGGTCAAACACACAGCACTACCACCGGACTAGCCCCCTGCTGTAGTGCCCTAGCCTGCACAACTGTGTGTCGCCCAAGGGCTACGGAAATGGACATGGGCACCAAACCCTATGCTCTGCACATAGCACGGGAGACCTTTTCGTGCATAACGTCAAAATAGAGAAGCCAACAAGTGCTAACTCTTTGATATTCATGAAATAAGCCCAAATCAATGATTACCAATTGTATCCAGTATTATACAATGATTGAAATGCATCCAGTTTATTGTGACTTTACACAAACATGTAACAGAAAGGCATACCGTCAATGAAATGCTCACAGACACCTTCTTCATTCAATGAAGACTAACAGCGTCTGGTGATTCATAACTACGTACGCATCACTGCGTATTCGCATATACAAAGCCCATTTGTCGTAGCACACTACACTTTTTCCTCATCAATCTAGTATGTTATATCAGATTGATAGTGCTACTGATATCCGTGGTCTGAGCACGTATAGTCTGGGATGTAATATTCTCGATGTATTTAAATCTATCATTTGTTGATACCAAAAAGAATATACTCGACAGTCATAAATACACGTCTGACAGCATTTAGTTTTGTATGTATCGTCAGTGAACTTGTGGCTAATTTTACTCCAGTAACTGTCGGAGTATCCCAGCTACAGTTAATTGTGCTCTTCGTCTCTGTCCTGTGTCTTTCATCATGTTGCATTTCGGTTATTCAGTCCCATCCTCACGCGTGCCTCCTTGACTTATGAAATTCTTCCGCTGCCAGTCAAGGCCGACTGGCAACTGTTAAACGCCTGTGCCGGTGAATGAGGTTCAGGGCCGGTGAACTCTGACAGAAGAACATTATTAACCTTTGCCGGCATCCTGTAGAATAGGCTGCGAACCAGGGTTCGAAATACCCACTCTCACACTCTCGCAAGTCATGCTTTCTGTGCGAGACTTTTGGGAGACGCCAAGTTGCTCGGCGCGCTGGTTATCTTTTGTTTTTTGCTTACAAAGCGATCTTGTATGTTTCAGTGTTTTGGCATAGTTTTTTTTTTTATCTTAATGTACTCATGTGTACTTGAGTACTTACTAAACATCTTTTAGATAAATAAATCGTGGGTGATTTTATTTTAGACAGGTTTGTTCATTAGCTTTCATTAGTTTTGAATTATTTTGAATTCGAATTTAAACTTGTGCTTTCATTAGTTTTCGAATTCTTTTTGAATTCTTTTAAATTCTCTGTTGACAGGATACTATAGCTAATGATTTCTTTTACGTTAAAGCGTTGTAAATTGTGGCAACCCCAAAGATTGATGAGCAACCTCGCTGTTGGCTGAGGCTGACTAGGCAACATGAGAAAATAAGTATTTCGAACCCTGTGAACTCATAAATCTTCCTTTCACGGCACGTCATTTATCATCTTCAGAACATATTTGTAATTTCCCGTCTTCCACGCAATACCGCCGTCTGGACATGCGGCTCTTCCGCTGGATCTGAGCAGCTTTCTCCCGCCTTCTGGTAAAATAGATCAGCACCAGGGGATTCACCACGCAGTTTGAAAATGCCAGCCAGTGAGAGATGGGATAGACGTAGTCGTGCAATCTCTTCGCGTACTTCGTTGGCAAGTCAAAATATATATCCAACATCCAGCAGATATACAGCGGTAACCATGTCAGTAGAAATGCCATCCTTACGACACTGAGAATGGAAGACGTTGTGAGGCGTTTGGGATGTGTTTGGGGAGGAGAAGCGTCTTTCCTTCTGCTCAGTGTTGTAGGAAAATCCTCTTTAAGCTCTTCGATAGGGCTGTGCCTTGTGACTTGTGAGACGTTGTAGCTTTCTAGAGGCTCGCGACACCTGGGGTATTTCTCCACTAAGAAGAGTAGAACGTTGATTAAAACAGGTCCGAGTAAGCACACTGCCATGAGGAACCCCTTGTACATGAAGCTGTAGTGTGATGAGGTCCACTCCTCGTCGCAGAACCGCCGGATTCGTGATGATTTTTTGTTGTCTGAGGAGGTCACAAATATGAAATGAGGCAGGCTGATGGCCACGGATGTAGTCCAGATCAGGGCGAGAAACGGCAAGGCCTTCCTGGCGTCTTCTTGTCGCTTCTTGTTCGCCGTGATCAGGCGATACCTGTGGAAGCACAAACATGGTCAACAGTTTGTCAAATGCTTGGGCAACACATTAGTCTTCAGTTGACGTTATTCACAGCCATATATAGTTTGAAGGGGCATTATGTAACATTTTTACACGAATAATTAAAGTATTTTAAGAGAACAAAATCATCATGTAATTGTAATTTACTTCCAATGTTCATCATATTTGCACAACTATTTCACATTTATGGTTGGCGCCAAAGCAATTCAAAGACAGACCTATTGTACCGTTTAGATCGGTACCTTGTGGTCACCCAGCCAATATGGTCGCTTACACTGCAGATCACAGCTATGTTATGAGGTATACAGTTCGATATTCAGACGTCAGTGAAAAAAATTCGTAAAGACGCTGACGTCTTTATACTCTATACAGAACATCGAGTTTTAAGGTCCGGGTTCATACTAACGTCCCAGTTACGAGATATAGATTGGAAATATAAAAAAAATTGGACCAATTTGTTGATTGTAGTAATAGATGATCCAGGGGCCACAGTTTGGAAGTCCTTAAAACTGACACCGATAAACTTTGTACCACGGTTTGTATAACCCCACCCTCATCTACAAGTTGTAATCCTGCTTTGTGAGCGACGATAAATCCCAAAAGGCCGGGATTTACTGCGAAAAGTTCTCTTAAACTATCATTTATTAGAAAGTCGATTCAACATTTACAGAAAAATCGATCTGTACTGAAATGAATATCATAGGCTTCGTGCAGGGTGGTGGTTTATAGCTTCGCGTCCGCCAGTTGGGCCAACACAACAAGACAGTCGGAATCGATGATGCCAAAGGGCATTTTGGAAATTGCATTTTAAAGCCACAAAAGATCCGAGGAGAATTCAGTGTAAAATCAATTGTTCCTCACAGTCACGTATTACGACTGCCCTGGTGGCTACATATCTATCAGGGATCTGGGTAAAAAGGACCGGGACATTTGTTAGAGGCGTGGCAAGGGTAGTGCGTAATACAAACATCTCCCCAAGGCAATAACATGTACGTACGTGTTGCTCGTGACACAAAACTGCCAACAACGAAACATAGAACACAAAACATGGGGCGATTATATCGATCATGAATTTATCACTAAGTAGATAATCATCATTGATGTGATACATGATAACAAATATGTTTGATATGAGAAAACATTTGTATAGAGAAATTTAGATTCCTTACAGCCTTTGATAAACCAACTCTAACTAATCATACAGCCACCTAAATTTATAGAATGACCAAGAAGCGAGAGGAACGTCTGTATAATAGAGCGTGTATATGTACATCTATAATATAGTGTTACGTTGTATATGATTGTTAACATGTGACCTGTGCTTAGCCCAGTGGGGCAAAAATGTACAATAGAGGTCTTCATTCATTCTGGGTGACCGGATGTCGACGATACTATCCTGACTTCCATTTTTTTCTTCCAATACTCACAAGACAGATCCACAATTCAAATTAATCGGGATGTAATTTGAAGCAAGTCGCCTGAGGTAAAAGAGAAAACCTTGTAAGACTATACTTTGCTCGAGGCAATGGCGTTTTTTTTCAATGCCAGATCCTGAATAATGCAGGCATTCCGTGGTTATGCCATAGTGGCCAGTACGTTTACCTATCTGCATTTGGTCACAATGTCATGATTATGTGCACACTAGGCAGATCAAGTGTGAATGCGGTCAGTTGTGGGTAAACCTACTTCTCTACAGTTCGGTACCATCTGTTAAGCCTTGTTGATATACCTTGATGACATCCTCTGGGAACAATGACACTGATGCCAGCGTGCAAATAAAAACGTTTGGCAAAGAACGTTATGAAATCTACGTGGTTGAACAAATAACTGAACACACAGAGTAAGGAATGGTGAATAGTAAAAAAAAAATGTCCAGAAAATTTGAACATTCAGTTTTGCTGCTCTAAAATTGCATTGGACAAGTCTGTGTTGTCTTGATTGCGTTTGCAATTGAAGTTAAAAATCGCAGTGGTATTCACGAAAGACATATGGGGGTGGTCAAACATACTAACTTATATTTCAAATCTCAAATTGCATTTGTCCTTGTATGGATATAAAAGCCCCTGAGGCTGAGTGTATGATGATTTTACACAAGAGAGTGTCCCGACGGTTTTGACATGTGTACCTGGGGGTACAAGGAGGTAGACATATGTGTCTGACTGAAGCATTCCCTAGTAAAAACCACGGGAACATTTCTAACTTCTATAATAATCGCCATCAAGAGTCTACTCTGCCATTCTTTTTAATCACATATCGATTCAATCCTTTCCCACATGAGCACTAGAGTACAAGAGTTTCACATATCGCAATTAATAAGTCGGCGTTATTGTGCTTTGTATTGAATATACAGCGGGGTGCTTTACAAAGGCATTTATTTATGAAATATTGATTAGAACTATACCAGGAGGCCATGTTTTATTAACGCTTGGTTTCCCTTAAATGCAGTAGGAGGCTATAAGTACGGCTTTGTTTAATGGGTACCACCCCGTACATTAGGGGCTGCAAATATTGCACCAAGCCAAGGGTAATTAGTTTTCATTCAAACCCTAATGAAGAAAAAAATACAAATGATATAATCAATAGAAATCCTGATATATATATTTCCCAATGTCACTTCATGTGCAAAATCATGGAACAAGACCGAGAATTATTGGCATCAAGTTTATAACATTTGCACTTGGCAGACGAGGAAAACAGCTGATCATGAAATTTACTTTTTTTATTAACTAACATACAGAATATAAAACTCCAGCACGTTGCTACTTTTAGCCTCACCACTGACAAAGAAGAATACAATCAATAAAAATATAAATGGGTGTTCCATAAGTAAAACGATAACATGTAAAAATGGATCATTCTATGAAACTGAATGTTTTGTGGGTAGTTTTAAAACAGTTATTCAATTTCGTCAAACTATTTTGTGTTGACAATAAAGGTTTGAGTCAAGGTCAAACTATGTCTATTGGTTTCTATTAACCAGGCTTCTTCAGGCAAATTGTGCAAATTGTGCAAATAAAAAATGGAGCCTGAAATTCAATTCATCGCTCTACATGTAGCTACATGTAGTTACATTGATGTTGTAAACAGATACTAGCCAACCTACGACTAGTGGATCGATTGCGTGATTTTTGTTTCAGAGAGGGTATTTCATTTACACTCATAAACCGCTCACATAACAAACTATAAGCTAATCTGACAGCGTCGACTTCGGTTATGAGGTGACTTCTGCAATGAAACTGATATCAGGGCGATAACAATTTGTAACATAGACCATAGCATTGAAACTTTTATGTCCGCTGACTTAAAGATGCATTATGTAACATTTGTTGAAATATTTTCTATTAAAGAAATATTCATGTGATCGTGATTTTCTTCCACTTGTCAATATACATTTATTTGTGAAATTATCTCACATTTCTGCATTTATGGCTGGCACTAGAACAGCCCACACGAGGCGCACTCAGTTTGTGGTGCCACCACAAACCACCAGTGTAAACAAACATGGCTGGCAACTTTCCAGCTTTTAATCGTGATGTGTCGTATTTTGGCACTTTTTGAATGATAATTTGCAATGGAATAAGGTAGATTTAACTTATTCTGTTACGAAATGACAAGAAACTTTCCTTTTTGTATCGTCCTAATGTAACATAATGCAGCTTTTAGCATACTAACACATTGTTCGGGGTTTACTTAAAAGCCAAGCCATGATCTCCTTATAACAAGCAAGATATTACCCAAGTCCACTTACTAGACAAGTACATCAGTTACACTAGTGTTTCTGTTGCTAAAAATCCACGCCTTTGAAACTATATAGCTATCTCGGCCTCAGCCGCGGTGCGAAGACATACATAGATCACTCTGGAAACGGCAAAGATGACCTCCATTCTGTGATGAAATCTTCCAAGGTTATTGAAGTGACCTTCATAACATGTGGATCCCTTCTTGGGAAGTTTTGAGATGTGTGCGGAGGTTATTACACAGCAGGCGTCTGTAGAGGCAATGTCAGGGTAGGGCAGAGAGGTAATTTGGGAGTAAAATGCAGACATGCCGGTGCAATAGCTCAATCCGGAAGAGTGCTCGCTTTGCAACTGGGAGGTCGCGAGTTCAACCCCCGGCCGGGTCATATCAAAGACTTGAAAGTAAAAATGGTACATACTGCTGTCAGCACTCAGCATGGCAAAGACTTTGGGAAGGTCAAACACACAACTCTACCAGCGGGCTAGCCACGTGCTTGCATAAATGTGTGGCCCAGGGGCTACAGAAATGGAGATGGGAACCACCCCCATGCTCCACAGCTTATTCTTCTTTTTCTCCACGCCTGCTGCTTTGTAACCGAAAAGAGGATGTCTTTGAGGAAAGTACGCAGCTTTTCCAACCGCCACTAAGAAGTGGATCTTTGAAGAAAGAGTACACAGCCTCTCAACTGCAGTGTTATTACTCTTTTGACTTTCTGAAAGAACCTGTTTAGCACATTGAATACCCCAATGGCGCCAGGATGCTCGGAAGAATGGCTTTTGCAGTAGCAATTGAACTCTCTTGCTTGCCTTGTTTTCTGGTAATGGCCTATTTGGACAACATCAAGATGCGGGCTTTGAAAGATAGCTTCGGTCAACTGCCTGGCCGCTCGTCTTTTCGGCTGCCCAGTGAAGCGAGTCTTTGTTGAAGGTCTCCCATGCGTGATGCGGGGAGAAGCACTATCATGTTGCCGAGCTATCGCAGCGATGCCATCAATTCTGAACGATGATACATATGGAATGCATTAAAACGACCCACCCATATAAATATCTAAGCCAACGTTCGGAACGAAGAGGAAGAAATCAATACAAAATAGATGACCGCACTCTCTGTCTTGAACCATAGCTTAACGGGGGGCAGAACAAAAACATACAGCCATATCCCCTGTCACACGTTCACGAATCTGGCCTCCCGAACACTAGCAGAACGTCCCCTAACCATGGTTAGGAGCAGTCGGCTGGTGTTCGGCAACTTCGGCTACAATTTAGCTGCACCAGCCGAATATTTCAAAATGTTTAAAACATTAGCGGGGAGGGTTCGGGAGATTTGAGCATAGTTGAGTGGTATCAGGCTGTGACTCGATTGACTCAATTCGTATAGAAAGATTGGCGTGGCCTAAATCTGGTAAGAGTGCTCACAATTAACGTCAACCGAACCTGGATCGGGAACAAATTCGGTGGGAGGTCGTGAATGTGTGACAGGAGCAACAATCGGTATGACGTATTTCTTTTTAAGTATTGTTAGCAGGTTGGTCATCGGTGTCAAGTAACAAACTGAAGGTATGCACATCACATTCGAATAATCTGCATCACAATACGGCATTTCATGGATGGGTGTTAGAGGCAATCTTAAATTGTTTTAGTCGAGAAAGTACCGAATAGTGACAGTCATAGTTTTTAATATTATTACAATTGTATATAATGAATGATATTTTATGGCAGTGTATTGTATTGCATTTTTATGACTATTGTATGTTATTGCTCGACTTTGTAATTTGTAATGCATTGTATTTATATTGTTGTGTTTGGGAGGACAACTTGTAAAGGTGTCAATACGCCTGGTTTGTCCTCCCTTCCATTTGTATGTTTGTACTTGTGGTGAATTCTAATAAACAAATAGCTTTTCGAAAGAAAATCGTTGCACTTGCCAGCTATTGCTTTCCATAAATAAAATTCCCCCAGAATACCCTCAATGCGTATTCCGGCTTAACCTGCGCCAATTATTGTACCGCAATTCCTGACATTTATTGTCAATAATTCCCTTGTCGATATGTTTATTACTCTGACCGTGAACTTGCTCGAGGAAGGTTTTCACCCAGGGGTATATAGAGAGACTCTCTGTCTCACTCCACACGCCGTACCACATACACAACTTACAATTACAGATTATTCAAATATTGTAATCTAAATAGAATAAGGGGACTAATGCTATCTTGTAGCAGAATGTAGATACTATATTGTATAACAAGGAAAGAAATGAACTGTATATATTTGTACAAAACTTGTTTCCCTATTTTATACATTGAAGTACTGTAGGAAAATTAATAAACCTAATGTACCTAGACGAACCTAGCAGAGAAGAAAAAATTGTCCCTTTTAGTCGCCGCAATCCCCCCATCCTTCTACCATAGAAGATCACAAAACCCACCCATTATGCAGAACGCGGGACAATTCCTTATCCACTGCCTTCAAAGAAAGAACAAGCCAAGCCTCATAGCAAACGTAGTAGTAGTATAAGGTAGTCGGACAGTAGTTATATGTCTCCTATTACTTTACTTTACTTTAGTCTCTTTGGCACTGTACAAGTAGTTACCGTCGGGCATGATGTCTCCTATTGCTTTACTTTAGTCTCTTTGGCACTATACAAGCAGTTACCGTCGGGCATGATGTCTCCTATTGCTTTACTTTACTTTAGTCTCTTTGGCACTGTACAAGTAGTTACCGTCGGGCATGATGTCTCCTATTGCTTTACTTTAGTCTCTTTGGCACTGTACAAACAGTTACCGTCGGGCATGATGTCTCCTATTGCTTTACTTTACTTTAGTCTCTTTGGCACTGTACAAGCAGGTACCGTCGGGCATGACGTCTCCTATTGCTTTACTTTACTTTACTTTACTCTCTCTAGCACTGTACAAACAGTTACCGTCGGGCATGATGTCTCCTATTGCTTTACTTTACTTTAGTCTCTTTGGCACTGTACAAACAGTTACCGTCGGGCATGATGTCTCCTATTGCTTTACTTTAGTCTCTTTGGCACTGTACAAGCAGGTACCGTCGGGCATGACGTCTCCTATTGCTTTACTTTACTTTACTTTACTCTCTCTAGCACTGTACAAAAAGTTACCGTCGGGCATGATGTCTCCTATTGCTTTACTTTACTTTACTTTACTTTACTCTTTTTGGCATTGTACAAGCAGTTACCGTCGAGCATGATGTCTCCTATTGCTTTAGTTTACTTTAGTCTCTTTGGCACTGTACAAGCAGTTACCGTCGGGCATGATTTCGCAGCTAAATGCTTTATCTCATTACAAGAACAATGGGTTTGAAAATTCTGTTTTATATTTACTGCCCCAAGTCGCTTTGGGTGCCTCTAAATCTAAGGATGTCGTCTGGTACAGGCTGCTTACATGGTGACAAATGGCGCTTGTCACGAAGGCAGAACAATATTGGACATTGTTGTAACTTACAACTGTCGTCCTGTCAGCTTTCCCCCTTAGGCAAGATTACACCGCCTTTTGTTTTTCTAGCTGAATGACTTCTTCAAACAATGTGATTTGTCGGTGCTTCCGAACAACCTTTGTGAGTTGATTTTGTTTTCCCGCTCCGTCAGTATAATCTGATTCTCGTCTGAGGCTACTCAAGGGGTTCAAATCACCATGTTGATGGATGGGCTTGTTACAGGAGTAAAATCCGATACTGGAGAAATTCCTTCTGTGCAAACATGTGAACACAAGGCACAATGCTGAACTTTATTCCAGCACAGGGATACACAAGGATCAAATTTTCAACGACCACTGTTGCCTTCATCGGGATAAGAACTGTGTGTGGCGTCGGGTGGTGTAGTGGTTAGAGCAATCGACTGTGAACCGGGAGACCCGGGTTCGATTCCGAGTCGTACCCGGCACATGTCTGAACATGCGCCCCGACGTTGTACCCTTGGGAAAGGCACTTTACACGAATTTCCTCACTCCACCCAGGTGTGAATGAGTACCTGACTTCGGTTGGGGAAAGTTGTATTTAGGTCACCTTGTGGCGCCGAATGACAGCCGCACAGACCCTTGCGACAGTTCCACAAAAATAATTGTGGAACAAACATGTGTATTATTTGATTGTTGTAATTGTTGTGATTTGTATTGATTATTGTGATATCCTGCATCAATTCAACCGCATAAAGGCTGCGACTGCACGGGTACTGTTTGGACAATAAAAAACCATTTATTATTAAGAAAAGAGCAATCACTTCCGAACTTAAACCCGCGAGAGTTACAGACACGTGACGTTATTCAAACGAGACTTTACGCACGGATACGTTAAGTCAAGGAGGTCATGTAACAAAAAACACCTGTGAAAACAGCGAGTGCTACCAGATGTAGACGTGAGTAATGACTTTCTCCCTCTGGGACAGACTTAACCCAACCATATCCATTACAACAAAGAGCCATGTGGAAACACAGACTTACACACACACACACACACACACACACACAAAGACACACCAAAAACAATACCCCCATTTTTCATGGAGGTAATTACATCTACATGTACAAAAACAATACCCCCATTTTTCATGGAGGTGATTAAGAGCCATGTGGAAACACAGACTTACACACACACAGACAGACTTACACACACACACACACACACACACACACACAGAGAGAGAGAGACACACACCAAAAACAATACCCCCATTTTTCATGGAGGTAATTACATCTACCTGATCACTACAGTTACGTTTCAGTGAAGCTACCTTCTCATAAAGCTGGAGATGACTTGCAGCGTCTCACCCACCGCTAGGTAATATTAGTACCAATTACTGCCTCAGGCCGGTACATCCATCGGAACTTGTCAATGTCATCACGGTAAGGTACATGATACCTCCATCCTTCCCTCCGCCTTATAGCTAAATTGTGATATATAGTCGAACACGGCACGCCCTATAACTTAACGGTATCATTTATACACATCCCAGATCCGCTGGCTACGTGTCCTCGCCCCCAAACGACAACATGGTCCTATCGTTTGTTCATCTTCTCACTCAATCGATACATCTTCAAAGGCGGCTGGGCAGAAGAGTGATGACATCCTGTTGTTTTATCTAGACTCTACCTGCTCCAGGGCCCGGGTTGGGTGTGCAATCTGCGCACACATGAGGGCAAAGGTAGATCTTTATCCGTCCATATTGAACTGAATTTAGTTTCTACATCTTGATCGTGACCTGAGGGTCTTTTGCTCTGTTGCTTAGATGAGGATGTGTGATAGTAGATCGATATTGAGATGGACTCTCTCGCTTGTCAATGTAAAACTTGTAAAACTTTTCTAGGAAAAAATGTCTGGAAGTAAAACACTGTCCGCACATGCTTTATAAGATAAATGCAACTACATTCTCAGGGGAGATACCTAATACAGTGTTCAAATAGGAAAATACATTAAAGAATGTTTCGATCTTAGAGAACACATGTTATTACTAATGGGGATTCCTAATAAACATAAACATGTTAGAGAATAGTTAACCTTTATTGTTACATCATACATGTACTCTGTACGTAAGATGACGTAGAAGACCACACAAAAGTCTCTGTACTATTTTGTTGTGTCTATAAAGAATCTCATATGGTATCTTTGTGCACACATTCTCGAGTGCCCACAGTAAGAACAGGAGACGTTATGTTAAATATAATATCAATATCAATCTAGAGTAAGAAGATCCCCTCATATTATAAACCCTACATGTATCTCTAAACGGTCTGGACGATGTCCAAGCGAACGCACGTGTTAATGAAAAGGAACACGGCATCATTCATTATTAAGACAGCCTCCCGATCAATACGCAATTACAAGCTATGCGGCTAGCCAGGTAACACGGGCAAACGTTAGTATAGACTCTACACGCGTTGGTGAAGGTTATACATCCAAGTTAGCAACACTGCATGCACGAAAACTTAGATTTACCAATGGTAGTAAATGCCAGTAAAGTTTACTTTGTAAACAGTGTCGGACTTAACAAAGGTAAAAAAATAGAATTCAATTCCGATGATTTCTGACTCTGGTTGCCGTAGTAAACGGAATAACCAGATTTGACTTTCATTTACTACCATTGTAAAGTCCGCTACAGCTTACAAGCTAAATATTACCCAACTTTACTAGCTTTAACTACCACTGCTAAATCTACCTTTTCGTGCAGTGCAATACCCAAAGAAAATGAAATAAAACTCTACTACTGGACAAATTACGGAGATAAATTCCAGCCGTTCACTTTCGAGTGGCATCCACCGCTCTTAGCGTCACTAAAGTTAGACAGTATGTAAGAGAGCTTGGGAAGATGTGAATTCTTTGAGACATATATGCAGAATGCCAAAGTTCAGTTTGAAATCATTCATAATAACGACGATGATACAAACTTTTCTGTATGGATATTGCAACTCTATGTTGTTATTAGTGTTAGGTGTGTGTGTGGAGGGGGTAGTACTTGAATAAGCCTGATGGCCTCTTGTCCACACCTGGTACTTTTCAAACGTTTGTGATATTTATTCTGTATTCTGTTCTTAAACGTGTATTGGTAATTTATTTTCTGCATTTTGTTTGTATACATATTCAAATAAATAAACAAACAATACAGAGTTGTTAGTAGTTTGAAAAGAAAATGCCTAATCACTTAGTTCCTTTGACACGAAGACGATTTTATAATTTAATACTGACAGTTCTGACACGTGTCTTACAATCACGATATCGGATCATAAATTCTTTACAGATTGATGAAGATCAGATGTAATGGCATTCCACTTAACAAAAAAACGTCATTGTTGTCGATTTTCCAATATCAGCGAATAACGAGGTTCATATGGCAGACTAGTCCGGCTTGTTAGGGGGATGAGTCTATAGGGATGAACCTGAGGCAAATACCAATGTGGGGCCGTGCGGACTAAACGTAAACGGCAGCACGTTCGACTCAGAACCAAGAGGTCCCGAGTTCGAATCCTGCCATGCGACCGACCTTGTTGCCACGCCATATTGATTGTGGCCTTGGGAAAGGAATTTAACGCGAATTTCCTCACTTAAATATAACTTAAGTGAAAATGAGTATGTCTGTTGTCCGTGCGTTTGTCTGCGGGGGTGGCGGCATAAAAACCTGAGTGTGCCGTCGCCATGCCTTGTGATAGATGAAATAATAAAATACCAATGCCAGATATACGTTATGCGCCATTTTAAGGCCGCAGAATAGAATATCCCTTACCCCTTCAGAAATATTGACTGACACGGGGTAACATTGATAGAACAATAGGGAGAAGTACTGTCCAACACACATTGAGCTCTATCAACAATGTAATGTTGTGTAATATAATAATTACAACAATAATTACAAATGTATATCTAAAGTAGCATTAGATTACTTATTTTCATTTTTTATTGTTTACTGTTGTTATCATGTTCTTGCAATTAGTCCTTGGGCATGGATTTGCAATAAACTTTCTATATAATATAATATAATAATCTCTTTCTCTGTCTCTCTCTGTCTGTCTCTCTCTCCCTCTCTCTCTCTCTCTCTCTCTATCTCTGAGATAGATAGACAGATCTTAGATAGATAGTGTGTGTGCACGTGTGCATTTGTGTGTACCTTCTTTACCTGGATCGGTAAAAGCAGTGCGGAATCAATACACATTTGGAATACCCACATAACAACAAAGCCCCTTTGCAGATCAGAAACGATTACAAACTGTTATGTGAGGACACGGCGTACTTACATAAACCCTGCGGCTGCCATTTAATTACCTTTTCATGAAATACACAATCAGCGCTCGCTGTTTAGATTACGAAATAATGATTTTTCTTTTGAGCATAAACCTACATAATAGAGCCATTAGAGTTCCCATTATCCAGAGTCCCTACGGGATGTGGTGTACCGATTTGATAAGCCAGATACTCTGGAGTTAAGTGCGCTTAATAACTCCAACAAATTAGAGTCTGGTATGTGCCATTCAATGTGAAGTGTACATACGGGTCATTTTGTAAGGAATTGTAGCTCCTGTCCAAAATATGGCCGCCAATACTCACGTTACCTTTGCCAAAAGGGTTTTGTTTTTGTTAGCGTTTGTAGGATGTATGTGATGTGTTTATGTGGTTTAGCTCGATAAACTATGGAAGTATTTTTATAAAAAGGTGGGTATGTCTAGATGAGTCCTCCGAATTATTAGATTTTGCATCAAAACTTCCGATTTTGGTATCACGTGATCTAGACATGCTAGGGTCACAAATTTTGGATGGTAGATAGCGTTTTTGTTCAAGTAGTGAAGTAACTTTGGGTCAAGTAGCAGCTGTCCTGAAACTGCAAGGGCGTTTATTTAGAAATCTTTGAGGGAGGATAACTCAAGAACCATTTGACGTGTCGTCATGAGTTTTGGTAGCTAAAGTGAGCTTGGCATGATTAGTCAATTATGTTAATATGGATCTAATTTGCATAATGATATTTTGTAATTCTGCTGTGTTTCAAGAGAGGACTATTCAAACTTCATGTTGGTAATTGTCGAGGATTTCATACTTACCACATTTTGAATTTATTAGAAAATGCTAGAATATCTTTCAGTGCTAAAAAAAAGACCAGTACCATTAGGTGGAGAATATGATCAACTGATATAATCAATGTGAAACAGTTACAATTTGCCATCTGGCAAAGGTATGAGGTTTTGGAACTCAAACTCAACTTGTATTACTAAAAATCACAACTCAAGGTAGAGCATTAGTCAACTCTGTGTTTATATATTCAGCGTCATGTACAGGACATCCTTGGCTTGCCAAGTGCAGGTAGATTGACTGCTTGAATAGCAGATCTCGTGTAACGTGGCCGCCCTTCTATTTCACTATCACCTGCAACGTTTCCGCTGCTACGGACGGGGTTTCAATACGTTCCGCAACACGCGACTTACAAGGGTGCAACAATTCATTTTCACGCGCTCCGCTTTTAATTATCAACAAGAATGGCCCCAGCTATGTTCAGTAGTTCCTTCCGTAGCTGCATCTACTGAGTGTGATGTTTGGTTGCCCTCCAGGGGAATCAAAATTCCCTATTTTTGATTTTTGGTTAAAAGGATCATCCGAAGCGAGTACGGAATACTTCATAATGACTATCTTCAGCTACATTCAGCTTCACTTGTTATTTACCTAATTGTTATCATTTCTTATTATTTTATTTGTTAATTCAAATGTTTATTTAAGAATCAGCTACATATTGCAATTTATGTTCATCATTTTTGTTAGTTACTTGCTTGTTTTCGTTTAGTTAATTGTGGGGAAGGCCTCGAATAGACCTAATTGGTCCCTGCCTTCCCCCACACTCTTCTTGTGTATTTTACTTTGGTTTTTTATTATTATCTATGGAAAAAAATTCAATACAATAGTTAAACCCTTGCAAACCCAATTCATGACCTGGAATCTAATGTAACAAGAGCATCAGATTGACATTGATACCTGACTCGCTAAATCATTGTAAACGACAATATACTTATGCATATTTGATATACAACCACTTTATTTTAATCGTATTCTATTGAAAATCAGTCCCAACTGCACGGTTTTATTGTGTGCCATGAATTTCGGCTTAATCCGTGACGCTTAAGAGATAATAATCACATTACAAACACTTATCTGAAGACTAATGGGACCCAGTGGGGCCATTACTTCCTTCGCTTGATATACTGTGACTTCAATCTTTGTTCGAGGCGTCTGGGAAGATGATAATCTGGTTGTATATGTCTGGCCGAAAACAAATGTCTGTCTGAGTGTTGTGGTGTAATGGAATCCCGGGGGGAAATTTTACCGTGAGTTACAAATCTGCCTGGATGATAGACTGGTACATCCAGACCGATTTGGCCTGAGCCCAAAGAAGGAAATTGTAATGGCGAAGAAAGATGAGGTGATCTTCGTATCTTCTCAGACACCTTTAGAAACTACCTAAGATGTCATCCCGTCTTCGAAATCGGAGCCAGACAATCCATCTGGCTACGAGTACGAGTACAGGACTTGAAATTGGTGCAGGTGTCATTGCAAATTACCTGCATCAGACAAGTTTACCTGCACCCCTTAAAATTTAAAAAGTGGGGATCACACGATACATAGTACTAAAAACTGTTCAGAAACCATTTCCATTATTTCTTAAACATACTTAATACTTGGCAACAGTCAATGCAGCAAATACAAATTCACATAGACATAGAAACCTAGTACAATGTACATGGACCACTGCAGTCTAGGTGTAGGCAGACATCAGAATACCTGCAGAGATCCAATTTTGCCGGCACTAAGGTGTATATGCACCCAGTATTTCGAGCCCCAATGTTACAATGTTAGGTGTGTAGGCCACCTACACATATGGTCATGAAGGTTGAACGAATGACTAAACACTATAGCGAATAATAGACTCTTCATTTTCATTTCTTCACATTTTCTTCGTTTCCTTTGGAATGACTTTGGCACTCTACAACATTTGTATCGTTTGAAACATTAGTATCGTTTCGTTTTGTTATGTGCAACATATATTTGATTTTGCAGCTGCTTGAAGTACGGTACGTACGATTTATAGTATGGTCGAAAACTTCTTTTTTGGAAACGAAAATTCATGCGTGGGTCGATGTCATCCAAATAATCAACTCAACCTGGCCTAACGGTGTAAATCTATCGTAGACAGAAAGACTGCAGGTCACGGCACACACACTGGGAATACTTGTGAGGGGCTGAATTGAAAGGTGTTCCACAACTCATCTAGCCGTGCATTGATTGAAAGAACTGGGTCATTAGCTGTAACCACGCTAAAACAGGCAGTCAAGTCGTGTTAGATGTACCTGTGAGGATGGTAATCACCCAGCGTTATAGCTATAGCATGTCTCGTCATCCAATGCAAGTATCATTACGTGACTATTCGAAGTAAATTCTTATTCTTTTTTCTTCAGTTCAGTCGCTCACCATTATGGACACTAAAGCCCACATATTCACAAATTTGGCGTACCGAACACTAGCCAGACATCCCCCAACCATGGTTAGGAGTAGGTCGGAGCAAAGTCGGCTGGTGTTCGGCGAGGTCGGCTACTGTTCCAGCGGAATATTTCAAGATGTTAAAAACATTTGAGGGCTGGTCGGGAGGTTCGGCCATGTTTGACTGGTGTTTGGTAGTACTACTGAGTCAGCACTGTTCGGGGTGTGATTGGGGGGGGTCAAATTTGACTCAAATTTAACTCAAGCCCGTATTTAAAGGTAGGCGTGGTCAGACTGCTCCCGAACGTCAGCCGAACGTGGTCGACCTGTGTTGGGGACAATGTCCTGAATGTGTGGCAGGGGCTTCTAGAGACATCGCAAAATCTGGTCTGCTTGAAAAGTGGCACAGAAATGAAGCAAAGTTGATGTGAGAATACGAAGAGTAAATTGTGTCTGGCAGACCAACTGAAACTGAGATGTTTTCAGTAGGCACCGCTACACGGGATTTTCTTGTCTGCCATTTCCATTTAGCAGTGAGCGATAAGGTTATATTGGTCCCTCGATAACGAGGTATTGCCTCATCAAACCTAGAAGCAAGCTTATTCCTCCCTATACAATCAGAAGCGCACACGGTCCCAGGGGAGTCCTGTTTCTCCACGCTTAATGGAACAGCCACCCAGGAGGATAACTCAAGGAGAACAATTTCATCTTAGACGTTAAAGCTAAAGTATGGCTCTCCCTTGGAGACCAGTTTTCTGTTTAAGACAGTACACACATGTAAATTCAGATACTTGTTGACTTTTGACAATCCATACATTGTGAATATAGGACAGAATTTTAAATAATGTCTAAACGTAAGAAATTCTTTTAATGATTGTATAAGCGCCTTTTCATCCCATATCACCTAGTATTGTACTACGTAGACTGATTTGTTAGATTTGTTCTCTCATTTCTGCCATACTTTGTACCTTGTACATTGTTGCGTAATAAAATTCTATGTATTCTACTTTCACCAATCGTACGGTATGTGATAATTTTCTTGTATAATATGTAATCTGTATATATTAATGACCATAATTTGTTGACCCTATGTAACTAAGACTAAGAATTTATGTCACATGTATGTATTTAACCACACTTTTTCCCAGGGCAAGCCCTTAATAATAGCTTCAAGCTAGTTGGGCTGCCCTGGCTGTTTTGTACCAGCCAAACCAATAAATAAATAAATTAGACGTTGTCTCAGAAGATGACTCATCCTTTGCAGGACCTAAAGAAATCTTCGTCATTTCAGGCATCCAGCCGATTTCGCTCTTGACCCACTCCTACTCCTAAACATGCGTTCCAGACACCTCCATTTAGTACAAGTTACAGTTCCCCATTAAAGTGGTACGGGACAGATTAAGACACTAATACCTGAAATGAGTACATAAAAACAGCGTCTGCGTGCCTTCGATGTGATCTAATACCGCCAGTGTGACTGATACCGATAGGAACGAGTTTGGAATCGCTGAACGTATGACCGGAATGGTTAATGACTTGTACCATCTGGAACAGTCATTTAGTAGTCTATACTGTATACCTCAATGTAAAGGTACTAAAACCACTCGCATCCATGTCGTGGAGAGCTTCATTATGCCCTTTATGAAAAATGGAGGTATTGTTTTTTATATGTGTGTGTGTGTGTGTGTGTGTGTGTGTGTGTGTGTGTGTGTGTGTGTGTGTGTGTGTGTGTGTGTGTGTGTGTGTGTGTGTGTGTGTGTGTGTGTGTTTGTGTGTGAAGAGGGTACAGTCACCCAGTCACCATCACTCAAGATCCAAAACCCAAATATTTATAAAGGTCTTAGCTCTAAATATCCTTGGTATTGGCGACCACCTAACAAAATCTGATGACGAATACGGAACGTTGCCGTATGAAAATTAATTGGTAGGCCTAAGAGTGTTCAAACACTACCATCTGCAAAGTATCTCCATCCAAGGTTCCCCTATCTGATTAAAGCAAAGGATAAAACTGTAGTGACAAGAAATGTGAGTAGGCAGCTAAGTGCATCAACATCCAAGTCGATTGACCTTGGCGCAACTTGGCAGTAACAACCTGACGGGAATATAAAATAACTAGCCTCTACCAGGCACCGCGGATCGCTGGAAAAATAGTAGAAATTGGCCAAAAATAAAGGGATAGTATACCAGAGAAGATCCAGGGACATAGAAGCTCCAATTTGCGACCCACGATTGGAGCTTCTATGTCCCTGGATCTTCTCTGGTATACTATTCCTTTATTTCGGCCAATTTCTACTATTTTTCCAGCGATCCGCGGTGCCTGGTAGAGGCTACTATGAATCATATGCATTTTTATTGCGGCAAAACCAAAATATTCTGAATCATGAAACCTCGATCTTATATTGACAATTACTGTCATTTCTTACAGCACATTTTCGTCATCATTTCATACTTGAAGCGCTTGAACTAGCCCCAAAACAAGCTACACGAGGCGTCTCTTTATCTTTAGGTATCACCCATAAAACATAGATAGAACCAACCTACGATACAAAACAAACAACCGTTTTCCATCAGTATGCTATTGGATAGGGTTGATTTATCTTATAAGCTTACTACATTGAAATTTGAAAATCCAGTTTTGCTGCACTAAAATTACATTGGATGCCTTAGAGCCCAACAATAGGCGGTGCAATGTCTATACATGTGTATTTGAATCCAACTGTTCTCATTGTCCTTTCACGAGGTAAATGTTTACGTAAGCATCGTTTCAATGTATATAATCTGTACTGATCTGATGTAATCTAAATCGAATTACGATTCCAAAACGGAGCTTTTGAAGTTCGATAAGGGAAAAACATGATGTACTTCTGCCAAATCTCACCAAACATCAGTTCTGCGGCTCTGGTAATTTTGCAGAGATAAATGTAATGGGAGGTGACCTGGAAGATTTGCTTCTCTCTGTGTAAAATGAACTTGGTCCAGAGATTAGGAACACATTTCTTGTCCATTTCCTCTGTGCGTACCGTCCGTCATACAAATGCCTTTCTCTTATCCAACCATCTCTCTTGTTATGCTCTACTGCACACGCTGCTTTGCTTTGTGCGACAGACGGAGAACAAACCAGTAGCCTCAGTAAGGCATAAGGCTAAAGCCCAGCTGCAACACATTCAAGACCTTCCCCCCGACTTCGTTTCCGAATATCAGTCGACCAGGACCACATCTACCTTTGTATACGAATCGAAGGGAATTTGAGTTAGATTTTAGTCAGATTTGACCACCTGAACACTGCTGTCTTACTCCTGAATGTCTGGCTGATGTTGTTGTGACTTACAGTCGGCTGTGTCCAGCAGCTAACAGAAACAGAAGAAGAAGACAGCCGAACACCAGCCAGCCATGGTCCAACCTCACGACCAACTCCCGAATATTTTCAACATTTTGAAATATCCAGCTGGTGCAGCCTAACAGTAGCCGAACTCGTAGAACACCAGCCGACTTTGCTTCCTACCCTACTCCTAACCATGGTTGAGGGCCGTTTGGCTAGTGTTCTGGAAGCCAAACCCGTGAAGATGTGAGGTTGGGGAGAGTTCGGCAGTGTTTGGGAGGTCATATTCAGCTATGTGTGACAGGGGCTTTAATTACTGTTCAATTAAGATAGCTGCTCCAACTTCCTTTCCCAATATGCTCGTCTAAATTGTAGTAGTGACTACCACGGTCTGTATTTCATACACGTTGGACAACAGTCATTAGACGGAACTCCATTACCTAAAGTGCGTATGTTCCTTTCAAAGTACCGCCTAAGATTCCATCAGTGCTGCAGCGTGGGTTGACTTATGGAAGTTTAAGACGCCAGGGTAAGACTTACGTGCACTATGTGTAGGCTCAATCTTCACCCAGGAGTTGATGGAAGAAAGCAATGATTGGAGAGCGGAAATAAACTTTTTTGGACCAAAGACCAGCCGGAACATCAAAACTTGACAGGCATACCTTGAATCCATTTTTGCTCGGTTCGATTTCAAGTATCGTCTTGAAATATAATACATCATGTACCATTATCAGAAACCTGATATCTACTTTGAGAAGGACCCAAGATAGAAGATAACAAAAACCTTCACATTGTAAGTCTTATACCTGGATTTGTTGTATGAATTGAATGAATCTTATACATGTCTTGTTACGCTAGCATTTGGGAATTGTTGGCAATTCTGTACCTCAGTGTAAAGTCGTTATCTTATTTGTCACTGGCAACACTGAATGCTGAATAGGCAGCTAAGAGTTATTCAGCATTCAGTTATGGCATGCTCGTCTTTGTTACCATCAGAATGGGCTGTGTGACATTGCATTTCTCACAAAACACCATAATAAGGTGGAGTAAATTTATATGTATTCTATCTATGGGTTCGCCCTTTAGACCTCACACACATTCAGAACCGTCCCTCTAAACACCAGCCGAACAAGGTTGGCTACAAGTTCGGTCCAGGTTTAGGCCACTCCTACCGGTCTTTACTAATCGAATTTGAGTTGAATTTGAGTCAAATTTGAATGCCAACCACGCACCGACTTACTACCAAACATCATTCAACCACCAGCCAACCGTGACTGAACCTCTCATACACAGACAAATGTTTCAAACATTTTGAAACATTCTGCTGAATTATAGCCGACCTGGCCGAACACCAGCCAACCACAGTCGACCTTTCTCCGATCTACTCCTAACCATGTTTATTTTTATTCCAACATGTAATCACCAGACGTGGTGACGGCACACTCAAGTTTTTTCAACTTATATTAAAGCCGCCACCAACACTTGGGACAAATACATGACAGGACAATACTCATTTACACCTGAGCTAAGTGAGGAAAGTCGTGTTAAGTGCCTTTCCCAAGGACACAAGATCGGTGGCATGTCAGGACTCGAACCCGGGACTCTTATTCCTGAGTCGCGCACCCTGCCGCTACGCCACACGACCCCACATAACCATGGTTGTGGGTCTTAATGTAGTTTTCTGGAGGCCAAATCCGTGAATGTGTGACAAGGGACTTTAAGCAGAATACGCCCCCTTCCCCTTAACTTTATAGCAAACTCTACGACCAACCCATGGCCTCTTGGAGAGGATCCCACATCTTCAGCTAGACATGACATATCCTCTAATACTTTAAAAGCATTTGTCTTGTTCCAGTCTGGCTTCCTGGCGCTGAAACAGGCAGATAGCATTGTGGTGTAGAGATGTAGGCTACGATTTCTCCAAAGTTGGCAGCATGGGAACATTAGCACTAATCCTTTTGTAATGGTGGGTGGCTATGAGTTGAAAGATATCTGTTGGAATATCTGGCTGTTTAAAGATAAATGCCGCCCAGCTTAACATCAATAGTCTCACGCAGTAAAACCTGGCAGCATTTTGTTGTCATTGACTTTCCTTAAGGTGGTCTTTTTTTGCCTGAGGAAGATATGAAGGGTAGTATATTGACGTTGGCACTGGCTGGACAAACCTTCAACATTCACGCCAACAGTTTTTTAAACATTTCTTGACGCCATACTAATGTATTTTGTTTAGATGGGTATTAGAGTTGCCAAACCCAAATGCGGATGTACATAGTAGCTTGTCACGTTGCTTAAGCTGATATTGCAGTTATGTGGACCATTTTTGTTGCTGGAGTAAAAAAAATCTTTTCGGGTCGAACATTGCCAGAGGTATAATCTTAGTCTTAAAACAAGCTATGGATTATTGCGTACAATTCCCAGCCCCCTCATGAGGCTTGTTCCCTTAACTTAAACGTCAATGATTTCAAGTTTGGGGCTAGCTTTATTGTTATTGAGTGGGCCGGCTACTTGCAGCCGAGTGTTGCATTGTCAAGAGCTTACATTACTATTGGTGGGACGGATTTGCAAAGGTCTGGAATGGCTGTTAACTCAGTTGACATCAAAACGACCTCAGGTGGGGCCATAGGACTTACTCTTTTCGATACGTATGGTGGGTTCTTTAACGTGCATGAGGTGTGGCTCTCCCCAAACACGGGACCTCCATTTATTATAACGTCCTATCCAAGGGACGTCCGTAGCAAAAGTACTCATTTCAAGTGAGGAAAGTACCTTTCCGAAGAGCACAAGATCGGTGACATGGCAGGATTCGAACCCGGCACCTCTTGGTTCTGAGCCGAACACTCTGCTGTAACGCCACGCGACCCAACTGGAGTTCTTGCATGAAATATCACACAAGGAAGGGACATAAGCCGGTGCAAGTCGCCCTGACACGGGGCCAGAAGGCACGCGTCGCCGTGTGATGTATGAGGCTGTAACCGGCCTGGCAATTTGGCGCTAGCAGAATCTTCAGGCAGGTCAACACCTACAACACACCCAACAAGACACCGCGCCATCAACGGTTCGAGGGCTGTGGGTCCGAAGAAGAGTCACTGCTTATGATCTACGAACGATTAGAGATATGCGTATATGCGGATCTTTATTTGTTCTTTTATTATTTTTCATAGTACAAAAATTGTATGGTACATTTGAAAAAAAGATAATAAGCAGAAAACAGAAGGTAATAATACACGTGTAACTAATACACAAACACCAAACAAATTGATAACTATAATAAACGCTGAATACGCTTTTTTAAACACATCGAAACATAACTACATATTTTGTCCACTATACATTCATTCCTGCATGACATCAGGTATGTGAAAGTCTCTTGCACTTACATTGTTGCATATATCTTGTCTAATTGTATATACAGTCTTAAATAGCGTTTGGTATTTATCTTCATAAGACAACAAAGAGAACTTAATAACACAACAAAGAGAGACAGATTTGGATATATCTTTACATGAAATGGTTCCCACAACGCAAAAATAGGTAAATATATAAAGGAATGCTTTGTTATTAGAGAAAATACCGAAACTTGTGATTAGCCCACTCGATTGTAACACTTTATCAAAGACTTGTGCTAGCCCTTACTGTTTGAATAATTAAGATATGTTAGGTTTTATTCGACATTAGGTCTTATCCAACATTTATTTTTATTGTTTGTTACTCTCTTTATGTAGTTTGCCATACATTGTACCTTGTGCAATTGTCGTGCAATAAAGCTCTTTCATATAAGACAAAGAGAAATCACTATAACTAATACGCCCGTATGTATTGTGAAGAGCCCAGACACCGAAGATTTACGCCTGGCCATGAATGAGTACCACCCCATAGGGTGGATTCCCATCTCTGTCGAGATTGGTTCTGTACGCAATGGATAACACCGGAGCAATAGTTCGTATTGCCACCGCGGGATCGATATACCGTGACGACAGTCACAAAAACGGGGTGGCGTTAAAGGCATCCGATGTAGTTTTTAGGACTTGGAAACCCGATTTTTCAAAGTCAATATTCTAGTCACTTATCTACATACTGAGTTGATACCACACTATTCCAATGTATATTGACCCTCATGGAGCGAAAATACCCAACATTCTGACGGAAAATGGTTACTGTACGGGCCCTGGGCTGATTTTTAGGGTACCACCCAGAAAATAAAGGAGTCATCTTGGGGCTTGTTTCTGCAGTTTTAAATACCCAAAGTATGAAATGCTGATTTAAATGTGCTAATTTGAAGTATTATGTGTCAATATCACAAAGATTGCTTTATTCGAATATTTCCAGTTTTGCTGACCTGAAATCACATTGGATGCCCACAACCGAGCGTCAAGACTACATGTTTGGTCCCAGCCTTACTTTCTTATATTGTAGAAGAATGTCATTCTTATAACGTTTCATATACGATTACATACGCTGAGGTCATATCTTGTGATTAGCCCACTCGATTGTAACATCAAAGACTTGTGCTATCCCTTATTATTTGAATAATTATGATAGATATGTTAGGTTTTATTCGACATTGGGTCTTATTCAACACATTTTTTTTACTGTTTTGTTACTCTCTTTATGTAGTTTGCCATACATTGTACCATGTGCGATTGTCGTGCAATAAAGTTCTTACTTATTTCCAAACCGGGGCCCGACCGGGCTGTTTGCATCAACGAAAAATTAACAAATTTTGTCTTTTTTTCTCTTTTATATCGTACTTTTTTTTCGTTCCCGAAATCTGCCCGGTCGGGCCCCGGTTTGGAAATGTGAGCTCCGCAATACAGAATGAATTACAAATTATTGACAATTGACTCAAACCTATATTGTCTGTACAGAACGGTTTATAATTGATTTAATGTTAAAACTGCCTACAAAAGCTATTTAATTCACATAATGATCCATTTTGTACATAAACGATTACAAACCGAGAAATGAATTGCAGATTATAGACCTTGACTCAAAGCCATATCGTCAACACAAAACGGTTTATAATTGACTAAATGTTTTAAATTGTCTACAAATCATCATGAAGGCAACATTTTTTTGCCGTTTTTTTTTATTTTACACGCTTGCATCAGTTTGGGGGTTCCCAGAGGATGTCATCCATATAATCAAATCAACATGGCCTTAGTCCGAAAAGCGGCATACACACACAAACACCCGTCAATAGCGTGAAACTTTCAAAGACGCTTACGTGCAATTATGGGTCTACTCCCGGTAGATGATCCAGTTATGCAGGAACTTTATCAGGTTTTCCGCGCTCTGTGTGTCACTCCGATGCTCCACGCTCGTTTCAAGCGGACGGGAAGGTGCAAAAGAGCACCATTAGGAGCCAACATTACCTCCCAGCTAGAGTTGACACCGAGAACCCAACGCTGAGTGCACGGAACGAAATCGAATTAGATGCCGCCCCCCTCCCTGCCCCTAGATCGATGGTTTTCTGGGTAATGGATTCGTGAAAGCAGTCGTTTGATGTCAGAGCGGTTCGATCGTATTCCTTCAATAAAACGTGTTGTTCGTTTTTCTGCCCGTCACATAAAAGAACAGAAAACTTTGTGGATATGTTTGATAAGCGAAGAGTAACGGGTGGTCCTTAGACAGAGAAGTTACCAATTAATTGACGATTTAAAGGCTTCGAACGCAATTTCAGGGCGGCAGCACAAAAAAACTAGAACAAATCATCTACAGTACAAAAGAAGCAATTGTTTTCCATCAGTGACATCGTCCTTTTGCCTCACAGATGCTATGGGATATAGGATTGATTTAACTTACTACATGAACAGAAAATTGAATTCATCTTGTACAAAATATAAGGGTCTTCGCTTACGCTTGAGCTTCTTTCTTCCGTGTTTCTATATATATCAAAAGAAGCTTTAGCACAAGACGTTTGTGAGATGTGTGAAGTTATTGAGATGACTTTCCTGACAGCTTGACTAATGAGACGATCTGCCAACTGCTTTAAGTTCTTACCGGAGCCACACAATGTTCCCGTTTCTACTACTGCCAACATGATCTAAGACATAGCAATATACTCAAGTGAATTGCAGCTCTGGAAACGTAAATCTGTCTACAGTCTATAATCCTATACAAAGGTTCCTTAAAACCGTTGCAATCACCGAAACAAGAAGCGCGCACTGCACGAATAGCTAGATTTACCAATGGTAGTAAATGCCAATAAAGTCAGGTAGTGTGTACTTTGTAAACAGTGTCTGACTTTACAAAAATATAAGTCAAGTCCGATAATTTTCTAGTGAATGAAATGACCAGATTTGACTTTCATTTACTACCACTGTTAAGTCCGCTACTGCTCACAAAGTAAACATTACCCTTTTACCTACTTTTACTAGCATTTACTACCATTGCTAAAAATGCAAATTTCGTACAGCGGCATTAATTTGTAGTAAAACATTTGGGAGAAACAAAGTTATCTATTGCTCGTAATGATTTAGTGCTCAAAAGGCTGCGAGTTCTGGCGCTTCATGTTGCGGAAAAATATATTTTATTGCCTGAGGACAGTGTTATCGCTAGACTACAGCACTGCCTGGCGGAGTAGGGTTCCTACTGGGCAGGTATACGGGCGGAAGGTGGGCCGAACTTTCACAGTTATAAAACATTTTATACTCTCCAGGACACAATTCTGATGTTAGAGAGTCACGTGTTAGTCTAGCCTTAAGCAGTAACACATTTATTTACGGAACTGGTATTGGAATAAGTCGACTAAGTGATACTGGTACAAATACGTTCTGTGTTACTTTAAACCCCTGCCACACGTACACATTCAGAACCTTCGACCGACTACCGACAAACCAAGATTGGCTGAATTCGGGAGCAGTCTGACCAGATTTAGGTCAAGCCTACTTTTCTATAAATATAGAATTTAAGTTAAATTTGAGTCAAATTTTACTGCCAACCACGCCCGACCTACTTCCGATCACCAGTTAACCATGGCCAAACCTCCGCTACAAACATAACCCGAACAATTAAACATTTTGAAACATCCGGCTGGTGCAGCCAAACAGTAGCCGACCAGGCCGAACAACAACCGACCTTGCTTTCAACCAACTCCTAACCATGGTTGGGGAACGTTCGGCTAGTATTCGGGAGGCCAAATTTGGGTATGTGTGACAGGGGCTTTACATCCCACCTCATTGAATCTTGAATCACCCCCTAATCACACTACTCATGACTGATGGCCGTATCCAATCTTGAAAATTAATTAAGGAAGTGTGATATAATCACACCCATAACTTTTCATAAACATTCCAACTATCTATCACCTTGCTCCTAGTATGCTCTGATATTAAATACCAAGCTAAAATATATGACATCAAAATAAAAGTTGAACTTTAAATGAAATATCGCAAAAGATACCTTGTCAAAAAGCTTTCAGACTAGACACAAACACAATAAAAGCACTATAGACCGTAATGTGTGTGATTTATATACGTTGAATATGATAAAGTATGTTATAGCTTGCTGCAGTAACATGTTATGTGGAACAGTTTTCCAACTTACGTTTTTTACGACAGAGCGTAATGCAATATGTTTGGATCGTTGTAAAGATTAATATTGTTTCTTTTTAATTAACGGGAATTGGACTATGACGAAATTAATATTTAGGGATTCCCTTTTCACTGTGTTTAATTTACTTCTGTTTTTCACAATACAGTTTTCTACCCGGGTAGCAGACCTCGGACTTCTTTCGGGCGCCATGGTTTTAAGAAATAAGTCAACATTCACGTACAACGTATTTACCCCTTTTTTCATTTATTCTATCAAGATTCTGCGCCAATAAAAGAAACGATGAAGCATGTTCCACGTGTCAATGCCACAAAGCATCCTAGGCGGGGTGAAAAATGGAACAGGTCACGGAAATTAAGTTTGAAATGAGCGTGGGTCAGCGAATCTCTCTAAATCAGTCCTCCCACTAAAACTGTCTCGTGCCTTTTCCCGATCCTCCAGCAGAATAATCCAGACAACAAATCTAGCCCGCTGCTCACCGCGTATGCGTGAGGAGAATACACATTCTCTAACCTAGTGCTAGTGTAACGGAAATGAAAAGAAACCTACAGTGGGGGTCGCTGGAAGACAGACGTAGAATGTCCAGACTGTGCATGATGTACAAAATGACTAATAAACTGGTGGACGTACCAACCACTAAGTATCTGATACCAGACCAGAAAAGAACAAGAAACAGTCATGCCTTCACATATCAGAGTTATCAACCAAGAATTGAGGTGTTCAAAAACTCGTACTTCCCCAGAACTATCGTAGACTGGAACTCGTTGCCACCAAGCACAGTAGGGGCACCATCACTAGAAAGCTTTAAACAATTCCTGCAATTAAATGTGCAAAGATTGAGTGTAAGAAGTCGTTCGGTGTGATATAGCTAGCTGCCGCCGCACCGCGTGCCTGCGAAGATGGTGAGTTACGCCGAAGGCCGTAATACCGGCTGTACAGATACAAATACAGAACCGTTAGGCCATGTTTGAAAACGTTTTTGACCATACTGTAAATCAGCTGCAAAATGAGAAAATATATGACGTAAATGACAATAAATACTTCTGTCGTAGAATGTCAAAATTAATTTCAAAGGAAAGGAGCAAAATGTGAAGAAATGAAAATGGAGAGTCTATTATTCACCATACCATACTCTGTGTGTTTAGTCTTTTGAACGTCATGACCACGTAGATTTCATAACGAAGACAACTTTTTTACCAAAAGTTTTTTTTTTTATATTGACATGCGTGCATCAGTTTTGGGGTTCCCAGAGAATGTCATCCATATAATCAAATCAACAATGCCTGATGAGACGGTTATAATTTAAGATAGCACAGCAGGGAAACTTGAAAATGTGATCAACTTGACTCCCTCAGGATTACTGAAGCGAAGATTGACCTTATGATGTAGGACGGATAAGAAATCGGTTGTCGTGTTGTGATATCAATGCTTCAGCACACACCGAAATGTGAACATTCATCAGACCAGAGTGTACTCTCATTTCATTTCATTTTATTTATTTATACAGGTTTTTTGGCGCTTTTCAAAGCTCCCTGTGACGTAATAAAAGGTATAATTACAATCAAATGGTAATGATAAAAGAAACGGAACGGACTAATAAAGTACATAAAACATACGAAATAAATATGACAAATGATATAAATAATAATGGAACTGAATTTGCATATCAAAGTCTAAAAGCAAAATGGAAAATTAACAACAAATCATATTAACTGTTGAGTAAAGAAAGGGTAGTCTTGAAGACACTCTAAACTGGAATAAATATTTTTTTTGTCATGGGAATTAAACTGTTCTCTAACTTCAAGAAATTGACTGACCGGAATTTTCGACCGAATTGCTCGGTCTTTATCAGACCCAAGTGCTGTACACACGTGATTTTGTCCCACGTGTGACGTCAGCACTGGGTCAAAGTTTGTCAGAAGTCGGTACCGCCCCCCCCCCGGTTCCGGTGAGTGAATTTCTTTGGAGTTGGATATCAGTTTAATTCTCATCATGTAAATTACTAACTTAGATGAAAGTTCATGCTAACAGCTATCCACTTTGATTCTTTGTTTCTTTTCTATTATTTTTTGTTTTGTCAATAAAGAATCTTTAATCTTCTATTAATTTTTTTCATATATTCAGGGTCGACATTAGTTTTTCCCCCATTTTGACATCCTTTGACCTCGTTGATGTACAAGAGTACTCCTATAGTTATATAAATCAAATTTATCTCGGGGAAATTTAACTGTTCCTGTTTTGAGTATTCCATATTCGTGTATGGCAGACTCTTGGGTCATATATATATATATACAGCAAATTGATGTTTCCCCTTAGAAACCAAATTTAACTCTTTGTATTGCTCTGAACCAGGCCCCACATAACGGGTTACTTCCTACAGTGGTCAAACAAGTCAGAAACATCATCAGCAAAAATCCCCGTGAATACTTGGGGGAGAAATAACATGGTCCGGTACTGTGCTATTCATACTGACTACTGCACACATAATGGCAGCCAGTGGAAACTAAAGGTTCTCTGAAACATCATCAGCAAAAATCCCCGTGAATACTTGGGGGAGAAATAACATGGTCCGGTACTATGCTATTCATACTGACTGCTGCACACATAATGGCAGCCAGTGGAAACTAAAGGCTCCCTGAAACCTTCAATGACTCTCGGTCAAACCCATTAGCACTTACGGGAACGGCCGGTATAAAAATGGATTTTCTGGCTTTGTAAAGAGAAAGACTGTTCCTCTGGGCTGTGTGGAGGTTCCAAGGGCGTAATTACACCCCGGCCTTTTTTCTGACCGAAAATGAAAACACGTTTGAAGGTAGGAAATTCATTCTCCAAGCGATTACTGTGGCACAAAAGTGTACTTTTGTTCCCCCTTCTTGCTTCTTAGACTACTTCTAAGGAGTGAATATAACTGTACAGGCGGGGCTAAATTTGACGCGAGGGTTTCTGTTGTCAAATATATCATTCACCGTTTGTTCAAGGTCTTTTCAAAATGAAAATGTGTCACCAACTCAAGTATACCCTACATAAACCACCAGAAGCTTAACTAGAAATAAAATAGATTAGTTGCCATGTCTCTCTTACCTGTTTATGTATTACATATCCTCTCTCTGTCTCTTACTTTATCAGTTTAATGTATAGATAGATACTAGAAGAAATTGTACTTTATGTAAGCACATGGTTTGTATTGATTGTCCTTGTCCGTTTGCAATTTGCCCTCGAGCATGAACTTGCAATAAATATTATGATGTAAAACGTCATAATTTTGTGCCTTGGCACTCTAAAGAAGCAATGTGAGGCTGTAAAAGAAATGTTCCATTTAGTATGTTCTTTCTGTCAGGGAGATATGTTTATCTCTCAGTTATTGATCCAAGTTTCTTAGCTCAATTGAGGTGTTGCACTTGATGCACCGTGATTGTTTGAGATGCTACAAAGGTGTGTATAAAAACTGCTTTGTCAAGTAATCTGCCGGCACGCTCGATACATCCTCCGCACCCTCCTGTCAGCTGGACCGGCACAAGTGAACCCCAGACTCCCTTAAGTATTATCGATTGCAATATCACACATCGCTTATCTTTCTTAGCAGGGGGAAAATCTTTACCTGCAGACGGCCAGCGCCGTTAGCGTGAAGGCAGACCCGCTGATGGCGACCCCCTGAAGCGTGTTGCTCACCCGGCACATCAGGAAGCCAAGACCCTCCTCTGGAGTAACAAGAAAAACACCATGTCTTATCTATCGATTAACGCCACGGAGGTACTGTTTTTTGGTTTGTGTGTATGCGTGTCCGTGTGTGTGTCTGTGTTTCGATGGCGACCCCCTTGGAGCGTGTTGCTCACCCGGCACATCAGGAAGCCAAGACCCTCCTCTGGAGTAACAAGAAAAACACCATGTCTTATCTATCGATTTACGTACATGGAGGTATTGTGTGTGTGCGTGTCCGTGTGTGTGTGTGTCTGTCTGTCTGTGTTTCGATGGCGACCCCCTGAAGCGTGTTGCTCACCCGGCACATCAGGAAGCCAAGACCCTCCTCTGGAGTAACAAGAAAAACACCATGTCTTATCTATCGATTTACCTACATGGAGGTATTGTTTTTGGTATGCCTGTGTGTGTGCGTCTATGTGTGTGAGTGTGTGTGTGTGTGTTGTGTGTGTGTGCGTGCTCGTGTGTGTGTGTGTGTGTGTGTGTGTCCGTGTGTGTGCGTGTGTGTATGTATGTGTCCGTGTGTGTGTGTGTGTGTGTGTGTGTGTGTGTGTGTGTGTGTGTGTGTGTGTGTGTGTGTGTGTGTGTGTGTGTGTGTGTGTGTGTATGTCCGTATGTGTGTGTGTGTGTGTGTCTGTGTCTGTGTGTGTCTGTGTGTGTCCCTGTGTCTGTGTGTCTGTGTTTCCACATGGCCCTCAGGTCAGGTTAAAAGGAATATGGTTGGGTTCAGTCTGTCCCAGAGTGAAAACGTCTAGGTCTGGTAGCGCTCACTGTTTTCACAGGTGTTTTTTATATGGTGTTGTTTCCCTTGCACGATAAAGTTACACTTTGTAGACATCATGGTGAATAAGAAGGGGACACAGTCACCATCACACAAGATCTAAATATTTCATGGAGGCTTGAAGTGTTCAGTTATTCGATTCAATCCACTGCTTCGTATCTGCACACATCTTCGTATCTTCCCATTATAGAAAATATATCAAACGATAGACAAAACCTAGTCAAACATCAGATTTGGCAAACACACAAAAAATCATATGTATGACGTAGTGATAGAGATAAGGTAATTAACTATGTTCCATTGTCTCATGCGCTATTGGTTTGCATCCTTGCCTTTGCACATGTCAACTTTATAATGCTACCTAAGTCTAAGATTAAGTGTCTTTTCGGGGTGTTAAATTTCGTGTTAGCGGTACGACCACGTTAAGAAAGTCGAGAATGGTGTTTCTAGATTGCTAATGTAACGAACGTGAAATAGACACTGCACAAGGTTATCATTTACATTCATGACGGTTTTTAAACATCGTCTCTTGTAGCTGGCCCGAGATATCCGCACGGCCAAATGTACGACCTACTTAATTGGAAGTGATGGCCCTTTTGGCATCATTTCATCGCACCATGTTCCCGTCAATTCCCATCCACGTCGCCTCAAAGTTGTCATATCAATGGAGAATACAGCATTGAGAGTCGTACAGTATTGTTACGGCTAGAGGCGCCATATGAACGCCATCCAACGCTAATTATCGGTGCAGAGCTCGTCTCCCTAACTCCGGAAGGTAGGATAGAGGTTTAATGTGTTTGGTATCCTTCCGAATTGCTTTTGTAGTGAGGTCAATTCTGTATGGACTCAAATCAATGTGTAGTCCATGCACGGCTTCGACAATGTGTTATACATGTACTGGTTGATTCCTGTTGATGCTAAGATGCTGCGGGCGATACAAGGAAGGGTCTCCTCACAAGCCCCTGTCACACATTCACGAATTTAGCCTCCCGAACATTAGCCAACGCCCCGCAACTATCGTTAGGAGTAGGTCGGAGCAAAGTCGGCTGGTGTTCAGCGAAGTCGGCTAGTATTCTGCCGCGCTAGCCGAATGTTTCAAGATGTTTAAAACTTTGGTCGTTCGAACAAGGTAGGCTGGTGTTCGGTTGTAAGTCAGCAAAAACATCAACCAACCATTTGGAGTAAGTGTGAAGTTTTCTGGGTGTCTTCTGGGTCAAATTTGACTCAAATTTAACTCAAACTCGGTAGGCGTGGCCTAAATCTGGTCAGACTGTGGTCGGCTGGTGTACAGGGGCAAGGTCGGGGAAAACTCGTGAATATGTGACAGCGTCTTCACAAACTTTTCCTTCAGAAATCTGTCCCACCATATGATCGATTGATTGTAAAAGTTCCAAAAAAATGTCATCAATTGTAATCTGTTGTCTTCTTCCATTCATTTTAATCGCTAATAAGTCCTTGCGGACGCTGTGGAGAGATGCTGTTGTCGTCACGACTTTCCCAGCGTGAGTTCCCGGGGTGCCGAGTGGAGGTAAATGAATACCAGGGGAAACCAGAAGAATGCATCGACTGATATCGCTCATCAAGCGCCAGGTGGCTGGTAGTCAGGGGTAATTATAGAGATTGCGCTGCCTCGGCTGGGATACAGCGGCATCAAGAAAAACACTATCGATTTTCTTTCTTAAGAATTCTCAATGTAGAGAGAATGGGGCGGAATGTTTTCAAGGTATTGTGACTTGTTGAATGGAAGGGAAAAGGCCTGCGGTTCGGACATGGTTGGCTGGTGTTCGGGAGTAGGTCGGGGCGTGGCACTGATTATGTGCAGAATAGACGGTATGTTTTTAAGGTAGTGTGGCTTGTTTAAGGGAAGGAAAAAATCTTGAAGCTCGGCCATGGTTGGCTAGTGTTCAGACGCAGATCGGGGCGTGGTTGGCAGTCAATTCGATATCTTTAGGAAATATATAAATTCACAATGGACGGAATGTTTTAAAGGTGTTGTGACTTGTTGAATGGAAGGGGAAGTCCTGGTGGTTGGCTGATGTTCAGAAGTAAGTCGGGGCGTGTTTGGCAATAAAAATTTGACTCAAACGTAACTAAAATTCGATTAGAAAGGTTCTTCTTGTGTGGTTCTGGGGGAAGGCATCTTAATATCCAAATGCTATAAGTGATTTTTGCACCATGCACTGTACGAAAAGTTGGATTTAGCAATGGCAGTAAATATCAGTAAAATCTGGTAATGATTACTTGGTAAACAGTACCAGACTTTACAATGAAAGTAAAATAAAAGTCAAGTAAGGTCATTTCAAACTTAACAATAGTAGAAAATGAAATTGACTGACTTGATTTTTATTTAGATGATGATGATGATGATGACTGGTTTATTATTCACATAAACAAATACATAGACGGTGGCAGCCTGAATGGCTGAATTGTAGACTTTTTTACAATTTAAAAACTTGACAATATTATCCATTGGGACTTCAATACAAACACTACATATACATAGAAAATACAATATCAAAAGTTACTACCGTTGTTTGAGTCCCATACTGTTAACAAAGTAAACAATACCAGACTTTACTGGCATTTACTACCATTGATAAATACAAATTTCATAGTGTCATTTGCCATTTGTCAACTTTTCGTGCAGTGCCAGTTTCAGGTGACATAACGTCCAATCGCCTGTGTGCGGCCAGACATTGCCATGCTCTAATGTTGTAATATTGGTTTTCCCGTCGTCTCGATTGCCCAGGATAGCTCGGGAGAGTAGGCGTTATATGCACGGACGGGCGTATGGCCATGGGACCCAACCTGAACGTGTGACCATATAGCGCATGCAGAGTGAGCTTTACGACACACTCTGTCATTTGACGGGGCCAAAGCAAAGGAAATGATATTCTGTTCTACAGCAGATTGCTTAGCCTCTACCTTGCACCGCGGATCGCTGGAAAAATAGTAGAAATTGGCCGAAATAAAGGAATAGTACACCAGAGAAGATCCAGGGCCATTGAAGCTCCAAATGGCCACGGAGCTTCTATGGCCCTGGATCTTCTCTGGTGCCTGGTAGAGGCTACAGATTGCTCCGTGGACTGAGATCATGTTTTAGACTTGCTAAAGGTCGGTTCCCCGGTGCAGCGCATACAATACACTTATTAACCGTATATCACATTTATACCATCCATACTGACTGGGTGCATAAAATGGGGCCTTGTAAAGGATACCAGGTTCTACTCTTTGCCGATACAGATGACACATAAGAAAAAGAGAGCTTCATATTTCTTTAGGTGTACATAGTTAAAGGCATCCAGTGCAATTTCAGGGGGGGGGGTCTCTGGAATTTCAGTGTCAATTCAGGGTGGGGGGTATGGCTGAATTTTTAGTTTCAATTTTCTGGTCATCCTTTTAATGTTGTTAGTTGAATCAGTCCGATCCCATAGCGTACTGAAATTTGTGGGACAAAAATGCGATGGACACTGACAGAAAACGGTTGCATGTTTTGTTTTGTAGGTTAGTTCTAGCTTCAAGCAAGGAGGTCTCTTTTTAACCCTCATTACTTCAAGTATGACATGATGACGAAAATGTGCTAAGAAATGGCAGTAAATGTCAATATCAGACAGATTTCCTCATCCAGAATATTGTTTTGCCGCCCTGAAATTGCATCGGATGCCATTAACGCCTAGCTGTTGGTATTCTTACTAAGACGTTATACTTGTAATTACTGCATTAATAAGTCGTTGCAGTTCTTGTAATTATCAACGCATTCATGATGGTCGTTTTATGACAAACAAATCACTATCAAACAACATTATACAGTAAATATTGCGGCGAATTACTTATGGGACTAGACAATAGTGAGCATAATTGCTGCTCATGATCGAATTTTAATTAACTGTCTGGTTTGATTTTTTTGAGGGACGAAGAGGGAAGAAAATCTCCGCCCTGCTGTCAGAATGACATCCATCTGATCCAAACCTTTTACAGCGTGATAGCTTGATTCATGGTCTGGTTATGCGTATTTTTACGATTTTCCTACCAGATCTATATCAGTTAAGCTCCTCGGCTTTCCATTGTCAAACGTGAAGAGTTCCCTCTTGTCATCATACACGAAGAGCGTGCCCTAACCAGTAAAATGAGGTACAACAGAGTGGCGATAAATCTTTGGCGTTCTGCGCATTGAGGAATTGTGAACGTCCGTGAATATCCCAGCGGGAGGCAGCCGTAAAGAAGTTTTGGTGATTACTGTCATTTCTGTTGGCGAGTAACGCATAGGAGATTACAATAATTGGAAAACTTGGGTACTCAGTAGGGTGCCATAAGACCGGAGATGCCTTTAGATGGATGGCGTCAGACTACGTGTTCTAGGCTGTTATGTGATAACTCTTGACAGTCATGTATATACACAAGGCGCGATGTAGGAGTTGGAAGATTCGGCCCATCTACTCTCCAAGCAGAGGTTTGGACTTGGGTGCGTTTCATGCGTTTTTACTCGCCTTTTCTGTACTGGTATCTTTTTGTCGCCAGCCGGTTTGGCAAATGGTAATAATATGTAACTGCCTGGCAAATGGATACAGCCTGGCCAATTTGATACTGTCTTAGCAGCCACCAAAAGATCTGCGTAGACATTACTGCTAACCGAAATGGACGTTCAAACAGTCGACAGCATAGAAAATACTAATTTCAAAACTGTCAATTTTTCTTCATTTAGGATTGACACATTCGAGCACTCAACAGCAAAGCAAATACTTATTTCAAACCTGTCGAATTTTTTTCATTTAGGATTTGCCCTGAAGATTAATAATGTGCATCGTTGCAAAACGAATACGATGTTTCGGGACAGGGCGTCACCTTGAAAGAGGGATTCCGCGTTTGTTATTGCCTGTTCAAGTGTTAGGTGGTAGCTATAGGCACCAGATGCATCAAGTATACCTCATTTTATGATTCTCCTTAGTTTTCGCTATGTAATGGCATTGTGCATTGTAGATATAGCTTCCCTGACTTTGGCTTGAATCGAATATTAACCTATAAATACATACATGTTTTTAAGAAATGGCAATTTATGGAATTCCACTACTCTGGGATATATTAACATATAATTCTTAACAACTTGTAAATGCAATTCCTTGACTGTGTCACTGCGTCAGTGCAATAAATACATCTTGACTCTTCGTCTTGAGAATAAGACCTAGATGCATGTCTTATGAATAGAATTGACACATACAAACCATAGTACTTTCACAACCATTCCATGACAAGAACAGTGAGAGTGACAGAATTTGTGAAACTCTACGTGAAGATGGAAGATTCCTTACCTTGTATAAAGAAGGGGTGGAAGAGATCGTACGGTATACAGAATATGCCAACAAGTAGGTCTACGAATCCCAGATTAAACACAAAACAGAGGGCCGGTGTCCTAAGGTGCGGTTTCCTCCTGATTAGGAACACCAGTAGCACATTCCCAAGGATACAGACGATGAACACGGTTAGGTAGGCGACAAGGTGGAGCATGATGGCGGGAAGGGGCGACGCTTTGTCAGCCGGCCCCATCTGATATTCATCCGTAACGTTTATGATGCTGATCCCATCGGAGAGGTTCGTCTCCGCGGACATCTTTCCACAGTTCGCAGGCACAGTTGGCAGCACAGTTGTAGTAGTAGTAGCAGTAGTAGTAGTAGTCAACACCACTAGGTCATCTCTCGGCGCTTGCATCGTTTTAAAGTCTGAATTGCATCCGATCTCCGTTTGAAACTACCTCCGAGTGGTTCTCCTGGCTCCAAGCGCCCGTTCACGACAATGATCTAAGCAGACGTGACATATTGCTAATGTATCCACGGCGGCCGTGTGCCCATATCGACATAATTGCAAAGATATTACGGGAGTAGCCACACAGCCTCCTACGGGCGTACATCACTGGTTCCATAACCACCGGATTCTCCAAAGCACCCCCCAGGATTGACTCGACAAATGTTGCACGCCCGGAAAAAAGGATTTCGGATATACCAGGTCGACTTTGTGGTCAATCCGGTCCTCCCCTGCGGGCACAGACTTGTTCTGATACGATATGTCTCTCCATGTGATACGAGAGGGCCAACACGTTCCTACATGATCGTTCCTACCACCACCGCAGGCAATATCATCCACTGTAGCTACACCCACGGGCGAGCTGGTTCTGTCCGCATGGCAGAATCGCGCAGACGTTCAAAAATCCAACGCTTCAAGCTGTGTCCAACGCTGTCTCCCTAAAAGCGAACACATAGAACAGCTTTGCTCGGTACTTTCCGTTGACGGAATGCGCCCTACTGCAGCAGTTGGGGGGTTGCATCCATACGTGCTACATTAAACAGCGATGGCATCCCAACGGATAACATCCTGCAGTCCCCTAGCGGACCCAGCATGTTCAACAAATGTGGCAGGAGTCGATTGAATTCACCCGAGCAAGAAATTCGCCTGAGTAAACGACTGGGTCCGATGAATTGTACATTAAGGTATAACATGAGCAGCTATAGGCGGGGGATTGAACAATGCTGCCCCGCTTGATGATGAGGACCCGCAGAGAAGCCCCAGTGCATCACACCACCATCTGTAACGGCTCTTTTGTCTGACTCCCCCTAAAGCCGACAATCGTGGCCTTCGCTAAGCCGGGAGACATGGAGAGTAGTTTCCCGTCTGACGGTAATCCTCCAGCCATTCCGCAAAATGCCACTGATGTAACTGCGCTCATTAAGATTCATATTTGATACGCCATCAAGGTGGAACCGAACAGCTGTATTTAGACCTATTGCTGCGGCCGTTATTAACAGAAATATCTCGGGGAAAAGGGCCACTTTACCCCGCAGATGCGTGGCCTTCATACATATGCACCCGTACCAGCTGTACGCATATGTCAGCTCTGGCCTAGATTCCTGGCACTAAACGTGCCAATTTACCTTATCTTTTAACTTATTACCCTGTGAGATATTGCCTTTACCTTTAAGATATGGGCGTTGTGTGGCGTTATCTTGGAAATGAGTCTTCACTCTCCACTGATGAGAGACTTAAGTCCCAACACGAGTAGCTACACATCTGTGTCCCTCGGGAACGCCGCTTGATATTTAAAATGATAAAGCTAGCTCATCACGACCACGGCTAGCTGTTTGATGTGTGAAACGCTGGCCTATATGGTGATATTTTGGTTTCCAATATCATTCCTTATGAAATATATGTCATTATGAAACGGCACGCGGCATTCCCCTAGCGGTTAATTATTCTCACAGAGAGGTAGATTAAATTTTGTTTACATCAACTATCATGGTTAATGAAAAAACTATATGTGTAGATAAAGGTTCAACAGTTTAGATGTAGAATGAAGAGGTAGGTGGGCACTGCCTCAGGCATTGGATTGAAATGTAGAATCGCATCTGTCATGTGGTGTTTTGAATGGAATCCATAATCAAATCTGAGCCTGCCGGTAACGTTGTTTGTGGGATGGTTACAGTACACTGCAAAAACAAACCTAGTGAAGAAAAACATCTAACCACGCAATGTGGTTTATCCTTACCAATAATAAAGCTGTATTATGTAATATTGTGCAAAAATGTTAGAAAATGCTACTTTAAGGCAAAAGTAGGACAATCAAACATTCTTCGAGCCTAAAATAACCAGAAGATATGGTGTCATGGGGACATCAAACTTGATCGTTCAGTAGGCATGTTTTTCTTGTCTCTACGTCTCTTAGTGTTTAATATGACATGACAATTCTTTGTTAAAGTTAGCATGCCTGGAGTAAGAACGCCCCATCTATGCCGACAAGAGTATATATGCTGAGTTGCTGACTGTAAATGTTGCCTCCGACTATAAAGAAAGGTGATATTTCTTCTTTGGGAATGAGTTAGGACAATTGGTTTGGGTTTGTCGACAGTGTAAGGTTAATGTTTATTTTGCTTGTTCGTTCGTTCGTTTGTTTTGTTTGTTTGTTTGCTTGTTTGCTTGTTTGAACCATTCTTTTCACTCATGAGAAGCTCAAATCAGCCTGCAGACCACTTTTCATTGAAGGCATGACTGAAGAGGCAAGGGTCAGACATAACATATCAAAAAAGATAAAAGTTTGCTTTCATTTAAAGTCTAGATTAATCTATACACAC
>NW_017803157.1:2719653-2812298 GCF_001625305.1 Branchiostoma belcheri
TATATATATATATATATATATATATATATATATATATATATATATATATATATATATATATATATATAATAAGATTATAATAAGATTATAAGATTGAGAACTTGATGGCAGTAAAGTTTACATAAGTTACCTGTGTTTCTGTTTGTTGCTTCATGCTTTTATACATAGTACTGCTACACCGGTACAAAATATGTGTATTCACATCAGCACATAGTGTAGAGTAGAATACACAATAGACCTAACATCACCTGCCTCGTCACAGCAGTCTGAACAATGCAAATGAAATCTGCCTAATTTACTCTTTCACAACACTAGACGATGTATAAACTATCGTATCATCATATCATTATAGCACGGTTAAACCAGCTTTTTATAAAAGTAGTGGTTCGTAGATAATTAATGTGCAGCTATACCTTCATTAAAATGTACATTAGCCTAATGGCACCCAATGTAATTTCAGAGTGGTAAAAGTGGCATATTCTAAACATGGCAATCTGTATGTTATTGACACATACTTCTCCCCATTAGCACATTTGCAGTCTTTCATACTTTTGGGTATTTACAACATTGTAGAAACAAGCTCCAAGATGACTCCTTAATTTTCTGCATGGTGCTCCATAAAAATTAGCCCAGGGCCTTTCCAGTAACCGTTTTCCATCACAATTTTGCGTCATTTTTGTTCCATGAATGTTTCTCTACATTGGGACGGTGTTCTTTCAAATTACTAGATAAGTGGTTAGAATATTGACTTTTTTACACCCTAAAAACTGCTTTAGGAACCTTTAAACAAAACAATTATCAACAACTGTTTGAGCCACCAAATTCTAAAAGATTCAGGTAATGACTTACAATCATAAACTTGTTACATCATGACAATGTCCCTCAATAAAAGCAAGCAATGTGAAGGTATAAAAGCAAACAAAAGAAATTTCCTTGCAAATTCGACGACATCCAAGAACTAGTAGCAGCTTTATGAATCGTTCAATGGTTATCAATATAGTCAACATCATTCAGCAACAAGGTTGCAGCAAAGTCACCATCTGACAAGTCCTGAAGTTGTGGCTTTTCCAGTAAGCTTTCCATTTATGACGTCCTTCCCTCCTGGTGTTGGTAAATGTCAAACAACGCTTCTACTTGTAAAGATGCTGCTTTACAGGAAAGAAAAACTAATGCCAGGTATCCCGGAAAGACAGTTGGGTGACCAAGATTTATTGCATCCAGATTCCACGGAGATACACAATTGCCAAGCTCTCTTTGATCACAAGTAAATCCATCTATCATTGCTACTTCCTAGTATCAAGGGGCGGCAGCACAATTGGCGAGACGAATTGTAGTATAAACCAAGCCTTAACGTATCAGCCTTATCAAAGTAATGGAGATGTGTCAGATAATACCTTCGGTTTTGCCAAACAGTCCATTAAGATATGTTTTGCCTGGAGACCACTGCAAGATCCTGTCATCTTCACTTGACAGGTAATACACTATGGACGATGTCTAGTTTTTTAGGTCATGTTGATTTGATTATATGGATGCCATCTACGCGAGCATGGATGGCTTCCTTTTCCAAAATGAAAGGTTTTCAACCATACTGAAAATCGTACAAAGCAGCTACAAAATGAGCAAATATATGCCGTAACTTGCAAATATATTGGAAAACGATACTTATATCGTAAAATGCAAAAATCAATTCCAAAGAAAAAGAACATGCGAAGAAATGAAAATGAAGGATGTATTTTTTGCCATATCTACCTTGAGTGTGTAGTCATTTGTTCGACCTTCATTACCATGTAGATTTCATAATGAAGGCTACTGTTTTTGCCAAACTTTTTTTCAGATTATTCGCACGTTAGAATCAGTTTTGTGGTTCCAAGAGGATGGCATGTGTACATATAATCACATCAACATGGTCTTACCTGTCATCCTGGTTATACTATCTGACAACTGTCAATGTTTGAGGAAGTGGTGGTAACTTTTCGTCTGTTGAAGAAATTGCGATCGATGTCTCACATGTAGGAGAGGTCATGACATGTATGTCTGGGACAGTTTCTGTCCGCCAGCACAAGACAGACACAGTCTCTGTATCATGAAGATGTGCCTTCTGTAGTTTGGTTATCTGAAGCTCCTGTCACACATAGCAGAATTTGGCCTCACGAATACCAGCCGAACCCCCTCCAACCATTGTTGGGAGCTCGTAGGTCGCAAGCAAGGTTGGCGAGGTCAGATAATTTTCGTCAGTCGACTTTTTCAAAATGTTTAAAACATTCGAGCGTTGACGGCAGGTTCGGCCATGGTTGACTGTTTGTTGGCTGGTGTTTAGGAGTATGTCGGGCGTGGTTGACAGTCAAATTTGACTTGAATTTAACTAAAATTTAATTCGATTAGAAAAGGAAGGTAGGCTTGGCCTAAATCGGGTCAGACTACCCCCTATATTTAGCCAACCTTGCTTGGTTGGTGGTCAAAAGAAGGTTATGAATATATGTTTTAGCGTGCATCGCTTTATTTTGGCGATGGACATTCTTCAACAAGCAAATATTCCCTCGGACCTGCCCAAAAAAACTAGGCGTGAAATTGGAAAGGTTCAAGGCTGGTTGGTTATCGAGAAAAAAGGTAACATATGACATCTTACTAAATACATCACACATCAGAAACTAGACAAATCAAACGATAGCCAGCAGGCATATTTCCAAATGGCCAAACTTTTTTTTCTTCACACGCTCGCATCGGTTTTTGGGTTTACAGAGGATGTCATCAATATAATCAAATCAACATGGCCATAGCTCATTACCAGTAACAGCCTGTGATAACGATCCACTGCTGTACACACAGACAGACACGCGATATGAGCAAATAGGTGAACCACAGTCCAAGGCCACTAGAAGACTTGGACAGTAGAAACCTTGGCAAATATAGAGTCTCTTCAATTATAGATCAATAATAATCCTTGCAAACCAATTCAACATGTGTTTCCTGTGCCCGAAGGGAAGATCTTGGACACACTATAGAAGGCAATATCGGTCCAGGCAATTTTCTCCCAGCTTGAGGCTTCGGCCTCATGTAATATTTACTGGCAGAGCCATCATCTTCGACTGCTGCAGGTATAATCAACAAGGCTTAGGACCAGTGCGCCGCTAGATCAATTATAGATACGACCTAATCCTGCTAATCCTGCTATAGGTTATGATGCAACTTCACTTCCCCGTAAGGAATGCCAAAAGTTGTTCTGTTCACAAGAACCATTTCCGCAGCTTATGGCTGCTCTTGGAATAGCAGGGTATGTATGGCGAACGTCCTTGCCTCCAGGGCCGGTATGTTCACATCAGAGAAGATGTCAAACCTCCCCAAGGTTAACTTAACTATACATATAATCTTAGTTGTCATGTCTCTTTTACCTGCTTATGCATTGCATATCCTCTCTCTGTCATGTATACATACGTTGTTGATTTTAAGTAGAGATGAAAAGATATACTTGTAGAAGTAGAACTGTATTATGTTAGCACATGGTTTTATACCATTCTTCAATACATTCTGTACTCGTTGTCATTGTCAGTTTGTAATTTTTGTCATAGTGACTTCTGCCAACACGAAAGAACATTCAAGATAAGGAACACTTGTGTTTCAACAAAATTACTCCTATTGGCACCACACGTGTCTTAAGTTACATCAAAAGAGATCTGATTTACTGTTAATAAATTGTATTTTAACGGCTTTTACTTATCTTATGGCAGCACCAAATCCACAAAAGTTGTGGTAGCAAGAGTTACATTTTTAACGCTTCATGAGGACTCAAATCTACTTGATCCTTATGAAGTACAGCCCTTGTCAACAAAATTACGCCTTTTGGCTTAAGTCACATCAGAAGAGATCTTATTTACTGTAAATAAATTGTATTTTAACGGCTTTTAATTATCTTATGGCAGCACCAAATCCACAAAAGTTGTGGTACCAAGAGTTACGTTTTCAACGCTTCATGAGGACTCAAATCTACTTGATCCTTATGAAGTATAGTCCTTGTCTACTCAGCTGCCTCCGCACGCCCTCTCTCATTATAAACGCACCACAGCTTCCTTTGTGTTACCGCGCTACTTAAGCGTTTACTTCGATGTCATTAGATAGATGCCGCTGCTTTAGATAATCTGACAACGCCAAGACGTCAATTTCTTTCATCTATTATCGTCGTCATCCCCATCCCAATCCTTCATATCACATCGTTATTTCATGTCTATTACCTCTAATACACAAAGCCTTTGCCCTGAAGCAAGCAGAACACAAGAAACTCTCACAGAATACTTAGACAACTAATCTTCTTAAAGATTAATCCAAAAGTAAATTACAAATTCTGAGGGAGTCCCTAGGTAGTCGAGGCGACGATGTATTCCCTGTAACTGAAGATATTTTTCTCACTGGAATGGTATCCAGGTTTTTAAAAAATACATTTGTTAACTTATTCAATTATATTGGAGAACATAGTTTACATTTAACAAAATGGCAGCCTCCTATGGCCCTTTCTCTCTCTCTCTCTCTCTGTCTCTCTCTCTGTCTCTCTCTCTGTCTCTCTCTCTCTCTCTGTGTCTCTCTCTCTGTCTCTATCTCTGTCTCTGTATGTGTGTGTGTGTGTGTGTGTGTGTGTGTGTGTGCGTGTAACCATTATTATTTTACATATTTATATATTATTTGGGCTATTTGTAACTATTTGCAATTGTACTTTGTAACTATTCGTTGTTATCTGAACCTATGGATGAGCCAGAGTTCAGTAACCGCATTAAATTCGGCTAACCTGTGAACAAGGGCTCATAAACAACATGCAGCAGAACCTAATTCAGCCACACTATTCGTCTAGTAAGCAGGCTTGCTTTTATGTACAGTGAGAGATAAGGTTCTCTTGGGTGTACGAGGGTAGTTTTCTTTTAGGATGCTCTTAAGGTTCTCGTTGAAATGAGTTTTAGGGAAGTGAGTGGCGCCTTGCCAATATCTCTAAATTGTGCCAGTGTAGATCATGTCCTTTGTCAACTCCAATACAGCCTTGACATTCTACGTGAGGAACAGATGTTTCTCAATACAGTGAGCCGAGACGGCGGTCAAGTTTGAAAAATGGGCCTTGTGGGGGTTCCTGCGTCACTGCAGTTGACATTTTGTGTGTCTTTTTTAAGCAGCATAACTAGAAATTCTGATAATGGATCTTTAAGAAATTTAGCAGGTAAAAAAGAGGAATGTCAAGGTTGTGGCGAGTTCTACGTCTCTGTAGTGGACATGTGTTTTTCAAACAGCATAACTCGACATTTTGAAAATTGATCTTGAAGAAATTTAGCAGGTTCATTAAGTTATTAAAGAGAAATGTCAAATTTGTGGGGATCCCTACGTCCACTGCAATGGAACTTTTTGTGCTTTTCTAAACAGAATAACTCGATATTCTGTGGATGGATTGTGATGAAACTTAGCAGGTTGATTGGATTAATAAAGAGGAATGTCAAGTTCCTACGTCACTGCAAAGGATTTTTGTGTTTGATTGTGTGTCAGGGAACGAAGTTAGTAACGTCTTGCCGATATCACTAAAATGTACCAGTCCTTCCTACACTCAAAGGCAACCTTGGCCTTCTCTATTCTCAAGAGGAACAGATGTTTTTCAATACCGTGAACTTTAATTTACATTTCAAGAAAAGCCAATATAACTGACTGGAAGGCCGTGACTATTGCAATGGGTGCCATAAAGAGTCTTGGAGTCATACATCTTTCCTGATGTAAGGCCCAAGTGGTCAGTTTTAATCTGGAGCCGTGTTACTGGTCACTCAGCCGGCACGCGTGTCCTGACCGGTGGCCAAATGTCCCAATCACTACTGAGGCCAAGTTTAGCCAGGCTTCCAGACGATCGATGGAGTTAGGAGGCCACGTCTGCAGTAGGGCACTAGGGAGCGCAACAACGTCTCTCTGTCTGTCTGTCTGTCTCTCTTTATGTGTGTGTGTGTGTGTGTGTGTGTGTGTGTGTGTGTGTGTGTGTGTGTGTGTGTGTTTGTGTGTGCTTGAGTCTGTGTGTGTGTTTGTGTGTATGTGTGTCTATGTGTGTTTGAGTCTGTATGAGTGTATTTTTTTTTATTCCAACATGTAATCACCAGACGTGGTGACGACACACTCAAGTTTTTTCAACTTATATTAATGCCGCCACCAACACAGGGGACAAATACATGACAGGACAATACTCATTTACACCTGAGCGAAGTGAGAAAAGTCGTGTAAACTGCCTTTCCCAAGGGCACAAGATCGGTGGCATGTCAGGACTCGAACCCGGGACTCTTAGTTCCGAGTCGCGCACTCTGCCGCTACGCCACACGACCCCACATGAGTGTATTTGAGTGATTCTATATGTGTGTGCTTGATTGTGTGTCTGTGTGTGTGTATCTTTGTGTGTGTCTGTGTGTGTGTATCTTTGTGTGTATGCGTGTGTGTCCGTACATCAAAATATCATCACCATTAGAAGTCACACACTTGCACAAACACATCTTATCATGCTTCAGGCTAAAAAAACACTTCACACCGAAAATATTGCTTTCATGTTTCCCAGATGAACGGTCTCTTATCCACTCCCTTGTCTGACCACTATACCATTTGTGTAAGCGGTTTTATGATTGATTAATCGAAAAGTACGTGTGTTGGTCCTGACTTTACTTCCAAAACCAAAGTTACAGCTGTCGACACAGTAACGATTTCTACACAATGTCTAAACAATGTCTAGAGCTAGAAGTTCAAGGGCTAGGTGTAACAAGTCGATCGGTGTAATATAGCCAGCTGCCGCCGCGCCGCGTGCCTGCGAAGCTGGTGTGTTACGCCGAAAGGCGGTTATACCGACTATACAGATACAGAAGTTGGTGTGTTACGCCGAAAGGCGGTTATACCGGCTATACAGATACAGAAGCTGGTGTGTTACGCCGAAGGGCGGTTATACCGGCTATACAGATACAGAAGCTGGTGTGTTACGCCGAAAGGCGGTTATACCGGCTATACAGATACAGAAGCTGGTGTGTTACACCGAAAGGCGGTTATACCGGCTATACAGATACAGAAGCTGGTGTGTTACGCCGAAGGGCGGTTATACCGGCTATACAGATACAGATACACGTGTCAAACTCGGGAGAGACGGCGGAACAGACGTGGCGGTTATAAAGATACCCATCGTCGCCTTCTAAAGCCAGCGCGACGCAAGTTATGCTGGGATATGTCCAGAGGCTGCCTTGTAAAGTCGATAAATCGGGATTTTTGTGGTAACATCGCGATGATAAACTGGGCTGACGGCGTTTGTGTTCCTATCAATACATGCATGTATACCTAAAGGAGCGTGCAGTCGTCCTATTTCAAATCCCCTCCACATATAGTCGCGTTCACGCCCGAGCGCACAGCGACACCTTTGGCTCCTCTGGTTTGCTAATCCAACCGTGGTTATGTTCTGGGGGTTGAAGTAAGCTGATTTCCACACGGGAACGGGGCAGGCTATGAATATTGTAATGACAATTTTCAAGCATATCTTCACGCTTGGTTTGGCCGTGGAGTCGGCGACCTGTAGTGCCGAAAATTGAACCAGGCTTCGGGAAGATTCGCAAGACGTTTCCAGAAACGACATGTGATGGAAAAATCATGAAGTTTAGCTTTCTATCCATCTTCTCATACAGTGACTTTTTACTCCTATTTGAGACTTCAGTAACAAATGTCACATACATACTATAAATACTGTAAGTAACCTCCTCTAATATATTGTTGTTGAGCCGTCTTCGGTAAAAACAGACAGTTAAGTCCCTGTCACACAGTCGCGATCTTCCCCCAAATTTGTTCCCGACTACGTTCGGCTGATGTTCGGGGACAGTCTTACCAGATTTAGGCCAATCCTACCTTTCGATACGAATTTTGAAAAATTAAGTTAGACTTGAGTCAAATTTTACACTCTAATTGGCTGCTGTTCTGCTGACCCTGAATTTTCGCTGAATACCAGCCAACCATATGGTCGAACCCCAGAACACCAGCAAACCCAGTCGACTTTGCCCCCACCTGCTCCTAACCAAGGTTGGGGGATACTCGGCTACAAGTTGTGTTCGGGAAGCGAAATTCGTGAATGTGTGACTGGAGCTTTAGTTTCACGTATGCATGAATATCAAAAATCACAATCACTGCATAGACCACAAGCGCACATTAAACAGAGGGCAGCCAATTCCTATCTGACCTTTTCACAGTAATACAGTAAGTCCAGGTCCAAATTGGTTTTAAAATCGTAATTTTAACATGACGTCTCGCATCGATTCGCCCGGTAACACTGGGGCTCATAGAGCTTCTTTATAAACCCTGAGTGAACGGCAATCCCAGAATCACCTAACCGTACCCTACCACACAACCGGCGGACCACATTTGCCATTCCGGAAACCATAAAGCTTAATCGGGGTCCCGGTTCCCAAATACGCGCTGGACGAGCTCAATATGAAACGCCTGACCCTATCACAAACAGGGCGATTCTTTTCATACTCTGTCACACGACACTGGTGCCGACCCGGGCCTCTGTCTTCCTATCCGTAACGCGCTAGCGCAAGGACTTACAAGGCTCAGGTGTATACTGCATGTACGCCGCCATAAAATTTTGAATCTATAAGCACATATTCATCGACTTCTGCTGTTCCCGCCAGATCTAACGGATTTTGCGCTATGGTACACATATGAATAATGTTGGCTCCCCGCTTTTATGCTTTTAACGATAAGAAATCAACTATTCCTTTGGAAAATGTTGAAAAATCGATACTTAAGTGGCGCACGTTATTACGACTGTGTCCTAGATTTTCTACCTTTGATAGGTCTGACCTAGAAACACTCCGTTTTATTTATCCACGTCAAATCGGCGCTCCATATGCCGCTGAAATCCAGGCATTTCAAATGTCAAGGGCTTCTTACGCGCACGGGGATGTTATTTCACAGTACACTTATCAATTCTCTATGTACCTCAGTTCCCTAATGGCGTCCAATACGATTACATCTAGAGAGGCAAAACTGGAAAGTCAGCGAACCATGATTACAGAGCTGTGAAACAATCAGTACTAGGCACAACATCAGTGTCATACGAGTAGCATGTAGATTATAACCAATGCAAAAATGCCTTTCTTGTGTCTGAAAAACTGTTGAATGAGGAAATTGTAGCACATTAACTCAAATTAACCACACTTTGCCTTTATTAGTCAGTGTGTTATTCATTTTAACACTACGTGATACTCGACGTTTTGTGTGGAATTGAGTTGTGTTTCAAATCGATATAGTAAGTAAAACGTACGTATTGTAGCCAGAAGGCTGCAAAGTGTTACACAAATAGACCATCCATTCACCTATTATTTGAAGAGGAAGTTGAGCATGTACATAATTGTTGCACTGGTAGGTAGTAGTATACATTATCATGTATAGTGAGAGCTAGATATCTCACTTAATTTCACAACAATTGTACAGTGTACAAAGTATGGTCAGTGTCTATTGGTACAAGGCTAACCCACCTAATACAAAAGTATGTGGCTAGTATGGAATGGGGATGAGCTTTTGTAATCATTGAAGGGATTTCTAACGTCTAGCGCGTCTTAAATATATATCCCTATGTATACTATGCAGGGGTTGACACATGTCATTTTGTACTTAAATCTGCTTTTCAAGTTCATAGACGTAAATCCAGGTTTAGGTACAGAAGCTGATGGTCTAGTGTATAGTGACTTAGGCTGAGGTCACAATTCCCACACGGGGCCCGGCCGGGCAGCTTTTGGGAACGAAAAGTACGATTATAAAAGACAACAAAACACAGAAACGTTTTAAATGATAATCATGGGTAATATGTCTGGGTTGTCTTGACATGAATTGTTCGTCCACACAAGCCGGGCCCCGGCCGGCTTGGAAATGTGACCTAAGCATTACGTATATCAAGAACATATTTTGGACATACAATGTACTTAGCTTCTAAGAGCATGAATGTACAATAAAGGTTTTTCGTTCATTAGATCAGGAATGTGTCTAGGTCGCCTGCTCAGATCCGGGCAGGTGAGCCTTAATGTGGGCTAATCACATGCAAGTTTCGGTATTTTTTCTAATAAAGCATTCCTTTATATGTCGATGAAGGTTAGACATCCAGGTAATACGATATGCCAAAAAACAGTTACTCAAGCAACTGGATATGATTTTGAAAACGTCAAAATCGTTTTCAAATCATATCCAGTTGCTTGAGTAACTGTTTTTTGGCATTCCTTTATATATCTACCTATTTTTGCGTTGTGGGAACCATTACATGTAAAGGTATATTCAAATCTGTCTACAACATCAAGACTCTTGAAATCTTTTTAAATCAGGCATGTATCTAGGTCGCCTGCTGAGATCCGGGCAGGTGGAGCTTAATGTGGTTACCCGGCACCATGTTGAGAAATCAGGCACGGGTGGGCACATTAGGCCCTGCCCGCTGCACATGTAAGCGAAAATGGGGCCATGAGTAGCCTTAATGTGCCCTTGATGTACCGGTATTCATCATGGTGTCTGCTTGGATATCCTGTCTATCGACGCCAGGAGGAAGCTAACGCTGGCGGGGGGCGGTTTTATATATGAAAGACCTTTATTGTACGTTTGTGCTCTAACAAGCTAAGTACAGGTCATGGGTAAGCAGGGAAAAAGAATACAGCAATGACACTTATATACTATATATACTAATGTGATCTACTATTTACAGGTTCAACTTCTTCTCGTTTCTTGACGCAGTTAAAGATGTACGAACATATTGAGCTAATGATACATGGTTTGTCAAGTTTCATGAGGAATTTGGATTTTTCTATTCTATCTAAATGCCTAAAGATTGGGAACTTATCTATTACATGAGTATAGAGGGAATCCCTCTCATTTCTATATAATGTGCAGTCAACTACAAAATGGCATTCATCTTCAATATTATCTAGATTACAAAATTGGCAGATCCTTTGCTGTAAACCCCCCTGTCAGACATCCACCAATTTGGCCTGACAAAAATTAACCGAACGCCCTGAAACCATGGTTAGGAGTAGGTCGGAGCAAAGTCGGCTGGTGTTCGGCTAGGTCGGCTACTATTCGGCTGCGCCAAATTAAAATGTTTCAAACTGTTAAAAACATTCGGGTGTTGGTCGGGGGGTTCGGACATGGATGGCTGGTGTTATGTTCGGCTGTAAATCAGCAGAACACCAGCTAACCATTTGGGAGTAAGTCAGCAGTTTTAGGAGTATGTTTCGTGGTCAAAGTTGACTCAAATTTAACTCAAATTCGTTTCGAATCGAATAGAAGGATAGGCATGGCCTAAAGCTGGTCAGACTGCTCCCCCGAACGTCAGTTGAACATGGTCGGGAGTGTTCGGGTGCGAGGTCTTGGGCAGGTCATGAATGTGTTACAATCATGGCTTCCAAATGATATAGCAGGAAGGTTTCTCTCTTTTGTTGGTGCCTTTTGTGGTCCCTGCTGGCTGAAGAAATCAACTGTAGACCTCTCAGTGTTAATGATAAACCCTTTCATCTATAAAGGATCTGCACCTGTTCCCTAAGGTATGTGTTGGGCCCCGAATACTACATGCACATGCACGGGTCAGTACATCTCAATGTATTGTTTGTCTTCACTCAATCAGGCAATGTCGCAAGGGATTCGCACTTCTGTGTAAAATTGTACAGTTTCTTTTACCTCAGAAAAGCAACACAATGACTATAGCAATATTTTCATATATTCGCAGACCTCACACACACACACACACACACACACACACACACACACACACACACACACACACACACACACACATGCACACACACACACATGCACACACACACACACACACACATGCACACACACACACGCACATGCACACAGGCAGTAAAATCTTTATTATGTGAATAGCTGTCATAGCGAAATGAAGAATGAATTACTAGTTCCTATGGTATGTATTAGATCAGCATACAAATCAGCAAACTTGATGTACGACAGATGTGCACATGAAATGAAGATACATTGTCTCAAGATGCAATCTAACTTCAAAATGCTAGAAAAATGTCGACTTTAAAGCGACATTGACCTTCAAGCTAGCTCAAGTTTGGACGGTCGCCCATAGTATAGTGCTTTTTCTTATTTCTATTGAGAACTAACGATATAGTTATCGATCGAAAGGCGGTCGAATTTGCTTAAAGCACGAGACAACCAAAGCCAACGACGTTTTCAACATTCCCCTCCAGATACCACATAACTAGGTGGTAGTGAAAATTCATATCAGCAATGCCGTATAAAATGCCGCGGTAAATTTGATAATCGATGATGAAGAACTGATTGTCTCTTTGTTTGCTGACATCGGGCGGAATTTTGCCGGTTATTTACGTACAAAAGCGGATTTTACAGCTCTACCCGGGCGTGCCACCGCTAGATTTAGCACTCAGGGCCGTGTCCATTAGGTTTGCACCGATCCACTGCTGGGAAATCATTTGTAACTTTTTCAGCTCCGAGAGAAGCAATCTCAGTCCGCGGCGGTCGGTATCGATCCTGGGCGGATCACCCAGATAGAGAACCGTTAATTTCCCGGCAAACATATGTACTGAGATCCCCTTCTGTTGATATAGGTGCCGGCCAATTAAAGGCGTTTCAATTACCCATCAGCAAAGAGATCGGTCACAGGAGACTTGCTGAAAGCGCCCCAAAAGCTTCTAGAAAACATGTGCGATGAACCAAAGCTTCATATGATGTTCCAAAGCAGATTCTGTAAGAGGAAAATATCCAATCTGTATCTGCATGGTTGGTATAACCGCCCTTTGATACGCGGCGCGGCGGCAGCTAGCTGTATTACTATTACACCGAACAACATGTTACACCCAATCTTTTCACATCTAACTCTAGTGATGACCCCCAACTGCACTGTGGTAGCGATAGTTCTTGGGAAATTTTAATACCTCATGCAATCCTTTGTTGATAACTCCACTACTTGAAGGCATGACTATTTTTTTTCTAAGCTAGTATTAGATACTTAGTAGTTGGGACGTCCACCAGTTTATTAGTCATTTTTTGTACATCATGCAAAGTCTGGACATGTTTCGTCTTCCTTCCAGAGACACCCACTGTTGGTTTCTTTTTATTTCCGTGACAATCATGTGCATCTGACGTAAGCCTTTTCCGTGACATCAACAAGAGACAAACAGTCTAGTGGAGTCGATAGGTCACATCAAGGGGTCAAATCGTGCATCAAAGTGGGCACAATTAGTACAGAACCCGGCAGTAAGCAACTCAGTTATGGGCACCTGTGGCTATAGTCATAATTATAAGTAGTAAATTGTGCAGCCTGACTGCATCACGCTTCCAGCAGTTCTTCCACCACAGACAGTGAGAGATGGTGTATCACAGGATGGTAAATTGTGGAATTTGGCAAGAGAATTTGAGATTGCTGGATCAGTATGAGCTTACTATTCCATTAGCGTTATGTACACAATAGTTTCCCGGGAGTGAGGCCATGTTGATTTGATTATACGGATGACATCCACGCGCGCATGAATTTTTGTCCATTTCAAAAAAAAAGCTTTTTCGACCATGCTGTAAATCGTACTAAGCAGCTGCAAAATCAGCGAATATATGACATAAATTGCATTTAAAAAAATGAAAAGCGATACTAATGTCGTAGAATGCCAAAATCAATTCCAAAGAAAAAAAAGAAAATGTGAAGAATGAAAATGAAGAGTCTATCATTCGCCATACCACACCCTGTGTGTTTAGTCATTTGTTCAACCTTCATGAGCATGCAGATTTCATCATGAAAGAATCTTTTGTGTATAACGTTTTTTTTCGCAGGCTCGCATCAGTTTGAGGGTTCCCTGAAATAATGCCATCCATATTATGAAGTCAGCATGGCCTAATAGTCTATAATATATAGAGAAACTGCAACTCGAGTGTGGGGTCTTGTGGCGTAGCGGCAGCGTTCTCGACTCGGAACCAGAGGCCCCGGGTTCGAGTCCTGACATGCCACCGATCTTGTGCCCTTGGGAAAGGCACTTTACACGACTTTCCTCACTTCGCTCAGGTGTAAATGAGTATTGTACTGTCCCTGTGTTGGTGGCGGCATTAATATAAGTTGAAAAAACTTGAGTGTGCCGTCACCACGTCTTGTGATTGCATGGTTCGGAATATAAAAAAAAACTCGAGACACGATTGATCTTCTGAGGACATTTGACATAATCTCGCTCAGATACCAACCGTATAACTCATTGTGAAGTGACTAGGCGATGGTAGCTCTGAGATCTGGCTGAAAGATTGCATCCTACTGTCTGGAGAGAGATTACGCCTCATTTAGGCACTCCATCTGCACATAAACATCATAAATCTCACAGAGACCATCTTTTTTTACAGTCCTGAAGAATTGTATGGGAGATTTTGCGTCGTATCATCGCAACACTTAAGCCAATAGTGCCTGGTTCAATTGTACGTTTCGGATGAAGATTCAAGGACAGCAGACACCGAGGCGACAGAGAAATCTTGAGGTCCAGAGTCATTCCAGGAGGTTAATTCATAGAGTGGCTCAGGATTGCACCAGAATAGCTCGGTAACCATCTGGGCAAGAAATCTTAGAAGACGTTTCAGGTAGCAATGCACCACCAGGCGACCTGTATAATGATATAATGGACTCAAAACTGAAAATGTATCCCCAGTAATGTGAATCTCGGCAACCAGTAGTAGCATGTTGACATGCATGTTTAACAGATACATGTATACTCAGCATGGCGAAAAGTATGTATGGTCAGAATATTTGTAATTGGACCAAAAAACATGATAGCCCTTATCCAAAAACGATAGCAACCAGTATACGAACTGTGGTATACACATGAGAAATATCTTACAATCTGACGCACATGTTTATGTAGATGAGTCGTAATGTAAAGATAGTTGAATAAAATCTGCAGAATTTAAGTAGCCCCCTTCAACACTTATTGTGAATATGTCAATATTGGTTATATGTATAAAGCTTATTATCAATCCAATGAAATTCTAGATCTTATTAACGAAAAGTACTCTTCGTCGGAAAGGTGAAACTGCCCGCCTGTGATTGCACTCTGCGCATCCAGGCACTCCTGAAGATGAGGGCAGTGCCCCCATCCCATCTCGTACTTTCTTCGTCAGGCCATGTTGAATTGATTTTATGGATGACATCCTCTGGGAACCCTAAAACTAATGCAAGCGTGCGAGCAAAAAAATGTTGCCTTCATTATGAAATCTACGTGGTCATGAAGGTTCAACAAATGTTTATAAACACACAGAGTATGAGTATGGTGAATTGCATTTTCTTTCCTTTAGAATTGATTTTGGCGTGCTACATTATTAGCATCGTTTTCCAATGTTGCAATCTTGCACTTTACGCCCTATATATTTGCTCATTTTCCAGCTGCTTCGTACGATTTACGGCATGGTCGGAAAGTTTTTAACGGACGAAAATCCATGCACGCGCTGATGTCATCCATATGAACAAATCAACATGGCCTTAGACTATTAGAAATTGCTTGTTTGCAGCACCCAATGATAAATGCAAGATTCTGCACTTTGAGGTTGGGGGCAGATTGCATACTATGTTTTCTTGACACTATGTTTTTCACCACACCATTTCTTGCCCTATCTCAACTTATACTCCTGACACACACTTCATCCGCATTTTAACGACACATTGGAAAGAGTGACAGCAAAAAGGTATCATAACATGTGCACAAAGAGAAAATTATTCCTATAGAATTTGTTTTGTACTGCTACGTTAAAGGCATCCAATACAATTTCTTGCACAAAAACTGGATTTTCAAAGTCAATTTTCTGCTCTTTTTGTATTGTAGTAATTTGAATGAACCCCATCCCATAGCATACTTTACATTGTACCGGGGAAATTCCCCTAGCTCTTTTCGACAAGCACAATGAACAGTGGACTACAGCTTAACGTCTTATCCTAAGGACTGTGACCCTTTCCAGTAGCATGCATATCGGGTGAGCTGGTATTTGAACTCCTAGCCTCTTAGTCCAGAGAGGCAGGGTCGCTAACCACTGGACTACGCGCGCACAGTGGGCGTACCTCGGCTACAGAATCAGATTCTGATGAATCTCCAGTGAGGCACGTCCTAAGTTGATTACAACAGTCAGTGTCCCAGAGTGGATGCGATGTCTCTTCTTATTAAATGTATTGTCCAACCTGCTTGACCCATCACCATCTCCATATGCGTGCAATATAACTTAACGTTAAAACACGGTTTATTTGTTTATTAAAATTTTCCAGCACATGCATGGAGGGGGAGGGAGAACAGGTGGGTCACCTTTACCAGCTCCCTCCCCTAATTACATCAATAAAAACAGTATAAAACAGCATTGGATTTAAACACATTATGAAAGCAATACATAAACATACATACAAAAATATGGACATTAATAAATCAAATATCATTCTACGTAAATGTCAGCGAGGTCTTAACGCTATGCATGTTCCACACCTGATTGATTTAATCTAAAAGCCTAAGACAGTTGAAAATCTAAATGATATTCCAACGTACTATAACATCTTTCATACCCCTTTATGAAGCTATTGGATAGCACTTCAGTTGACAGAATTTCATTTTATATTATCCCTAAAGCACACTAGAATTGTCTATGTGTTTTGAATTGGTTCTTTTTTTGTCAACATCACTTATAAATGATACGCCTGAACAGTGAAACCAGACATATGCCTGCGACCTTTGTATTTCATGACTTGACCCGAAGTGAAATAGTTTCTCGTTTTCCTAAATCGCTATGATACATAATGCAGAAACGCATTTTCGGGGCAATTTTCAGGACTGAGTCCCGCCTGCTAACATATAGGTTTTTGATAGGTTTGTCCAATGACCCTATACAAAATACCATAAAAATCGATACTAAGATTTAGGAGGCTGAAGCCATATGGGCGTACTGAATCAACGTTGCGGTTGAAAAAGCCAATGTACCGGCACTCATGCAATATGTTTGAAAAGCAAAACGAATGTAAAGAAAAAAATATACAGGATAATATGAAAAAGTTTCTAAATTTCGATGACAAGTCTATCTCAATTACTTCACTTCCTTATTTTATGAAATTATTTGTAATTATTTATGTTGTTATGAGTTACCGTATATAACGTTTATGTTTAAGGTGTTACTTGATAATTATTTGTTCTTATCTAATAATTGTTGTAATATGTTGTTGAATATCATTAGTACTATCAATTACTGTTATCTTCCCCCCACATATCTTATTTTGTTATGTTATGTTTATTTTGTTACTTGGATTTTAGGCTAATAAACAAACAAACAAACAATGTAAAGGTCCAGAAATCCACCGTAACGAAATGCTGACTGTGAGAGGAAACTCCTGACACTATGGGCGATCCCGCCGTCCCAAAGTTGGTTCCATTAGGATAGAATCGATGGGACCTTCCAGCCGGGGCAGCGTCCCGACGATAAATCTATCACACACTCAGGGCCAAGTTCGCCAGGACTGCAATTACTTGCGGGGACTTTGATGAATGAGTCAGAAATGTGGTGCTCTCTAGAATGTAACCAAGGCACTTCTCCTGGCGATATTTCTGCACCACAGGGGACTAGTTCTTGCACGGGCCCGTATTATAGGCTTTGTGGATTGGATTATATGGATGACATCCACGCGCGCATGAATTTTTGTACTGTACGTTTCCACAAAAGAGGTTTTCGACCATACTGTAAATCGTACAAAGCAGCTGCAAAGTGAGCAATATGCCTAAATAGCAAAACAAGATATTGGAAAACGATAGTAATGTCGTAGAATGCCAATATCAATTCCTACGGAAAAGACGAAAATGTAAAGAAGTAAAAATACCGAGTCGCCATGCTATACTCTGTGTGTTGGGTCATTTGCTCAACCTTCATGACCACGCAAATTTTAAAATGATGGCACCTTTTCTTCAAACTTTTTTTTATTTTAACGCTTGCATCAGTCTTGGGGGTTCCAAGGGAATGTCATCCATAGAATCAAATCAACATGGCCTAATATGTGCAATGTCGCCCGGACGGCAACTTTTTACGTCGCTGAATCGGGACAGGGATATTAACTCCACAGCCAGGGTCGTGCCTGCTCTATGTAGCTCATTCCTCGGTCTATATTGACCTTTTCCTCTTGTCCTTTGACGCTGCATGCGGACCGATGTCTCCAAATGAACAAACAAAGATTCTAGAGGATCTTGAGTGATTGAACCCACAGGACAAAGGGCGACACCATTCAACCAGGAGACAGTGTGTCTGTGTCCCTGGCCATTACTGCTCAGAAATATGATTACTACCATACATCCAGCACAGAGTAGCGCTATTTGTAACATGCAGATTGATGTCGGCCCTCTATTAGGGAAACACTAAAACTACAATGTGTGTGTCCATATCCATCTTTTTGCGGTACAAAACTCTTAAGTTTACGGTGACATATCAGGCATTCAGTGCCGAGCCTAAGTCGTAAAGCTTTTACACTGACTGTACGTCGGAAAGAATCGATGGTGTTCGTTGTTACAGAGAGCCAGGGCAGTTAAATACGACCTTGGCGCAGGCATATGCCAGAGGATGCAGTAGAATAATCGCACTTGAACAGTTTTTTTACTGCTTTGTTTGCTCTTAGGGTCCTCACCTCAATAGATGGCGGCATAGATGTCACGACTTCCCGCAGCAATTTTATCTACATGCTATTGACCATCAGGACTTTGAAGACTGTTTTGTTATGCCGATTCTGAGTCCGTAGAGAGTAGCAGTCACATCGGCTTGGTGCTGGAAATACGCCAGGTTCGCAATGTCACGGTAATAACGTTTTAAATTGTCAGATATATATTCTGAACAGGGTCAGTATGTATAATAACCCGGGTTTCCCCTACTTTTAATCATCTATTGTTGTTATTTTTGTGATCCTCGTTGAAACAGCTCCCGAGAATAAAGACTTATTTCCCAAAGCTCCAACAACAGAAACATTCCATTCCGCTCTTCTGTTTGAAGGTCAGGGAGGTTACTTGGAGCCGGACCAAGCCGTGGAGTAACCCCGGGTTTATAACCTAGGGTCTTCCTCCGCCGGGACCTTGTTAACTGTGGTTGTTCTTTTCCTGGCGAGTGCTGGGTGAACGTTAGCCGTAGATCAGGGCGGTTGTTACCGACTGTTTCAACTAAACTGAACTAACAGGTTTTGTGGGGTCGTGTGGCGTAGCGGCAGAGTGCGCGACTCGGAACTTAGAGTGCCGGGTTCGAGTCCTGACATGCCACCGATCTTGTGCCCCTGGGAAAGGCACTTTACACGGCTTTCCTCACTTAGCTCAGGTGTAAATGAGTATTGTCCTGTCATGTATTTGTCCCCTGTGTTGGTGGCGGCACTCAAGTTGAAAAAAAATTGAGTGTGCCGTCACCACGTCTGGTGATTACATGTTGGAATAAAAAGAAAAAAAAAACTAACAGGTCGGGTGAAAGCCCTGTCACTGACATAGCCCCCTCCCCCAAACCATGGTTAGGGGTAGGTCGGAAGTAAGGCCGGTTGGTGTTCGGCCATGTCGACTTAGCCTCCGTGGCGGGCTTATAGAACTGGGGGTTTGGTGGTCTTCGGCTGTTTTCTGATCAGCCCAGTTAATTCAATCAGGCCGGCTATGTTGTCTATATGCAATCAGAAAATAGCACATGAAAGATCCCAAAGACCACGAAGACCCCCAAAACCCCAAGTTTTTGGCATGCTATGGAGGCTAATGTCGACTACTGTTCGGCAGGTACTTCGGCTACGCCAGCCGAATGCTTCAAAATGTCTAAAACATTCTGGTGTTTAGAGGTCCGGCAATAGTTGGCTGGCGGTTGGCTGGTGTTCGGGAGTAGGTCGAGGTTTGATTTGCAGTGAAATTTGACCCAAAGTTAACTCAAATTCCATACGATTCGTATAGAAAGGTAGGCGTGGCCTAAATCTGGTTACTAATGCTCTCGAATTTTCGAATTCAGCTAATCTCGGTCGGCTGATGTTCGGCGGAAGGTTCTGAATGTGTGACGGGGGCTTGAACATCCGGGACCTTCCAAAAGTTCCAGTTGTATCATGGGATTTTTGTCCTGTTTGTAACGTTGAAAATGTGAAAAAATCTGGATTCAAAACTTTTGAATCTTCCCTTCGGTTCCATCGTGGTGATGTATATTTATATTCCTAAGATTGCACGCTGTGTTTCTCGTTCTCATCGAAAGGTGGAGCTACAGTAAAGGCGAACCTAAAATATCACCTTTTAGCACGACCAATAATCGTGTTTGAAACCGCCCGTTTTGGAAAGTTTGTAGTAAAGATACTGGCTGGTGCAGGGAATGATGAAAAAAAGTAATGAAACTTAAAAATCAAAAATCAAAACTTTATTGTGCAACAATATTGTAACGGATACAATGTTTGGCAAACTGTTATACAGTTATGAATAACAAGTATAGTGTCTAATATACATTCATCTGTATGACAAATTACGAAACAGATATATACACAGTAAAATCTATGCTACTCTATCTATAGGAAATAGGGATTACATTACAAAGAAGGGGTATGATTGTCAGAATGTACATAAGACACGGTGTATCGTTTACTAATTATTTTATCATGTCCCATGTTCTTTAATTATGCCTCGGGCCTGAATTTACAGTAAACTTTCCATTCAACTCTATCATTAAGTAGGTTTTGTAGTCTTAGCCAGTATTGGCGTCAATGAACAATAGAAATATTCCCAGTTCAGTACCTTCAGCAGCAATAAAGGAGCTTCTTGGACCAAAGGAGTATTTTACAGTCATCAAGAACAACATACTCTAAAACGGAAATGAAATTGATACTGTATGTCTTCCTAAAGCTCTGGGATTACACCATTTCTCCAGGGTGACAAAGCCCGTCACACAAAATATTAGCTGAAATACCAACCAAGGTTGGATGAAGTTCTGGAACAGTCTGACCAGAATATTTGAGTCAAATTTGAATCAAATTTCGGAATTGCGCTTGGGAGGCCATATTCGGCTAGCCTGGGTGCCATCCGATTTTTAACGTCAACCCCGGTTGTCGTTACAAATCGGGTGGCACCCAGGCTAGTATTCGCCTATGTGTAACAGAGGCTTTGATAACAATCTTGATGATGAACAGGAAGGCAGTCTCCGTTCTACGTCTCTAAAAACGTTACCGCATATGGATCCACCTCGGCCAGCGCGGACTTGAGCTCCGTGCAGCCCCGTTCACCTTTACTCGCGATGATGTCCAGCAGTTCCCTTGCCTTGTCTTGCGGGGTGCCACGTCCATTGATATTGTCCATCTCCTCCCTGGTGATGACGCCTCCGGAGTACAGGTGGTCCATAACGGGAGCGGGGTGCCTCAGGACCTCGATTAGCTGCACACGATTGGTCCTCAGCAGGGTGACGATGTCTGTGAAGTATGGGACATTAATTTATATTGTTTAATTCATCAGGGAAAGTAACAAACACAGTAGCCATGTCATTCAAATTGTCAGAAAGTCTACAAGACCTGAGGGATTTGGCGTCATGAGTTCTCCGCTCAAATTAGCTTACCTGCCGGCGCTTGGTGTACCACAAACTGTTGGTGTACCTGGTCCTGACCTCTCGCGCATGACCCCTGACCTGCTGGCGCAGCGGGTTGTACCTGGTCCTGACCTCTCGCACATGACCCCTGACCTGCTGGCGCAGTGGGCTGTACCTGGTCCTGACCTCTCGCACATGACCCCTGACCTGCTGGCGCAGCGGGCTGTACCTGGTCCTGACCTCTCGCACATGACCCCTGACCTGCTGGCGCAGCGGGCTGTACCTGGTCCTGACCTCTCGCACATGACCCCTGACCTCCCCTCACGGCTGCTACCACCTGCTGCAGCCGCATATCAGTAGCGCATGCGCCGTGGTGCAGGCACCAGGACTCCAGAATCTGCAGAAACAAGTGTCAAATATTCAAACCAGGAAGTAAATTACAATCACACGAATATCATTTTCAATTGAAATATTTCCATTTTGGTGCAAAAATGTTGCATAATGCCCTTTAAGGGAGAGTCAGGAAACGGCGTGTATCTGTATTGTTCTCCTGTAGGTCTAAAACGAAGGGGTAACAAAAAAATTAACAGACCTCGATCAGCATGGCCCGGTTGCCTCCGAACTCCTGCTTGATGTCTGTGAGGACCTCTGACGGGAGACACAGCATTGCAGCCACCGTGTGCACTGTGTCCTCTGACAGTGGCATCTGGTCAGCCAAGCGACGAAGTACTCTGGTCATCTGACCTACACATTTGTCACATTACGCCAAGAGCCTTAGTCAAAATGTATGAGCTACAAATTACACCATATAAGACATGCAAGTCCCTTATTGTACCATAGTAGTAATTTCTTGATTACTCTAGCTACCTCGGAAGTTCAATTGTTAATTGCTTTTAAATTTTTTTTCCCTACCTGTGTGGCTGCCGACTGCCCGGTACAGTTTTCTGTGGAAGCCGCTTGTCTCGAAGCGGAGAACGTGGAAGTTACACAGGATGAACGGGATCTCATCACGGCCGATTTGGACTGGAATCAGGCGCCTCTGGCACGTGTTCATCACGTGCTCATCACGTGTTTCCAGCAGCCCTGTCAGGAACGTGGCGATCCGGAAAGACGCCGCGTTTGGTCTCCGGTCCTGCATGTCGCGAATGACGCTGGGCGTGAGGACGGCCACGGCGTGCTGGCAGTTCTCGAAGGAGTCCCGGAAGCTCGCCATCTTGTCCCCCACCCCGTCGTGGTGAGGGTCGAACACGTGAAGCCCCCAGGTGCGCCTCAGCAGCTGAATCACCTGCCTCACCTGCGCGATGTTGGGATCTGACTCGTCGTAGTAGACCACCGCAGGGTGGGGCAGGCTGCTGACCTTGTGTGGTAGGGATAGAAAGTATAAATCATTGAGACAAGGACTTCACAAGACAAGACTTAGTCAAAGGATACAGGGATTTTCTTTCACACAACCAATAAAGACTCTAGCCTAACGTTCCAATGCCTATTAGGCATCTTAGATGGTACAGTCGGACGTCAACCCCAGTGATGAAATGGAACGAGGGGGGATAGAAATTTAGCCACGTTTTGAAGCGCCATCAGCTACATGTAGCGGCGAGAAGCAGTACTCCAGTCAGAAGATCTGAGAAAGGTGTCTGACAGGCATCGACGCATAAGCAAGGTGGGCCTTTACTGGTAGTGTAAACAAAATGCCAATACCTTATGTTCTACCAACCTGATGAGTTTATTTTCGAAAGACCTAGTTAACTTTCAGCAGTAATGATAAATTTAAAACGTCACCAAATGGATTGAAAAAAGCAACATCGGAAACATTGGAAAGTGAAAACATACGGGTGGGTCTGTCCGAAGCTGTGCCATCGCCGTAACCATTTCCTCGGCTGTAGGCCTGTTCTGCTCTTGTTGTACGGTTTCCGTTGTTCGCTGTTCGGCTGCTGGTTGGTTGATTTTACCGACAGGCCCTGCTTCGTTGAGTAGCCGGTCTGTGCCACCATGTGAAAGTAACTGTGATTGGTGCTGCAATGTTTGTGCTGGAGGCAAGGTCTGTGATTCTTGCGGTGTTGTGGAGACGTCCGACCCGTCGTTCTGTTGAGTACTATTTTCCTCACCGCCCTCTTCCCTCACGCCGCTTTCGCATGTTTCTATCTGTTCGCCCAAAGGTACCTTGACCGATGTTTCGTCCTGGGAGTCAACCGAAGATAAGATTTGCTCTTCGTCGCTGTCAGTGTCGCCAGCTTCCGACGACTGCACGTCTGTTGCGTGACTTTGCTGTTCGTCTGACTGGACGTCTGTTCCGGGGCTTTGCTGTTCCTCTGACTGGACGTCTGTTTCGGGGCTTTGCTGTTCCTCTGACTGGACGTCTGTTCCGGTGCTTTGCTGTTTTTCTGGCTGGACGTCTAGATCTGTTCTAGCTCTTTGCTGTTCTTCTGACCGGACGTCCAGAACCAGATCTGGCTGTAGTTGACCCCTGTATTGGCTGGTGACCGGCTCAGCTGGTTCATCGTCAGATTCATCTTCACTTTCTCCATGCTGATCCGGGCTGGCGTCTTGGCTTGATGGATCGGCCTGTGGATCAGGCGACGTGCTGAATCCACTGCCCTGGTGGTCCGTCTGAGAAAACAGGGTGATCTCAGACCGTTCCTCCGCAGCTTCTGCTTGTACATCAGATCCATCCTCATGATCTGCCCGTAGAACGGCTGGATGTTCAGTTAAGTCCAGATGAACCTGAGGTAATCCTACAGCTGCCTCTGCCTGAGTAGTTGGTACATCAGCAGACTGGCCCCCTGCACCGCCTGATTCGCCTTGGCTGCCGTCTTGACTCATCTGGTCTTCTGTGAAGGACGACTCAGAGAAGCCCTCGTCCCGGGTCAGAATCTGTGCAGAGCTTCTGCTGCTGAGCTGCGAGCTGTCTGTATGTTGCGTTGCCGCCTTTCTCACAACTTCCCCTCCACGAGCCACAGATTTAAGCGATCCTGAGGAAGACGCGTTTTTTCTGACGCTCCCTGACCCATTGGCACGTGGTTTGGAGGACTTGGTGGTCTTCTCTGGATCATGTACCGGCGATCCTCGGGGTTTGACCTTTTGAACACTCGAACTTTCTTTGCGCTCACCCTGTTTGGTCCCGGTGGTACCCGTTACCTTGCGGGAAGGCCCGGGTGCCTGCTGACCAGCAGCGCGACGGGACACCTGAGAGCCACGTGGGGACGACTGAGAGCCACATGGGGACGCCTGAGTGGTTTGTGGTCGCTCTTCATGCCTTGTCTTCACGGCTCCACGAGGTGACAGGCCAGTAGATTGCCGGGAGGACAAGCCGGCAGATGCCGCCCCGTGTCGCGGTGTCCGTGCTCGAGTGCTGATCCTCAGGGCATCTGTCTGCTCAGAACAGAAAACAGCGTTGTCAAAGTAAACCTCCATGATGCCCGATTTTATAATAGCCTGCAACTTCTCTCAAAGCAGAGGTTTAGGTTTTGGCACGTTTTTGGCGTGTTTTTGTAATAGGCTTTTTTAGGACTTTCTTTTTTTACTGGTATCTTTATTGCGCCAGCTTCGAGTGGCAAATGGTAACACTGCTTGGCAAATTTGATCCTGTCTTGAAGCCCCCGAAAGATCTGCTTGGAGAGAAGCCAATAACATATTTTCCCATACCCACACGAAACGTATCAATTCATCACATCAACCCCTACATAGACCGCCACTGTTTACATTACTTTTATATGGATTATGGACATGAAGATGTACAGCAGGGTATATGAATGTGTGATCTTCTTACCAGCTTTTTCTTTGCTTCATTTTCAGCCTTCCTCAACTCATCAGACGACCACTGCACGTCCTTCTTCTTCACGAAGCGGCGGACAATGTCTGTTGGGGAAAACATGTCAGATGTTACCATTTGCAGCAAAGACCGCTCAAACAACCAGATGGCCAGACTGGCAACACCTTTACTCTGGCACTTGAAGGCATGACTATTTCTTGTTCTCTATTAAGTACAGAAACATGATGTGAAATCAGAGGAGATACCTAAATATAGGTATATTTTTTCAAAGAGTCGGACAATTCATCTCCCACTGCCTCCTGAGAAGAAGTCAAACTCCCTAATAGCATGACAAGAATATTCTAACTTAATAGAATAGAATAGAATAGCAGTTATCTTGTTCCTATTACCTGTTCACATATTGTATATCTACTTTTTATCCTGTATGTATACCAACGTTATTAGATTTAAGTAGAGATAGTAGGTTCGATAAGTATATTGTTCACGTAGAAGTTCATGTTAGCAAATAGTCTTATATCAACACATTTTTCTTGTCAATGTCTGTATGCAATTAGCCCTCGGGCATGAATTTGCAATAAACAACTTCATTATACCGGCTATATCGATACAGATAGAGATACAGACCTGACATGGCAGGCCTGTTGGCTGACTGCTGTCCCCACGCATCTGTAGTTATGCCCCTCATGGTGAGCGGACATGCGGCAGGAAAGTCCTGCCCTCCCCGCAGGACCGGCCGGGCGCCCTTCTGCACCTCGCCGCGGAGTTGCTCAGGACTCAGGCCTGGGGAAAGAATGATTTTGTAGATTTCCTTGTTTCATACTACACTGCAGCCCAGAAAGTGGCCTTCCGAACCCACAGGGCGTGGCTGGCAGTGAAATTTGACTCATATTTGACTCAAATTTGATTTGATTTGTATAGAAATGTGGGCGTGACTTAAATCTGGACTTTTATACCTTCCCAAGGCATTCTTAAGAAAGACAATTAAAATCAAGACCGGTCTAATTCCTTCTCAGCACTGTCATTTTCCCAAAGCTACGAATGCTTATGACTATTCATCATGTTTTTTTGTGGCAGGTATTTTGGGCGCCTTTAAACCGAGCCCAGGAGAAACTGACCTTTCCATGCCTGCTCACTCGTGATCACCTCCCAGGACAAGATGCCGTAACTGTCAGGACAAACAGAACATGTCAAATCAACCAAAGAAATGTGCATATGACTTAAACAATCATCAATCGACTGGCAGACTATGAAACTATATTCTGTTGATTCATATATCCCTTTAAATGATACCCTGAAGTAATTATAAAACGTACGGCATGTCAAATCAGGCTCCCCCCTCCAACTGCATAAGATTATTACCGCAAAAATATACTCATAGCGGACCAACTCCATCCGCATGTTATTTCTCTATTTGGCCAATTTCTACTCTTTTCAGCCGGCTCTTCAAGCATCATGGTAGAGGCTATATGATTATCGTAAAATTTTACCTGTAGATATCAAAACTGCATGTGAGAGCCTCGCTCACAGACTTCGTGAAGGCTTCCGGAGGAGCATACGGACCAGTACACACCAGTGGCTTGCCTGCAATATCCCCCGTATCACCACCCTGCCTGTTGGAGGCTAGACCCCGCCATTCACTTAAGCCGAAGTCTGTAACCTAAGAAGGCATTGGCACATCAGGGATTGATCGATTGAGATCCCGAAACAAGTGAAAACAAATCGATAGATAGAAAGGTAACATTTTCGAAGCAAATGCATAAATGTTTACCTTCATATGGCCTAGCCTAGCCTAACGTACTACTGCCCTGTTTGTGGTCGACTTAAAAACATTCACATGCTAGTATATGGTGACCAGCCCTCCCCCAACTCTGTCCAGCCACTTGCTACATAATGTAACCCGACACCACAAGGTTGTACATACGGTCAGACAGGAGTCTAAATCCCTCCTGCTATAACATTGCAACATGATGTAACCCAACACTAGTTGCCATGGTGACAGACGTCTGGTTCTGGTCATGGACCCCATTTGTTTGGAGAAGAAGAAGAGGAAACAGAGCAAAAACAATATTTTTTCCTTCGGTTAAACATAATATTATTTTTAAAAATGGAAAACATTTACAAGACAAACCTTCGCGACCAAGTCGTCGGAGATGACGACATTATGACGTGAAAGGTTTCCGTGCACCACGTGATGCGCATGTAGGTACTTCAGGCCCATAGCGACCTCTCTCATGACCTTGGCTCGCACGGCCCAGGGCGGCCTCACTTTTATCAGCTGCCGTCAGGAAAAAGTGGAGGATGATGATTATCATCGTGAAAACTCACAATCTATGTTGTTACTAACTTGCTATGTAAATGATTAACATTTCCAATAATGTAGTGAACAGCAACACCCACTGTTTCCCTGAGTACATTTCACTTGCACAACGTCAACCGTTCAAACATATATGACACGCAAAGCATGGTATTCAATTCATCTCTTATGCTCCATGATTCATTGAGACAGAACTCGACCGGTTTGTCTTTCTCAAGAATGACAGATTCTACCATTCCCCCTTTTTATACTTGCTCTGTGCCTCCCTACATTGCAGGGATCCCTAATTAACCTTTGTTTGCTCCATGATTTGAGACCGAGTATCAGTTATTACCTCCTCCACGGGTCCAAACTCCCCATACTCCGTGAGGAGGCTATAGTTGTCAGGGCGCAGTACCAGTCCGTACAGTCGGGTGGCGTTGTCGCAGCGCAGCCGGTACAAGGCCTTCATAGCCTCACGAACCTTCTCCCTGTAAAGTAAGATTCAGTCGTTATCATTGCAGTTGTTGGTGTCCGTCAGAGTTCCCCTGTACCCATGACAACTGACAAAATACGTGATAAAACTCAACGCTTCTTCAAAACGCCTTTATTACATATCTTACCAAGTGCATAAAGTAAATGTAAAATCGTTATCCTATGAACGTTAACGTTACATTTGGTTCCTCAACTAGTATTATACGCAGCAGTCTTAAAATGAAACATTTGAAGGTCGGCTTACTACATGTATTAACGAGAAAGTATAACAAGTAAGCGCGTCGGCAGAAACCCTGATTTTTCACAGTTTTCGTTGGTCACCGTTGCATACGAATTTTGCCTGCTGCAGAAGATATCTTTTCCTACATAGCATTTGGAAACTACAGACGGGATGTTAACATTATTTACGTGAATACAACCTTATATGAGACGTTCTGCTGAAGTGCTATGCACAATACATCACGGGTTTCGCGCAGGTGCAGTTTGTTCTGTCGACGTGCTTGTCAAGAAAACATTTAGTTGTCTTTGCGGAAAGCATCATAAACGCAATTAGAAAATGTTGAGATTATAAATTGCTCACTCCTGTTCTGTAGGTAGTGTAGCGACGACCCTCTCGGTCACCAACCCGAAGCTGCTGTGCTCACTTCGGTACACCTGGCCGAACGTGCCACCGCCCAGCAGCGCCTCTCTGCGGATGTCTGCGGAATCACACAGTAACTCTGAAATAGAATAATCAGACTAAACCTTAGGTCGAGAAAGGTTAAGCATCCAGGTAATGAGATACACGGGGAAAACAAAGTTACTCACTGGCAACTGGATAGATTTTTAAGCTAGTAGCATCCATTACTTTTCGTCAGTGACCAGGGGAATCTTTAGCTGAACAGGTATTTAATTTATCCAAAAAGTATAAATTGATATTCCGTTGGTTACTGACGAAAAGTAGTGGATGCTACTTGAAACGTCTGACAAATTTCAAAACCTATCCAGTTACTTGAGTGACTGTTTTCCTCTGCAGACTGAACCTTATGCACTACGGTACCAGTCATAGCATTTACATGTTACATCTAGTCACCTTCACCGAGGCCTGAGGTGAGAACATAAATTCACTATCACTGATTAAGTAAGTCACTCGTCGTCTAGTATCGACTTCATTTCCTTACCTTCATTTGACGACATGGCGAGACACCCGTGACTAACTTTGTGCTTCTGTAGTACCTATCGATGTTTGGTAAAAGAAATGGGAAGGGTTATTTCATGTTTGATATTCATATATCAGGCCTGTATTTTGTACGTACACGGCGTTTTGCTGGACAAAGCCAATTACGAACGTTGGATATATGCCCCTTAGTATTTCCGATCACACGAAAGTGTACTTTAGCATGAAAGTTCATCTGAGTTGGTAAATTACATTATGAAAAACTTAAACTTTTCTCCAACTCAAAATTTGACTCACCAGAAATTTTCGACTGAATCACTCAGTCTTCCTCAGCTATCTGACCCAAATGCTGTACTTTGTCTTTTTCTTGCTTAAAGGCATCCAATGTAATTTCCGTGCAATTCCCATGATGACATAAATTTTACAGCCATGCTGTTGACCACGAAGCACGTACGTATCACATGGGCTATTTCAGCTTACACATTAGTGAAGGATAAGTCCACATTTATGATAAATATCTGTATATACTTTTCTAGTCACAACTTTAGTCGTGCGTCACACTCAGTCCTATCGACCTCACCTGTGCAGGTGAAGAACTCCCTACACTTTCCACTTCCCCAGCTTCTTAAGGTGTCTTGTAGTTAAGTGTTTCCCTCCATAAACCTTCAGGTGCTCAGAAATGTTCCTTGTTAGTCCCCAGGTGCTCAGAGCTGACTTGACAACATAAACTTGGCAGATCCGCTTCACCTACTACAACCCGGAAGTAAGTTGGAGGTAGTTTTGTTGTCGTAGTTTCGAATCCGTTTTGTCTCGCCAACTCTCGCGAGACAGACAGTAAGGCGGGGGTGTTGTTGTGTTTTTGTAACACGTGTATATTTAAAGCAGTAAAAAAGTTAGTAACAGCCTCCAGACTCACCGTCAGTCGCCAACTGTTCCTCCCCACGACACCCCAGATTGTATAAGTGGACGGATAAAGTAAGTAAGTAGAAAAAGTATATTTGCTACACCAAATGTACGTCTCCAAGACGAATACAACTTTAAAAGAGTGTCCCTACTTCAACTCTCTGAGACAGGGCGGTCGGCTCGGAACCAAGAGGTCCCGAGTTTGAATCCTGCCATGCCAACAATCTTGTGTCCTTAGGAAAGCTAAGGCACTTTACAGTGAGGACGTCTGTTGTCGGTGAGTTTGTCAGCGTTGGTGGCGGCATAAAAATAAGTTGAATTCGAAAAACTTGAGTGTGCCGTAAATGTTGGGATAGAAAAATAGAAAAAAAAAACTCTATAAAAAACTATACTTTACCAAATTTATTGAACTGTTGTGCGGTTCAACAGTTTTCCTAATAAGACAGGTGGGGAAATTCCTACAAACTACGCTAGCTAGATATGAGCGACAAGCAATTGAAACAGCATTTTTTTTAAGTTGTCGTTATTTTTGTATGGTTCATTGTTAAATATAGCATACCTTGTTGTTATGCGGTTCTTAATCTTTAGACTTGATACATGTGTGATATGATCGTCTCTTGTTTATTTTATAACTCAATAACTAGGCTGTAACTTTGTAACTTTGTGTTGTGAATGTTTTGCATATTCCTACGGGCCAAGTATATCCATGTCATCCCTTCTTATATTTTCCCCCAACTGCGCTGGTTGAATAAGAGTGTAGTGCATGTATTTACTAAGCAAGATTTGAAGTGTTGGCTATCTGAATCTTACAACTGTTTTAGAAACTTTCGCCAAGGGATTTTGATATGGGAACCCATAGTTTCAATGTGGGCGAAATGGAATTTTCTTAAGAACTTCCATGTTCCGCCCACAAGAGAAGTGAAGGAATGCACATAATGTACTACTTCCGGTGACAGGTGCACGTACTGATGCACATGCGCAGTACTCTCATCCAATATGGCCGCCGACTTCCCACTTCCGTCAATGACAGGAGAATTTGCCGGGATATTCCGCCTGATCTTCGCTCAATTCTACACTTTTACAGGTACGTCAAATTCCTGCACATCTACATGATCCTAACCAACAGTATAACACACATTGTGACCAACAAACGGCAGTATTTGGGTGCAATTTTGCCGATCTGGGGCGTGGTGTTCGCTCAAGGTTTACAAAAATCAGAGCTATAAAATCTGACACAAATTTATTTATCCCCACGATATTGCCTTATTTTGTCAACATCACTTCAATTTTTAGAAAAATTATTTCGTGTATGTTACACCGAAGGCTATTGGATAGAGACAAGGTAGAAGGAATGTTTGTTTTTTGGCAGAAGTTTGGCCTTATATGGGTCAGATATTGCCAACACAGCTCAGTTCTAGGCTCCACGTCCCAGAGCTATCTTCCGTGCATATCAATATTGATTAGGGGAAGGGAGGCAAGCAGTGAAATTCGAGCCATGGGAAAACCTGTCTGTTTTAGCTGACCGTAGCCTGGATTTCAGTCGGATACAAACGTGAAACGTAGTTTGTGGTCCAGGGTTTAAAAAGGGAAGTTAGGTAGTGCACCGAATGTTAAGTTAGAATAATCATTGTTTTTTTATGGTGGATTAGCCCCCTCCTGTGTTTTGATAACATTACACTGATACAGCTGGGTTTCGTTAACATTAGACAATAGTCAAAGAAAAGTCTTAATTTCCTTCAGATGTGATTGTTTACAAATGTTCCTTTTTTTATTGATGACTAATACCGTTATCTGATTCCTGTTTCCTACCCCCACTGCCTTGTTGTCGTCACATGTGACCTTTTGACCTCACATGTACATGTACTCAGACTGTGCCTATCTTGATTAAACAGTAATGCAAAGTCATTTCATATAATTGTAATCACAATAATGATTCTTTACTGGAATAGATTTAACTGTAAGAGTACCATCAGTGTGAAATTTTGGAGGTTTATCGTACTAAGTTCTTGCCCAGCGGCTAATTTCAGTACATGTATGATATAACATGAGAATATAAAGGATGGACAGTGATAACAGTATATCATATCACTACTCTAAATTTTTACACTGAATTCTTACTTATTGAGTTCAACTTCTTTTTCTGAGGCACTGGAAGACTTGTCTATGATAATGTACATGGGTTTTGTGTTAAGAGCAGAGTAGTTTTCTTTTTGTCTGTGTCTCTGTGAATATGGAGAAATTGGATGTAATTTATTGGCCTCTTCAAACAGGTCATCTCTTTTGTACAAATTTAATACCAGTAATAGTAGTATGGTATTCTCTGTGTCAGAAAAATTATCAATAACCATTTATTATTATTTTGATGAGCAATAATGCCTAGGTAATCATTTGCGCAATTCTTATGATATGGATGATACACTTCTTATATTTACTGTAATAGCATTAAGGAATTTAGATTTTAGGCAAGCTTAACATCATTGACTATCAAGAGCATAAACAAATTAAGCATGCAACTTGCCTTAGTGTTTAGCTTGTTATCATGAACATTATTTCAACTATTAAAGATTTAAACAATATTTTGATTTGCAAAACTTTGCCCACAAAAACCTCAGCCCAGTGTTTACAAAACAGCACTCACTTCCCATGAAGGGGGCTTGTCAAATAGTGTGTTACAAAGGTCAAGCAGTTAATGGCTTACAGATTCGGTTTTGAGAAAATATTGTAAAGAAACTCCAACCACTTCTGTTATTTAAGTGGAAAATCCATTATTGCAAAGTGGCACTTTCGACGGTAAACACAAGTTATAATACTTACCAGTATACTAGACTCTGTGGTGGAATGGTATAAATTACTGTAATTAATGCTATACTGAGCACTAGTGCAATTTTCTCCATTTAAATTCTACAAAAAAAGCTCTGATAATCTTTGTGACAGCCTCTGTCAAATATAAGTATTCTAAGGACATTTGATATAACTAAAATGTGTTTAGTCTATCAGCTATGATTGAAATAACAGCAAAGCTTTTTAAATTTTACGTTTTGTATCTGTCACTGGTGCTAATTTATTTGTTTTACATTATTCTGTCATGATGCATAAATTTCGACAAATTTAGATATGTGTATTATTGTCACCACTGTTTAATCAGACATGAAAATTAGTGTATTTACAGTAGTTTCAGCAGACAGCTTGTCCAGAGTTCACAATAAAGTATTCCCAGGGGAGTACCAAATTGTCATCAGGCATTTCACCACTCAAGCTGAGATACTAGCCATTCTGTCTGTCTCCATGGGGTGTTATCTTTAGTTATTATCTTGGATTGAGTACTATGAATTTATGGTCAATTTCTTTCTATGTTGATTGTAGTATACAGGTACAGTATTTTGTTTTTATAGCTTGGGTATATTACATAATTTTGATGTCATGGATATGTCATGCAATGACATTCATAATATACATGTAACTTACATGTACTAGTAACACAATTTTCTGTGAGTGTGAGAAAATTTGTAAACTATCTGTTTCATATTTTGCAATGATATTGATATGTTGCACTGTGTTACTGATTTTAATAATCATTGGTTACACCTTGTTAACACTTTATTTGATATATTTTCATTGTCCAATACCTAAAGCATTATGTTTGAACAGGATAAGAAGTGGGTAGTTCCAGGTCTAGGCAAAATATGAAGTCTGTATGAAGTCCCTAGGCTTTGGAAAAAAATGTGGCCCTTTTTGTGTATGTGGTTACCTTCAAGAGACATAAATGTTTCGAGCTGACCAACCTTTTTCTAGCTCCATGATCTGACACCTGAGTGTTAAAACGTTGTTCAATCGGTTTTCCAACATTGACATTGATAAAGGTATTATATAAGCAAAGAGCTCCTTGTTTTAAAGTCGGATTCTCTCCAGAGATCTCCAAAGTAGACATGAAAATGAAAAAAAGATGATTCCTACCTACCGACCTTATTTTTTTCAGGACCGAAACAGGAAATGTAACATTTCCTTCCCTAGGCCCTAGGTTTTATGCAGAACTGGAAACGAAACTGTATTACATAAAGGGAAGGGAAGGGACAGGATACTCGGCTGCCCACATGGGACAAATTTTGTTTAAAACAGACTCCCTGATATCTCTTTTACAGGAAATGACTAACCCTCCCGCCCCCCTCCCCTCCTGTGTACCACCATGGGGTGACCGCATGTCTGGTGGGTTGTGTGAACAGTGCCTCTTCCTTCCCAAAAATTCTTGGACTGTAGACAGTTTATTTTGGCTTGACCCTGATTTCCTAGGCCATCGTACAGTAATCCCCCATCTGACCAGGAGCCAATCGCGAAGCTGGATTCATCCGTAGGTCGTGCAAGATTGATTTGTTACATAATTGAAATTAAAGGGCATGGACGCACTATACTGAATGATGACGCCACGGTATACAATTAGATTAGAACTCTCAGAAAATTGAATGTACATACAGAAAAGTCATGGTAGGAGCACTGCCATTTTTGGTAACTCTGGCATGAAGGAAATTTCCATTTCTTTTATACACAATAACTGAGGCATGAAGTCTTTTATAAGAGTTTAATTTTTTCCGGGCCTGACCAATTTGATTTGTTGGCTTTTATGGCTCCTATCGTAGCATTTGGGGCTATAATAGGATACCTAAAAATGTTTTCATTTTTTTTTTTTTTCTGTCACTTCATATTTCTTTCTGAAAAACCAATTCAATAAATCAAATTGTTGTGGCCTCAGATTAAAATAGAAAATTCATGTACATGTATTTTGAACTGCATAAAACTAAAAGGTCACCAATTTAGACTCCTGGCTAATACTATTGCATTGTACATATCAAAACAACTATAACATACAACAACAATATGGGAGACTAGAGTTCATTCTATAGTATGTCAATTTCAGTATTTCAATTCAATTTATTATAAATTCAACCTGCCAAAAGTACAAGTTTGACATTTTTATCTTGCACAAATTATCCTGTGACTGTTGTGTCCAGGAAAACAAATTAGAGCCTTGTAGATACAGGACCATGTATCATCCTTGGCTTATGTTTCCTCTTGTTAAGGGAAATGTTTATCTTGAGAAGCCCTCAGTTAGCCTTGATGTCATTTCTGTCCCTGTCAGAGTACTGTAATTCACTTTATGTTCACGGTAGCAGAAATTTGCAGTCTGAGAAAAATGGAGGTATATATTTGGTCACGTTGGCAGCAGGTGCAGAAAAAAGAAAGTCAGGGAATTATGATTGAATATTATTATTTGTAAATGGTTATTATTCGCAGTTCAGAAGTGAAAACTATGAACATTAGAATACTGTGAAAAAATCAGGAATTGCAGTATTACAGCAATGGAGGTGTATATTTGTATTTGGTCACGGTGGCAGCAGGTGCAGAAAAAGTCGGGGATTTATGTATTTATGATTGAAGATTATTATTTGTAATGGTTATCATTCGCAGGTCAGAAGTGAGTACGAAAAACGTGAACATTTAAGTATCGTGAAAAAATCAGGACTTGCAGTATTACAGCACTGCCTGCAAATGGGTTGCTAATGAGGACTGATCCATGCGCCATGCAGGGGGGATTTGTTTCTCAGTACTACGAGATAAAGATAACTCGTTTACATATGTTCATTGTTATTTGTTAATTATATTTTTGGGATATCCAGTATTAATTAAAACAAACAGATATGTGACAGGTGAAACCGTTCTAATTGATTAAACGGGAAAATATTGATTGTAATTTTTTACCACACCCCCGGGATTTGGTGCACTCCTGTTGCCCCTATAGGCTATGAGATTTGTATGATGTAGGAGACAGTCTGGAGTTGTGCATGTATTATGGATGAGATGATCCTGTGAGTGCTATCTTACATGCTCTGTAAAATCTACACCCACACAGGAGAGCTACATTGTAGCTTACTGTTTAGGCCTAGGAATAAACATGTTTTGTTTCCTGTTTCCCGACCGACCATAGCAAAATCCTTTTTTTTTTTGCTTGCCTGCAGTGCTGGTAATAAGGCTATGAAGTTTTCGATCTGACATTTGAATGTCAATTCCTCTTGGAGTGTTAGGGTCTCAGACTGTATGCCCGGGTTTGATTCCCAGAAGACAGATTTTCCTGTTTCATCTTGCCCAAGTTTGTGGTGCTTGAACCCCAAGTTGTTGGTGTTACACTTAACAAAAATCTTCATAGACTGAACTTACAAGGCTGAGAAGGAAACGGGTGAAAATTATGAACGAATGAAGAAACAAACAAACAAACAAGCAAACCAAGAATGAATGAACAAGTGAACGAAGAATGAATGAATGAATGAATGAATGAATGAATGAATGAATGAATGAATGAATACCTTTTTTTCAATTGTGTCTGATAAAGTAAAGTCCACATGTGTTTAAGAAGACCAAAACCTGTATTTTTTCAGGCTAGATGTAGCAGGCCCCACCCCCCAGTCCCAACCATGAATATAATGCGGAAGTTCATGGGCCGTGGCCGCCCGGCCGGTGATGATGCCCCCACGCAGGACAACTCCCTGGGGCTGATGCACCTGAGAAGACTGTTCATGGAGCTCTGCCACTCACCCACAGCTATGTCACAGACTGAACAGGAGGACAAACTATACATGATGTTACCTCTCTTCTGTAAGGTAAGGAAGAACAAGTACTTCTGAAAATGATGTACATGTACTAGATCAGAGTCTCTACCTGAGAGTGAGAGAGAGAGAGAGAGAGAGAGAGACAGACAGAGGCAGGTAGAGAGACTGACAGAGACAGAGAGACAGTAACAGAGAGAGAGAGAGACAGAGACAGGGAGACAGAGAGACAGTAACAGAGAGAGACAGAGAGACACAGACAGAGACAGAGAGAGACAGAGAGAAAGAAAGACAGAGAGAGAAACAGACACAGACAGACAGACAGAGAGAGAAATTTAAAGAGAGACAGGGAGAGACTGAGAGACAAAATTGAAGACAAGATTTTCAACAAGTGTGCTCATGTTTATAAAAAAAGCACCGGCAACGATTGTTTGTGTTTATCTGTTGTGTTCTTGATGAATCGTTCTTTTCATAGACTGATGAAATTGTTTTTGGATGCAAAATTACAATGTATGCAATTGAATTCATAAGATTTTCTAAAAAGGCATTCAAGTTCTTAAGATACAAATTTAAAGTGATACTATTACCGTCACAAAATTGATGTTGCGTGTCCTTTGGCAGGTGTTTGGGAATGCGTCGGCCACAGAGATGACAGAAAAGTTTGGAGACATCCTGCAGTTCAGCAGCCACTGTGGCAGACTGATGGTCAACGAGATCAGGAGACGAGCATCCAACAAGTCTACAGGTAAGGTTACACCTACAAGGTCTTTCATTCATGTATTGCATGTACATTCAGTTGTAAATAATTTCAATACCATGCCAAATCACTACTCAAAAGCTCTTACACAAAACACAAAACACAAACTCTATTGAAGATATAATATGGCAATAGTGATAAATGATTTTTTTCAGTCTGGCTATAATGTGAATTACAGATCGCTTAATTTTTCTTCTGCAATATTGAATATGTTTGCAAAATGCAATCTGCAGGTGGGTATTTCTAATGTTTTGCAACATTTGCTACTGGGCGCTATTGTTGAAGCTGGCAATATTCATACTGTGATAATTTTTGAATAGTAAAGTTCTTTTATTCACAACCATTTATTTAACAAGTCTGTTATCTTCGTTTGTGAGGGCTAATATGACTGTTTCAATGTGCACTGGAGTTAGGTGTTACATGGTTCACTGTGCACTGAAGCTACAATTACAAAGTACAAATGTAGATTGTTACTGTAACAATGCAGTCCCTAGTGTAAAATGGTTGTGGGTAAAAAAACTTTCTATTTGTTACTATTCAATCACTCACCAAGCTGAAATTATTGACGAATGTGACAATGTTTGGTCCACAGAGGCTGCGAGTTGTTCTATTGTCGAGTACTTAGAGATTAAAACTGTGGAGGAGACCAGCTGTGGATGGATGTTACTCACCAGTCTCAACCTGCTGGCTGCAGGAGGAAAGGTTTGTTTGTTTGTTTATTTGTTTGTTTGTTTGTTTTTGTGTGTTACATGTACATGGATGTGATCACAAGTCATTGATAGCCATTGATTGGACACAAACAAAATACAGCCCTTGGGAAAGGCACTTTACATTGACTTTCTCCACTAGACTCAAGTGAAAATGAGTATTGTCTGTCCAGTATCCGTTTCTGTGTGCGGGACACAACACAAGCAACAGCTGCATCTGCTCCGCGTGTATTGCACTGTTGCAATTTCAATAAAATCAAACAAAATACAGTCAAACTTGCCCAAGCGACCACCTCTATATACTAACCATGGACAATATGTTAATTCCCTGGCACATTTGAAAAGTGCAGATCATACTAAACACTGTTAAGAAACCAATTCCACCATTTCTTTTATACCTCATAGCTGGTAACAGTCAATGCAGCAAATAAAAATCCACAATATCATACACCTACATGTGTGTACATTTTGTATAAACCCAGTGCAGGTAGAAAATACCTGCACAGCCTCAATTTAACCTGCAAGTACTAATTATAGTATACATGTAATTATATTACTAAGATGCATATGCATCCAGTATTTTGAGCCCTGTATATACTCTACTACTCTTACTCTAAATTATTGTGTTAGCCTCTACTGTAGTGTGCTAAACTTGACTAATGATCCAGACTAGTCATGACTATTGTACTGTTAGTAACAGGTGGCACGCCCATGTTGTCTTGACTAGGCAGGAGATACTGAAACAATTGTCTTGCATAAAGACACGTAGATTAAGGTTGCTGATAAGTCATGAATATGCAAATTTTGGTCGGATCTAGCCCGAGTTGTCCAACCAGGGGACTTTCAATAGGTGTGAAGACAACGTCTAATTTTCCTGAGGTCATCAGTAGTGGTACATGTAGATTCATTTGCCAACATGGCTGGATTGTAGCAGCTGTTATGATAATGTAGTTTTCTATCTATTCGGGCAAGAAGGACCTGTGAAGGATTTTGGTGCTGAAGCTCTGCTGTTCCAGAAGGAACAAGCCATATCTTAGCAGATTTTATACACTGTACTGGACTCTGAACAAGCCAGGTGTTACGGGAAACCTTTTACCAGGAAACCAACCATCTGATACTGTAAGTTCAGCTGTATCCAGTATACTTCTGTGCAGTGCGTAGTGAGGACATGGCAATGACAAGAGGGCGCATAAGATCGTCTTCCCTGCAGGACAGTGTACTGTACCTGTTTGGGCCACATCAGAAGGAAAGAGAAATAACACTCGAGGAGAAGCCGTACTTTTCCAAGCTACGGATGTGTAGAGAAATCCTGCTTGCCGGTAGGGGACTCCTGTTTGGGATAATGTCAGGACTCGGGTATCTTGGTTGTGCCACCATTGGACACATCTTGGTCAAACAGAAGGGTTTCTCCGGGTTCCAGACGATAGCGTTGAGCATGCTGTTTTCCGCGGCCGCGTTCGTTCCGTGGGTTGTCGTGTGCAAGCCCCCGCTAACAGAGGGTGACTGGAAGTTGTATCTATCGCTGGTCGTAATGGCTGTGGCACAGGCGGTGTCAGGAATCGGGATGTTACTGGCGGCCTACCTCCTCCAGTTGGCGAACATGTACGCGATTATCAGCGGCGCGGTTCCCGTTTTCATCGCCATCATTTCGTACCTGTTCCTGCGGGAACCTCCCAGCGTCGCCGACGTTCTCGGAATCCTCATCAACATCGCCGGAATATCGTTCATCGCGGCCGGAGAGCTTCACAACAAAGTCATCATAGACGTTTCCAAGAACGTGACGTCGCACGGAAACGTGCTGGTTTCACCAGACGAGTGGTGGAACGTTGACCCCAGCCTGAACAGGGCCCTCGGAGTCGTGTGCGCCATTTTGTCAGCCTTCGCCTCGACAGTCGCGTACTCCCTTTCCCGTACCAGTCGCGTCAAGGAATCGCACCTTATGACCATCTTGGTCTACATGTCAATCGCTGGAATCGTTCTGTCCTTGCCTTGGATGTACGTACTCGGAAAACCAAAGTGGGAGATGAGCAGTTCGGAAGGATCCCTGTTTATTGGCATGGGTGTGTCGTATTCCGTCGCCCTGTTCTGCGTGCATTACAGTCTACGGCTGGAAAAGGCCACGACGGTCACCATTCTCCGCAACGTCAATATCGTCTTCTCCTTCATCATTCAGTATGACATCCTGAACATTGTGCCGACTGTTTTTGAGATTATTGGCTCTGTACTGATCATTGTGAGCATCACGCTTGTGACTGCGTATAGCTGGTACATTAACTGGAAGAAAAGAGTAGCCAGAAAGTTGCGGGAGTACCTGAACCTTGATGAGTCCTCAGATCTAGAGGACGAACCTAGATAATATATGGCTTTATTTTGTTCATAGAATTGATTCAAATAGCGAATTCAAGCACTTATCAGCATGCAACAACCCATGCATTGTAGATATAGGACAATGTAAGTAATTTTTCTATAATGCCAAAACATTAGACATTTCCAATGCTTAAATCCATACTACATGTACATGTACATAGTCTTGTGTAAGGTAGATTAGTCTCATTGGCATACATGTTGTATGTTTTCTGTTATACATTGTACCTAATGTACACGTATACCTTGTACAATTGTTGTGCAATCAATGCCTGAGGCCTTATAGAGGAAACAAAAAAATGCTGTGTCTCCGGTTTACCGACTGACACTCGATGCAATTAAAGTTTTAAATTGTTGGATCATTCTAGCCCAAATCTAACAAAGAAACCAAAAATTAAAGAAATACCCTATCTACACATTTTGGTACCAACCCAAATTTTTTTTCTGGACTGAAACTGGAAACACAACATTAATTTTTCTAGGCCTGACTGTTGTGCAGTCTCTTGTTATTGGAACCTTGATATGGTTCTACTACTAGCATGTTACCAGTAACATTAATGATTATTTTGCTGTATATTATGACATTAGGTAACTTAACCTCTCAGTTATACTTATAGATTTCTCGGTCTTGGCAAAGTAGATCTAGGTTTCTTTCTTGCAATATGCATCAGAGAGCTGTACCATACATATTATTAGAAAAAAATGTGCCAATGTTATAAAACTTAGTTTGTAGTATTAAACATTGCTAGTTTTTAATTTTACATCTGATTCATCATCTTTGATATTCTAAATGTTTATAAATTGTTTATAATCATTTGTAAACATCTCCTTATGTAATACTAATATGTACTGTGTTATTGTTGTAGAAAATGAAATATATACCACCATTATGTAATGGAACAAGACTTATGTACTACTAGGATATTGTCAGTTTTCACAGGGTATCATAAGAATTTTTTGTGCCAGTAACCCAAATCATTCCCAGCACAACATAATTACCTTGTAATAATACTATGTAGTATTACAAAGTGATCATACTTTTTGTTGTTGTTTTACTAAGTAAACTATAATGCATAAATACTACTATGATGTAGTACAAATAAAGTGTAAAATTTAAAGATAATACATGTGCTGTTTGTCTGCCCTTCTTGAGGTATTCTTCTTAAGGTATACTAGTACTTCACTTTACATTACATTACAATTATCGTGCAATCTACAAGAATTATAGCAAGTGAGTGAATGGTGACTTATTATTATTCGTAAAGCAAATTTCATAATCTACATTGTAATTAAGCAGTGTTACTGTCACACCTACATGTACACCTGAGGGCTTGATCATCTCTGATTGGGCAATCGACATCCAATGTGGGTGATTCCATTATTATTCTAGCACGGGGTGGGACAGCTTATCATCAGTCACTTACACCTGAGTCAAGCAAGGAAAAAGGTGTTGAGTACCTGTCCCAAGGGTCTGCCAGGGATTCGAACCCAGAACCTTTGGATTCTGAGTCAACAATCCTGATAACCACAAGACACCACCTTGCCACCTATCTGGAAATTCTACATGCAGTTATGCAGCTCCTGTTCTGTATAACAGGAGCTTTCTGACTAATTTGCATTATCTTGTCTTGACTTGTCTGACTTTTGTTCCTTTTTCGACTTCCAAAAATTTGTCTTCACTTTATTTGCATATCGTTTGTGCTTATAAACCTGCATTTCCCCTCTGGTCTCTCAGTCACTGACAAAAGCTAGTGGATACCAGCTGAAACGTCTGACGTTTTCAAAATCATATCCAGTTGCTTGAGTAACTGCTTTTTGGCGTATCGTATTACCTGGATGTCTAACCTTCATCGACGTACATGCAGTTATGTTTCAAATGAGTACATCAGCAGAACGTATTGCACCTGTGCGAAACCCATAATGTATTGTGCATAGCACTTCGGCAGAACATCTCATATAAGGTCATATTCGTGTAATACATGTATATGGTTAACATCCTGTCTGTAGTTTCCAAAATTTTGATGTTATGTTGGAAAAAATATGTTCTGCAACAGACAAAATTCTAGATCTAATAGAAAGTTGAACAAACATCCTACGGAAGCTGTAAAAAATTAGGGTTTTGCGCAGGGCAACTTACATTTTGTCAACATGCTGTTCAAACGTGTCTTCAGTATATGGTATGTTTTTTTTCTTGCAGGAAATTGTTGACTGTATGACGGCCCAGTCTCTGCCTTCCACCCTGGTCAAGTGTCTCTACCTGTTCTTTGACCTTCCACCTGTGACCCCTGACCCCCCACTGTCACCAGAAACAGAGGTCACAGGCAATGAGTCAGAGTTCACCCCGTACGAGAGAAGAGTGTTGTTGCAGAAAGTATTTGTGCAGGTATTTGTTGACTCACAGAACATCATTCTCATTAAAAATTAAAATTTTGTATTTACTGAAAATACATTTTGTATAGTAATCCCTCAGATACTTTGACTGCACGTGCCAGTAGATGGTTTGAAAATGGATATAAATTTCCTACAATAGTACAAAGCAGCAAAAATGTTATTACTAGTATGAAGGCAAAGGGTGGCTTTTGGAACATGTACATTGTCATTAATCACAGTGACTTGAAATTAGTGAAAATATTTATGCTCATTTGGCAATTTAAAAAATGTAGCTGAACATTAATTTAGATTTAAGGCATCCAATTTCAGGCAAGTAAGTCAATTTTCTCAACCAGAATATTTCTTGTTTTGCTGCCCTGAAATTGCATCGGATGCCTTTAAAGTAGCTATAGTTAAATAACTAAATAAATTGAAGCAATATTTTAGTTGTGTAGTATCCAATGTTACTACTGTCTTTCCCCCCCACAGTTACTAGTCAGGCTGTGTAGCCACGTGTCCCCAGCAGAGGAACTAGCCCAGAAGGATGACCTGACACTGTTGTTCAGTGCTATTACCAGCTGGTGCCCACCTCACAACGTTCCGTGGAGAAAGAGCGCTGCAGAAGTCCTCATGACCCTGTCCAGACATGGCCTGAGTGATCCAGTGGTCAACTACATCCACTGTAAGCAAGGGCATGCACTTCTGTAAAAAATTAAGGCCATGTTAATTTGGTTATGGATGACATCCACACGCACGTGAATTTTCGTCTGTTTCCAACAAAAAAAGTTTTCGACCATACTGTAAGAAGCAGCTGCAAAATAAGCAAATATATGCGGTCATAAATTGCAAAAAATATATATTGGAAAAAGGTCATACCAATGTCTTAGAATGCCAAATTCAATCAATTTCAAAGGAAAATGAAGAGTCTATTATTCACTATACCATACTCTGTGTGTTTCGTCATTTGTTACTAAATAGGGAAATACATTAAAGAATGTTTAAATCTTAGAGACTTCATGTTAGAGAATAGTTAAACCTTTAATGTTGCTGCTGACATATATTCCGTACGTAGTTTGCCGCATACATATATTCTGTACGTAGGATGGCTTTATTCATACATGTATTTAGCTTTGTTAGAAATAAGTTGTAGAAGACCATACAGAAGTCCCTGTACTTTTTGTTGAGTCAATAAAGAATCTCTGTTGCCCTGACAGCTAAACAGTGTGTAGCCCTGTGTGTGGACAACATGCAGCGGAGTCAGGAGTTGTCGCCGCTGGAGATTGTGGAGATGTTCGTCACCGTGTTCTGTTTCCTGAAGGACTCCAGCGAGGTGTCTCAGACCCTCCTGGATGACTTCAGGTCATCACAAGGGTACAACTTCCTGGCAGACTTTCTCCTCAGGTATGTACAGGAGTGTATACAGTTTGTTACCTCTGTTTGTAAAGGTTGTTTTGTGTCTGTGTCTCTACGTAAATACTATGTGTTTGTTAGTACCTGTGTGTGTGTGTGTGTGTGTGTTCTGTGTGTGTGTGTGTGTGTGTGTGTGTGTGTGTGTGTGTGTGTGTGTGTGTGTGTGTGTGTGTGTGTGTGTGTGTGTGTGTGTGTGTGTGTGTGTGTGTGTGTCTTTACCTCCATGAAAAATGGAGGTATTTTTTTGGCATGTCTGTGTGTGTGTGTCTATCTGTGTGTCTGTGTTTCCACATGGCTCTCAGGTTAGGTTGCAATGGGTATGATTGGCTGCAGTCTGTTCCAGAGGGAGAAAGTCATTAATCACAAAAAAAACTTTACAGTCGTTAATACATGTATGATGTAATGTTGATAGTGCATTACAGTTCACTGTCACGGTGATTGTTTGTATGTCTTTTTAAAGGACATTCCTTTTTCTACAGACAGCACATCCCTTTTTTTCCTACAGTTTGTACATGTATGTCATTTTAAAGAATGATTCCTTTTTCTACACACCCTTTTTACCTCCGGGGAAGGAGATATCCTTCCGCGAGGAGGTTTTACTATTGTTCAAAACATTTCTGTCAGCAGCTGTTTCTCGCGATCGGCTGGACGGATTGGTCTGTTGTTCGGTATACGTATTGCTATTGGGCTGCAGATGGTGCAGAACGTTTTTGTTTAATTGCATATGTGTTTATGGGCGTCGAAATAAAAGGTTTTTAAGTGCTCCGGACACCCCCGTTATGCTGAAAATGGAATTTACCATGTTGTTAAGGAATGGGGAGGTTGCAGTTTTGGGTCTTAGCATTCAAAAGGGGTCAAACAGAGGGGTGTCTGGTTCCGATAAAAATTTTGGGTGACGGCGCAGCAATGACGGCGCGGGATGACGGCGGGGGTAATGGCGCGGGTGACGGTGCAGGCTGTCAGACTGAGACACGTTAATCAACAGTCCATACCGAACCAACCGTCAGTAGCCATCAAACCGGCATACAAACATATTACGCACATAACTTTCATACTACACTCAAACAAATAACCTAAACCAATAGAATAAAAAAAACCGGAGGTTTGAAATCTACGATTTCCCTTGTTATTCCTTTTTCTATACACCCTAATGTTATTCTTTCTTGCAGACTTGAACAGACGACTCAGGAGGAAGCGAGAGAGGCTCTGCGTAACCTCGTCCTCCTGGTGTCATCTCTGTCCATGTGTGGGTACCTGGAGCTGAAGCCTAGCACTGCCAACAGTGGAGCTCCCTTCCAGCAGCCTGGCTTCACTGTGCCACAACCTACAGGACAAGGTATGGCAATCACTCGAGATCTTTATTTGCAATCTAATACAGATTGTACAGATATAGATACAGATTTTTCCAAGTAGGATGACCGTGGCAGTCCCTACACCTGAGTGAGGAGGGTTGACACAGTGGCCTTTGCATGGATTTGTTTAAGGTGGATAACAGGTAACAGGAAAAGGTACAATGTAGGCATATGTCATATCTTGCAGGGAGACTTAGCAGGTCCAGTAACCAGCTACAGCCTTTCAAATCTAGCACTGTAAGATTTACAGAGAGCTAGTCCGTCTATTTCATGACCATGTTGTTAAATGATGATAGCCTACAACTATTCAGATCTTCAGTGTCAACATTCCAGATTTTATACTGGACAACCACTGTTCAACTTAACCTGAACTAGAAAAAGACTCAAAACCAGAAAGGAAAGTTGAAACATGCTGTATTTTTCATGTGATACAATGTGTTCACAGGTGTGAGCGTAAGAAACATCCAAGCTTTCCAAGTGCTTCAGACAGTTTTCCTGAAGGCCACCTCCTTACATCTTCTCAACACTGTCCTGGACGTAGTCTACAGTATATACCAGTCAGACAATGCCAACTACTTCATACTGGAGCCACAGAACACACTCTCACAATTCGGAGAGAAATTGTACCTTAAACAGCCAGAAATACAGGTATGGAACTATTCACTCATGTTGTATTGAATGCAGTGTCAATGTGCAATGTTCATTATGTTTACCGAAGAAAAACATATTGTTTTTACTCAATTTCCTCTTCTCCAAACACTAACCTCTGACCTGGCCAATGACATGATTTGTTGACGTCTGTCACCATGGTGACTGGTGTTGGGTTACATAATGTTGCAAACTTCATGGTCTGCTCTGCTCCCGTCACCATATACCAGTAGTACATGTGTGTGAATATGTTTGAGTAAAAATTAACAGGGTAGACCATGTCCGAAGGTAAACATTATGCATGTGCTTTGCAAATGTTACTTCTCTAGTTTTCCATTAAATTTTGCTGCACATAATGGACATAAAATGTTGCTCATTCCATCATCTTTGACGGAAGAGTGTGTTAATTTCTGGAAAGAGGTGTCATTAAACTAAGCTTAGTCTACTACCAACTAGATTTGCCCCTCAAAATGCAGGAAATAGACTACAGAGGGTAAAGATTTTAACATTTTACCAGTGATGAAACAAAATTGAGATGACAGAAAAAACTTCAGGCTGGGTAGAACACTGGTTGAATGTGATAGAAATTGTTTATTAGTATTACGCGGTTTGCATCTTTAAGCAAATTATTCTACAATTACAAAGACTTACAGCTGATATGTTGAAGTAATTGTAACAGTTATAAACAGCATAAAGTAGAGTGTTAAATAATTTCTTAAAACAAAAAGCTATCAGAAGTACATGTCTATCTTCTAGTATCTGATTCTACTTAATTGATAATTTTTCTTTTTCCTCCACAGCTGAAGTTCTTTGAGATTATAGAGTTCATCGTGTTCAACTTAAACTATGTGCCCTGCAAGGAGCTGATCAGCCTTAGTATTCTCATTAAGTCCAACAAGTAAGTATATAATAATATGATATTGCAGAGATTTTTGGAATTTGCCATTGAGAGATTAAAAGAATGACCAGAAAATAGTTTTGCTGCCCTGAAATTGCATTGCATGATTGTGTTAAAATTGCAAAGTAGTAATGTCTCAAAGACAGCAAGCAAAGGTCCTTTTCTAAACTAAGGTTCTACTCAGTGACTCGTGTTAATATATTATATACAATACTGTACGTTAAACCTTTTTTTTTTAATTCTAGCTCAATAGATAGCAGCATCACAGCCATGCAGAGCTTGCTGAAAATTCAGGCACACTCCACCATCTACAAAGACGTGTACAGAGAGGTGGGCCTTCTGGACGCTATGGTGTCTATACTCAACAGATATGCAGGCATGCTGAAGGAACGCATGGGGCAGCCTGTGGAAGAAGGTACTACTAGTACTGTAATTTATTTATGTTCACTGTAGCAAAATTTTACGTCCTGAGAACTGTACTTGATGTATGTAAATAAAAGTTACTTCCAAATTTAAAGTGCTTTACAGAATGAGACTTTAAATATTGAACAACCCTGGCCTTGGTGCTGAAACAACATACACATCTGTGTTCATATTTTGTTTGGATTCTGTTATCTGTACCTTTGATTCTCTTTTGTTTATGTATGATTTGTTGAATCGGTATCGTATAAGCCCACACCGGCTGGGTGCGGGAAAGCGCACGACACGAAAATAAAGTCTCATTCATTCATTCATTACACATGAAAACAAACCTTAGTTTGTAACAGGACAGTTTATGGTGATTAAATGCAGACCCGTACTGTAGAATTAGACTCACAACACACATAATAGGTGGTGAAGAAGAATTTCTTGAATTAGAAGAAACAACCCTGTCCTTGGTGCTGAAACTACATATGCTTTAAAACAAAACCTTTGTAACACCACAGTTCATGGTGAATAAATAGCTTGATAGCTGCATTGCAGAATTACAGAGGATGCAACTTGATACAAAACACAATAGCTTGTAAAGAATAATTTCTTGGATCAGAAGGAATTCTAATGGACTACAAGGAATTCTATGAAGTTGAGTTAATCCCTTGTTAATTTTTTCTGATCAGGTCAGTCCATCCAGCCAGTAGAAGTCCCAGAAGAAGAGGAGCGGTTGGCGTTCCTCGTGATGGACACCCTCGTCCTGGTCCTGAAAAACAACTCCACCAACGCAGGGGTCTTCAGAGAATGTGGGGGTGCCCGCTGCGCACATAACCTGGTGCCGTACATACAGTGTCGTCAGCAGGCACTAGCCCTGGTGCAGCAGCTAGTCCTGTCCAGCGGGGGGGATGACGATATGGGGACCATTCTGGGCCTGATGCACACGGCCCCGCCCTCGGAACTACAACTCAAGGCAGATATTCTCAGGGTGAGTTTTTACATTTTAATTATACTTTATAATCATAATTTATTATACAGAAGAATTACCTGCGACAGAAAAATTTTACTGCGCCACTCAGAATTTAGGAAGTATGGATCATACTAAAAACTGTAAGTTCAGAAACAGAGAACTCCTTACTTACTACAGCTTTGTTTAAAGTTCTCTCACCTAGAGCTTTCAACCAGTTACTCTGATCTTCCACAGTAGACTGACCCAGTGAGAATGTCAAGTGGCTTCATTGAAGTGTGACGTCAGCATGCAACTACCAACACAGATGAACTTTCATGATATTACTACAGCTTTGTTTTCGAATCCCTTCCACAGGCGCTGCTGTTCGTACTGCGAGAGAATCACCGAACGCGCACGGTTTTCCGGAAGGTGGGCGGGTTCGTGTACGTCATGTCTGTGCTGGTGTCCATGGAGGGCTGCCTGGCACAGCCTCCCTTAGGGGAGTGGGGGAAAGGTAAGGGTGATGGAATTTTCCTGTCATGTGATAGTCATGTGATAGTCATGTGATAGTCATGTGATGGTCATGTGATGGTCATGTGATGGTCATGTGATGGTCATGTGGGAATCATGTGAGAACTGTTGCCAAAAAAACTTAACCATGAGTGAGGCCTTTCCAAAAAAAGCCATGGTTATTATGCCACAATGACATGGATTGTGGTTGGCAATGTTTCATCTTCAACAAATTACAGTGTCTAATGATTTAGTTGAACTAACGAATACATTGTATGCAGTCATTTCTTCTTACTACTGAGTCAGACTTGTGTTCGGATTTTAAATTATACTGCTTTCCTGAAAGTAATCCCTTCTTTTTCAGTGGACCCACTGTTGGTACAAAACCTTCTGCACACCGTGTTCCACACCCTGACTGCTGCCATGCGCCACGAGCCAGCCAACGCTAAATTTTTCTCCACCGAAGTCGGCTACTCCAGTCTTGCTGAAGCCATTAGATTACTGGGCTGCTTCTCCCCAAACACTGAACTACCGAGGGAATACGTCGACCCCTCTACCGGGCGACCGCTCACGCCGAGCGAAAGACCGCCGTTTAGTCACTCTTTCAACGACGAGGATGAACTCTTATTGGCGGTGGTTCCGCAAAGATTGCTGTCCGCGTACGGCATGTTCCGACATCTGTACCTGATGGCGATCGATTCGTACGACAGTCGGGCGCCGCCGTCCAGACCGACGTCCCCGAGTGTCGTCGCGACGTCGCCGGTCCACAAGAGACCGACCAGATCCGCCCCTCCCTCCCCGCTACACCGACAGGTTCCTACCACACCTTACAGGTCCCAACATTCTCAGGTACAGCCATTAACCAATAACCTGGTACTTAGAACAAGAAACTTCATCATCAATGAAACTTCATCAACTTAAGCTTGAGTTATTGCCCTGAAAAGCTAAAAACAAAAAAAAACCACTACAGTTTCAAAGAAGCTACTATATTGTAGGAGCCCCCAAATCAAGGACAACTCACCTTAACTTTTCAGTTACTCTTCCATCAACCTTCTTCAGGAGTGATGATTCCATTACTCTGACCATGTGACCTGGGGACACATGATTTGAGTAGTGTGTATAATAGGCTGATAAGCATGCTATGTTGATCTCAATTATCAAAACTTTATAATGCTATGGGACTATCTTAACCTTCTAATGCCACATTCAACCTTTCATGTAGTCTCGATTCTAACAGACTTTAAATTTTATTCTGTGTGTTTCCCCTACAGTACAACCTGCGTACCCAGTCCCCCCAGCATGGTGTATACGGCCGGGAGCAGCCCAACATTGTACATGCTGGAGCCATTCTTGCCATGGTGGACCTCATCCCCTCCATAACCTCGGAGGAACATGCACAGGTCAGAAACATAATTAATTATTATTATTTGCTTGAAATGAAGGGACATTTTTTTTAAACATTTTTTTTCTTAGTACATTTTTTCTTGTAAAAATGACCACCTCTACATGTACATAAGAACCACCTAGCCATTGAGACAGTGACCACCTCTATCTAGAGACCCCCTGGCCAAATGTGTCCACTTCTTTGTGGACCTTTAGAGTTAGATATATATTTTTTCTACTGACACAAGCATTAAGGACATTAGTGGACACCTTTCCATATTGACCAGATGACTTTTTTAATACCTCGTGCAAAAGTAAGGAACGCTTTGTGGTAAACCAACAATGTATTTAAACTTGTCTGTTTTGTCTCCAGCTTGCCCTAGACCTTCAGCTCCACATAGCAGACGTTATCCAGTGGTTAGTGAAGGTAAAGAGAAACCAGCAGGTACCGGTGATGTGTAACTCTAACCTTCATCGACATATTGTCTGTTTTGTCCCCAGCTTGCCCTAGACCTCCAGCTGCACATAGCCGACATTATCCAGTGGTTAGTAAAGGTAGAGAGAAACCAGCAGGTACCGGTGATGTGTAACTCTAACCTTCATCGACATATTGTCTGTTTTGTCCCCAGCTTGCCCTAGACCTCCAGCTGCACATAGCAGACGTTATCCAGTGGTTAGTGAAGGTAGAGAGAAACCAGCAGGTGATGTGCAACTCTGGCCTGCCCTGCCACCTACTGAAGGTATGAATGAATGAATGAATGACTGGTTTATTATGTAAAACATCGCAGCCTTCAGGCTGAAATACGTTTCACTTACCGTACATGAAAGTACGTTTCATTTACATAGTGCACAACTCAATATGACGAATAGTATAAAATATTACCAAGTATCAAAATATTGATTAAAATAAAATATTACAATAACTAAACATCTGAGTGTGGTTGATTTACAACGTATTATTTGTAATATTGCATTAGGTCTGTAACATTGCATTTGCCAAGGAGGAGCATCTCCTGCATCAGCCTCTGCAGAGAACGTACGAGAGACTGGCCTCACAGGCTCTGGAACCCATGGACCTCAGGTACACACATGTACATACATGTACATGTAAATAGGCCATTCACTTGGGCTCTACAGAGCCCATGTGAGTCTCTACCTCATGGCACCCATTTGCCTAGAAGGAAATGGGCCGCTCTGAACAGAGCTAGGTGTGGAGTAGGTAGGACCAGAGATAATCTGCTAAAATGGGGACGGGTGAGCTCAGCTGGCTACCCATGTGGCCACCCTACCCAAAGCATGCAAAACATCCTACAGGACTGCGAATTAGGACCATCTGTCACCAAACAAGACCTGTACGATGCAAACCAGGAAGCCCTGGACTGGCTGGAGCAGTGGGCCGACAAGATATGATGATGATGAACTTGTGCTTGTGCTTTTTTAAACCTCTGCCAAGAAATGTGTGTGTGTAAAATTTAATCACTTAACGTTCGCAGTAGCTCTACTCTTTGGGCAGGGCTGTTTTAGAAATAGCCAATCAGCTCACATGATTTCGGTTTACACTGACTAAAGTTGGCCAATCTGAGGGTAGAATACATGTACATACTGACCCAACAAAAATGCTGTTTAGGCAATGTTTTTGGTGTCAGTGATTTGAATCTTTGCTATATAGATGGTATAATCTCAGAAATCATTAATGACTTTTTTGATATTTTTTATGTTGATAACCATTGAACTTTGAATCTGTTGCAGGGAGTTCTTGAGACTGGGATCTCCCTTGTGCTGTGATCCGTGGGACGAAAAATTCAACCAAGCGGACCAGAAGGAAAAGGAGGAGGACTCCCAGAGCCTTGTGTCGGAAAACGACTCTGTGTGTAATGGTGACCTGGCGTTGTTGTCTGATCCTCGGGTTATTAAGACCACGCCCAATCTACTAAAGGCAGGCGGTGACGCCGTGCCCCTCACCAGAGTCAAGTGTCTCGTTTCCATGACGACCCCACGTGATGTCCGCCTGCACGGCGCCGCGGTCATGCCGGCGTTTGTGGAATTCGATATGGGCCCGGAGGGATTTGGGTGCTTGTACATGCCAAACATAGCCCCCCAAGGCCCCCCAGCTGCCTCGGTTATCGGCGTGACGACAGTGGGTGGACCTGGAGATGCCAACATTGTGTGTGGCATCGGAACAGGTGAGTTTAGAATCTATGGAAAATCTAGTAATAGGGGGAAATTTAGGGCAGATATTGGAAATTTAGGGAAATTTATAGATATTGACTTCAAAAATAAGAAAATACATGACTTTGTGTGAAGGACAACGACATTTGTTTTGAGGGTTTTTTTTTCTACATAGATATTTTATTTGTGCTACTGACTGTCAGTAATCTTTGTTACCACCATCTTTTGGTCACATATCTGTCGTACCTACCTAGGTCAATGCATAAAAGTGGTCAATTGGATTTGCATTAATTTAGGAATACAAAAACAAAATTTCTTCATTTCGTTCTGTAATATGAAGTCATCTTCTGTATCTGTATCTGTACAGCCGGTATAACCGCCCTTCGGCGTAACACACCAGCTTCGCAGGCACGCGGCGTTGCGGCTGCTAGCTATTTCACACTGAACGACTTGTTACACTCAGTCTTTGCACATGTAATTGCAGGAGTTGTTTAAAGCTTTCTAGTGATGATGGCCCTACTGTGCTTGGTGGCAACGAGTTCCGGTCTACAATAGTTCTGGGGAAATACGAGTTGATCTTAAGAACTTTTAGTGAATCTTTAGAACCTAACGTATTTTGTAACGTCTGTTTCCAGGTGACCGCTTGTTCCCACCCCTGTCAGGACTCACCTTCTCAGCCTGGGTGTGCATTGACCGCTACAGCTCCCCTCTAGCTGACCCCCACCCCGTCCGCTTACTGACCCTGGTGCGAAACGTGCTGGGGACTGACCTGCACTACGTCTGTCTGTCTGTCAACATCAGCACCAGGGACAGGAACATCATAGTCAGCACACAGGAGGAGCTACTGCAGTATATTGGTATGTACCAGAGTCTCTGGCTCAGATCAACAGTTACTATTGACTTTGACGAATGTGTGTTTTGCATTTATCTGATGTCTACTTTATAATTACTACAGAATGTCGGTATGTTTACAGTCTCTGGCTCAGATGAATCAACTACATAATGAATTGTTCCTCAAGTAACTGGATGGGTTTTGGGAACAGTGAAAAGTAGTGGCTGCTACTACTAACTTCAAATGCCAGACACTTCACAGCACTAAACAGGACAGGGCATGAAAATTTCTGTCTGAATCTGCTATAATGTACTGTCATGCCCAACCTGTTATGAAAGAAACAACTGATATTTTCACTCATATTCCACTGGATGTGATTTCAGCACTAAGGACAGTGTATGAAAAAAATCTGTCCAAATCTTCTACAATGCATGTGTTCAACTAAAAATGCTACTATTATGAAGGAAATAGCTAATACTTTTCACTCCTATTCCATTGGATATCATTTCAGCACTAAGGACAGTATATAAAAATGTCTATCTGAACCTTCTACAATGCAAAATTCAGGCTGGCTAGAAGTTAGAACACTACAACCATGTAACAAATAGTTATGAAAAATGATATGATATTCCACCGGATCTGATTTCAGCACCAAGGACATTCCTAACCTGACTTTGTCCCTTTTTCCCACCTAGGTTCAGAGGAGGCCCTGGAGCATGTAAAAATGCCCAACCAGTTATGAAAAATGATGTATTCACTGATATTCCACCGGATCTGACTTCAGTACTAAGGACAGGACCTGATTTTAGCACCAAGGACAGGCATAACCTGACTTTTTCCCTTTTCCTTGCCAGGTTCAGAGGAGGCCCTGGAGCCGCGGAACGCTCTAGCAGACGTCCCTTCCGTGGTGCGTTTCTGGTGCCCCACGCTGGCGGACGAGGGCCAGTGGCACCACATCGTACTGGTTCTGAACCGCGCGGTGCTGAAGAACAGCACCGCCGCGCTGTACGTGGATGGGAAACACATCGGGACCCAGAAGCTGCACTATATCCATAACTATCCCGGAGGGGGGAGCAACCCCAACCCTACAGCCATCACCTCCACATACAGCTACATCGGAACTCCTCCTGGTAAGCTGAGATGCAGTTGAATGGTGCTCAAAACAAATTGATACCATAATTGCAAAAGTATAGGTACAATGTACATGTAAATGCTTTTAGGTGTACAGTTTAACTTACAAGTTACAAGAAAGTAACTCACCATAAATCTTTGGTCAATCTTCAACCTTTTTTTAGATTGTATGATCTACAAATGTACGTGTCATCATGTTTCCAACTTCCGGAAAGTCAGCAAGTGAACCATATAGCTCACGAAGCTTGACGAGATGGACGGAAAATTTATGTTGAATTGCTTTTTTGTGTCAGAACAAAGTTTGATCTCAGCAACAATCAGCACATAATACCAGAACAATTCTATTAATTATCCCTTTTTTATTTGCTGCCGAAGCTAAACTTATCTATACTTTCTAAGAAATAAAAGCGTTATTGACCTCTGGCCACCCCCTGGCTGCTAAACATTCCTCAGACTGGGAGAGTGAGTTGGAGGATCCCGAGGAGTTTGGCTACTATGGCAGCCCCATGTTTCAGAAGCAGCACAAACCACAACGTCTGCACAGTATGTCCCCATACACGCCCTCATGTCACAGGAGAACTGATCACCATTCCAACAATCAAGAATTACCATAAATCTGTTTGGAATTTAAACTTGATAATGATTTCAAGCACAAGGGATTGTTCTCGCCGAGAGCTTTTGACCAGTCACTTTGGTATTCTTCAATAGACTGACCCAGTGAGACTTGTCACATGGCTTCTCTCAAGTGTGGCATAGGGCTGCGGACCGGTACATTGTACCGGTCCAATACCGTAAAAATCGTTTCGGTACAGGTCCAAAATACCGGATCATGAAGTAACGAGTATATACCGAAATAGCTAGTTTACACCATGTATATGACTAAAGATAGGTAAATCCTACCACAAAGACGAAAAATTAGCACTGGAAAAGACGTAAACACCGTCGATTGATTTGAGATCCTCAGTCTCACGAGACGTCGCGAGAGTGTGGTTGATCCAGGGTTGTGATTGGTCAACAAACTCAAATCAGGTCAGAGGTCAGTCATTTTCCCTTCCCTCCAACACTTTATTATTGTTTCTGTGTCATGATTGAAAAAGTGAAGAACACGTGTTAATTTGTCAAATTGTTCAGGTACAGGTACAGGTCCGGACCTGTACCTAAACCTCTGTACCAGTACCTGTACCTGTACCTGATGTTACGTTTAGGTACGCAGCCCTAGTGTGGCATAACACTGGGTCAAAGGTGTCTGGTAAACGATGGTTGGGTGAGTGATGGGTGAGTGATGGTCATTTACCAGATACCTTTGACCTTGTGTTGATGTCTTCAGAGCAGCCAAGTCTGATTGGATCAGTCTATTGAATAAGACCAGAGTGACTAATTGAAAGCTCTAGGTGAGAACAATCTCTTGTATTGGATCAGAAACTTTAAACATGTAACTACCAACACAGATGAACTTTCATGATAAAAATCTGACATCATTAACATGAATCCAACCTAACAACGTAATCAAATTCATCATGATTAAAAGTTGACATCTATTTATGCAGACCTATTTTAGAATTTTATTTAAAATTCATTTAAGTTATGCCTGTACCAAATTACTTTTTGTTTATGGATTTTCCATTATGTAGCTGATTCTTTTTCTGTCTCTATGGTTTTTCCCTCATATGACATTTGTCAACTTGAAGGTTCCCCCCCCCAAAAAAAAAATAATGCATAATGATATATGCCTTTTAATTGTACCAACTAGCGAAGAATAAGACTACATGTATGTCTCGCAGTGAGGGTACACTTGACAGTGCATTGTATTTGTTGTTTGCAGCTCTCCATCGCCACTCCCGGCTGCTATGGAGACTAGGCCCTGCCCACATGTTTGAGGATGTTCTGGCCAACAGTGCCATCCACACCATCCACAAGCTGGGGCCAAACTATGTCGGCAGCTTCCAGGCACCACACATCTATGGTGAGTGTAAGAAATCACAATCATACAGGATACTGTTTCCTACAGATACAGAACTATCGTAGAGTGGAACTCGCTGTCACCAAGTACAGTAGGGGCATCATCATTAGATAGCTTTTAAACAATGTTTAGAGTTAGATGTTCAAGGGTTAGGTGTAACAAGTCAATTGTAGCAGCTGGCTACAATAATGTAGCCAGCTGCTACAATACATGTGTGATACATGTATGTCAGCTGGCTACAATAATGTAGCCAGCTGCCGCCGCGCCGCGTGCTTGCAAAGCTGGTGCATTACACCGAAGGTGGTATTACTGGCTATACAGGTACAGATACATGTTTCTTTCAACACAGCCGTGCTGGATACGATACTGAAGTTGGCCTTTTCTCTGAATATACCAAATAGAATTAAAGGTATCCATATTAACAATTTTAGAACAGCAAAACTGGATTTTTAAAGTCAATTTTCTGCTAGTCAATCTCTTAATGTAGTGAGTTGAATCAACTCTATCCCATAGCATACTGATGAAAAGAGATGGAAAACAAGACTCAATTTTTTTTTATTTTTTTAAATTTAATGATGAGACAACCAGACCAACATGTGCTATAAGTATAAGATACATGTATGTCAGTACATATCAATATCCGACACAAATTTTTTTTCTCTCGCCCAGAAATTGCATTGGATGCATTTAAGATGTCTCCAAGATTGACTCCTCCAACTTTCTCATTCCCTCACCCCAGGTACGAAGGCGGATGTGTCCGGTTCCCTTATCCCTGAGGATAGGATCATGTTTGGTGTACATGCTCATGCCCTGACAGCGCTCACTATCAACAAGATCAGAAAGGCATACAACAAGGTAAAGCCCCTATCACACAGTCACCAATTTGGTCTCCAAAACACTAGCTGAACACTCGCCAACCATGTAGGTCTGCGCAAAGTCGGCTGGTGTTCAGGCAGGTTGGCAACTACATTCATTGTATTTGACTGCATATGCCAAATGTTTCAAATATGTTTTAAACCTTCGTTTAGATGTGTAGATATGTAAATGTTGTACATTTGAGAATGCATCTATAGCAGCATTACCTGTGCTGCAGTGCAATGTGAACCAGTCAGAATTGCCCTGAGGAAGGTGACAGACGGTCACCGAAACGTCAGCTGAATAAAAGACTTGGTTGTGTAAAAAGAGCCTCTTTACTCGGTGACTTACATATGTACATGTACCAACCTGATGAAACTATTCACAAATGTATGTTATTCTATTGGCAGGTTGACAGTAAGGCCATTGCCAAACAGTTGGCTCTCCAGTCGCATGAGAATGCCACCCCGGTCAGGATCATCCACAACTCTGCAGGCCATCTGAGCGGCCCGGCTAGAACTCTGGGGGCTGTGCTGCTGGGGTATCAGGGTAGGTGATCCATATTGAAAAAAAAAAGAAGTCAACTAGAATTTAATGTTCAGTTTAGTCACATACTATTTTGTTACCTACCCTGACAGTGCTGTCCATCCTTTATTTTCATGTTACATGTACTTGCAATTAGCCTATGGGCTATTCTAAACTTCCAAAGTTCCACAATCCAATTTTTGGCCAAAATATGTTCAAAGAAATGGCTGTAAAATGTCAAGATCAGATTTCCTCATCTGAATAGTTTAAAATCATTAAAGAAATGTTCAATGCTGCCCATCTGAAAGTTATGTGGGAATTCTGACTCATACATGTAGTGCTCTTCAACTTAGGTTCGCTAACCACTTTTGATGTTCCAAAAAGCAGGTACTCAAGCAACTGGATATGATTTTGGAAACAGTCAATGTATGAATGTGACTGTTTACAAAATCATATCCAGTTGCTTGAGTACCTGCTTTTTGGCATATTGTATTACCAGTCCTGGATGTCTAACCTTCATTCTGTATCTGTATCTGTATAGCCGGTATAACCGCCTTTCGGTGTAACACACCAGCTTGGCAGGCACGCGGCGCGGCGGCAGCTGGCTATATTACACCGATCGACTTGTTACACCTGGGCAGTCCTAACCCTTGAACTTCTAGCTCTAGACGTTGTTTAAAGCTATCTATTGACAATGCCCCTACTGTACTTGGTGATAGCGAGTTCCACTCTGCGATAGTTCCCGGAAAGAATGAATTCTTGAACACCTCAATCCTCGGTTGATAACTCTGGTACTTGAAGGCATGGCTATTGACGCACTTTTGATGTTTGATGATTTTTTTGTCCAGGCGTGCGGACCTTCTGCCCACGCTCAGTAGCCAGCATGCTGGAGAACGTCGGGGGCACGGCCGCGCTGCTGGGTCTCATCGCCATGGCAACGGACGTGGAGGGTCTGTACGCGGCCGTGAAGGCGCTGGTGTGCGTCGTCAGGAGCAACCGACGTAGCATGGAGAGCATGGAGAGAACCAGAGGATACCAGGTGGGGGAAACATAAATATAAGAAATCGTTGGCAACAGGTTAAAAAGAAGGTCCCATTTCACTCTGTGCAAAGCATAGGTTGGTGCCCATCTCCTTTTCTGTAGCTCTTGGGCCAAACAGTTGTGTAAGCACTACAGCAGGGGGCTGGTCCGCTGGTAGTGCTGTGTATTTCACCTTCCAACACTCTTTCTCGTAGATGCTGAGTGCTAAGCAGAGAAAGTATGTTTTTAAATAAACTTTCAACTTTAAAGCCTTTGGTATGACCCGGCCAGGCTTTGAAGCTCTGATTGGCCCCACTGTAACAACAAAACTCATCAATAAGACTATAAATGGTTGTTGTGAGAATGATATGATTTCCTTGTTCGTGCCCAGATTCTTGCTAACCTGCTGAAGAACAAGAAGCAGTTGTTGAACAGCCACATCCTTCACCTGACGTTTTCCCTGGTGGGGACTGTGGACAGTGGCAGGGAGTCCACCATCATCCCCAACAGGACGGCCTTCCAGGACCTGCTCTGTGATCTAGAGGTGGGCACTGCTTTATTACCTCCATGGAAATGGAGGTACATTGTTTTTCATCATCATCATCATTGGTTTATTATTATTCACAATAAAAACGGCCTTGCAGTAGTAACTGAATTGCACCGTTCCATTACAAACATTTTAAAAGGAAATTCCGACAGAATGAAATATATACAGGTTAAAATAGACAATGAACTAGCAGTAAAGTGCAACATCGTTCGAGCTATTGTCGACGTCGACAGGAAAGATGTTTGCGCAAGGGTTCGACAAGGATATAATCATAATATTACATTTACACACTAACGAGGAGTTTTGCCAGCGAGGGTTTTGAATGTGTTTTTGGCATGTCTGTGTGTGTGTTTGTATGTCTGTGTTTCCGCATGGTCCATAATGGAGTTTAGTCTGTCGCAGAGGGAAAAAGTCTTTTTTCTAACATTTGTCTTGTCTTTTCCCTTACCAGGTCTGGCACAATGCTCCATTCGATCTGCAGAAGTCTCTGTTTGAGCACTTTATAGAGCTCCTCACAGAATCAAGGTAAGAGCTACGGTCCATTAACTGCCTCATTATGTAGTGTGTTATACTAAAACCCTTCTTACATGTAGGTAGCATAGCTTTTTAATTATAAGTCAGGATATTAGTACACATAGGGCTGTAAAACTTTTTTTGATTTAAGGTACATGTAGGTAAGGAACTCTCAGGAACTTACAATGTCATTGTATGATTGTATTAATTCTCTTAGAGTGTATTTTTTCTAAACATGACGAAGTAATTTGCCTACAATTTAGCCTCTGTCTTTCCATCATTTGACAAAATTTTGCTGTCATGAAAAGATGAGTTGTTTGTTTGTTTGATTGTTTGTTTGTTTGTTTGTTGTTTTTAGTGAGAACAGCAGTAACGCCCAGCTGATGATCGAGCTGGGGATGGTGAGTAAACTGCTGCACACCCTGCAGGACCGCTCTCTGTCCCAGACTACTGTGGACTCTGTGGCCATGGTGCTGGCACTGCTGCTGCAGGGGTCACTCAAGAGCTCCGACCTGCTCAAGTAAGGAACATTAACCCTTGTCCTGCAGGACCCATGTACATGTATATATGATATATGGGTTGCACATACAGTACTATCTATATAGTGCCTTGTGTATGTACAATTTGGGGGTGTTTCTCGTGCAATGCATCACACCGCAGCGAAACGCAACGACCTGCTCAAGTAAGAAAACAGCAAGATCAATTACCTCCATTTTATTTATTTATTAATCTCAAGATTGCTGGGTAACCCCATTCAGCCTACAATGGCTGTTTTCTAAGGGGTCCCAGCTTGTTACAAGACAATGTTACATAGTACATGTACAGTAAAACAAAGGACAACAAACAGTAAACATAAAAACATATAGGTGCAATGCATTGAAAACAAAATCATAATTCAATACTCAATGTCCTTCATGAAAAATGGAGGTATTGTTTTTGGTCTGTGTGTGTCTGTGTGTGTGCCTGTGTGTCTGTGTGTGTGTCTGTGTTTCTGCATAGCCCATAGGCCTGGTTGTAATAGATATGGTTGGGTTCAGTCTGTCCCAAAGGGAGAAAGTTATCTCACTGTTTTCCCAGGTGATTTCATTACATGACCTCCTTAACAGTCGACAACCGTTACATTCTCTGTTTTGCCTTGCCAGGTTTGGCCAGTTTTTGGTTTCTACCCTGCCTACATTCTCAGTGAGTGAACGAAACATCACCATGGAGAACCTGGTAGATGCTGCCATGGGTGTGCCAGACTCACAGCAGGATGGATCCAGAGGGCAAGGTTGGACAGGGTTATTAAATTTGTTACAAACCCCAACGGTTATGTTTTTGTTATGAAAAACTTAAACTTGGGTCTGATAGCTGAGGAAGACAGATTCAGTCGAAAATTCCTGGTCAGAGCTCTTACTGAGTCAAATTTTGAGTTGGAGAACAGTTTTTCATAATGTAATTTACCAACTCAGATGAACTTTCATGCTGGTTATGTTTTTGGTACTGTTTGTATGTATGTGCACATGTACATCTATGATTGTAGTTTAACACGATAACTCATTGAAGCTATGTTGATGGATTGTAATGAAACTTGGTAGGTGGGTAGGTCTTGATGAGACCTCAAATTGATTAAGTTTTAGACTCCCAAGTGGCTTTGTATGGTACTGCAGAAGGACTTTCAGTTTTGATATCTCGTGATGCCTACTGAATTGTGAGCAATAAAGAATTCATACAATGTACCACATTTTAAAATCATAATTAGTTTATGCACCAAATTGAAAGCCAAGAGATCCATGGTCTTTTGTAAGGATACTGAATCAGCAAATTTTAAATGAACCTGACTTCCTACATTGTATAATTTTGTGTCAGATTTGTCCGAGCTGTCAGAGAGCGACTACAGCGGGCTGGTGTCGGCCAAAAGTGTCCGGCTGAGGAACACACTACTGGAGCTCCTGTATGGGCTGCTGCATACCTCATCAGGGCAAACTGTCAATCAACAGTAAGTAATTATGGTCAACCCAAGAATGTGAGCAGAATGTACTGTGCCTGCCCAGAATGCGGATTTTTCATGATTTTTCACGAGGATGTCTTGGCAACGTTGCATCAGAATTTGCCTGCTGCAGACATAGTTTTTCTGACACAATATTGTAAACTGTAGACATGGTGTCTTTACATATGTGATGAAATATTCTGCCAAGATTTTGCACAATAATTATTACAGTATGCTATCAACCTACATTTTTCACATGTGTCTACTACATCTTGTTAGTAAATCGTATTCAAAATGTTCAGCTTGTCTTCTTTTAAGCTCATTTCAACACTGTTCTGATCCTGACCAACGATATTTTCTTTTACAGATTTTGTGAAGAAGTCCAGAGAGCTCTGGGCTTTGATTGGCTGCTTCTCTTCATGCAAGGCCATCTCCACCAATCAACAGTCATCATCGCCGTTCGAATCCTGTGTGTGTTGCTTAGCAACCAGGCAACCGTTACTAAGTTCCGAGAAGGTGGACTGGGAGGGGGAGGATGGCTGGATGAGACAGAACTCATCCTTCACAATAAGGGAGCAGTGCAGCTTCTGGGTGAGCCGTTGTTTCTTCTTCTTCTTCTTTGCTACTCTCCAACAACCCCGCAAGGGGCATCACTAGCACGTCAGCAGAACGTACTGCGCCTGTGCAGAACTTTGGATTTTTGCAGGTTTTCATCGTATTTTTGGTCAATGTTGCATCAGAATTTTGCCTGTTGCAGGTGATATATTTTCCAACATAACATTTGGAAACTACAGACGAGATGTTAACCTTATATGCGCAAATACAACCTTATATGAGACGTTCTGCTGAAGTGCTATACACAATACATTATGGGTTTCGCGCAGGTACAGTATGTTCTGCCAACATGCTGGTATCACTGAGGGTGGGAGGTGAGGGGACCTTACGACAAGGAAGCTCTAAACGCCTTTAATGACTGTGCTTGTATGGCCTGTATGGGCAACTTATTCCATTCACTATGAAGCAAGTTTAAACTGTAATATCCAACACAAGAAATTGGACTCACCCAAATTTCCGACCGTACAACTCCAGTCTTTGTCAAGGAATGAGCAATCCACCGCTTCCATGACACAGATGAACTTTCAAGATAAGATTATTCCATGATTCACATAATAATAACTATAGAATTTGATCTCTGTTTAATCTTTGTGTTGGAATGAAGTTCAACATTTTACTACCAACATTACTACAATGATTACATACATGTAAATGTTAGTTGTCCAACACAGATGAACTTTCATGATTCTCTGAATTGTTGTTTTTGACAGGTTTTACACAGATGAACTTTCATGATTCTCTGAATTGTTGTTTTTGACAGGTTTTAATGTGGGTGCTGGACCGAGTAAGTCTCAGAACAGGGAGATAAACAAGGAGGCCTGTCAGCTCCCCGGCTTCATGGTCCTCCAGTGGCTGCTGCCTAAACACGCTCACATTCCTGAACTCTACTTCATCCTCATGGCACTACTACTGGGGCAGTCTGCACGCAAACCACCAAAAAACCCTCAGGTACAAATATAATGCCTTTTAAGTTAGCAGTTTTTACTTGAATTAATTGCATGCAAGATACAACTAACATGTATCTTGGATTCAATTAAATAGACTATTGTGTTGACTTGAAATTAGACGTGTGATGTTTAAGTACCATGAAAGAAAAGGGACAAGAATTGAAAAAAGCAGAGAAATTGTACAGTTCTTACAGTGTAGTGTACTGGCAAGTGTGCAGATCTTGGCACATTGGCAACACCAAATCCGTCTGTGTCCTCAATATATCAACGATTAAGCAAAAGGCCTGGTGGGCGTCACTCCACTGTACAATTACAGCGAGGAAAGTCGTGTAAAGTGTCTTTCCCACGGGCACAACATCAGGCATGTCAGGGGATCATTTAACCTGGGACCTCTTGGTTCCGAGCTGAACACTACTAGTATTACTATTATGCCACAAGATGCCACTTAAACAAGAACAATTCAATAATCTTTGACAGTTTCTGGGGCTTTGATATTTGAGAAACTAATACATGACACAGAGAACTATTTACCGAAACGAACTTAGATCGTACAATAATTTTAATAAAACACAGCATCTTCATTTGTGCTTGATATTGTAGGTGACACGATGGTCAAATTTGGGCCCAAATATTCCAACCTTTTCATCGAACAGAATCATGTTCGATATGACGTCATTCGAATCGAATCATGTTCGATATGACGTCAATCGAACCGGACGTTCGTTCGATCCGGGGTTACCCGCGGTCATGTACAGTAAACCCGCGGCTTCAAGCCCGTTTTTACACGGTACCGCCTAACAGTAAAAAAAAACACCTTTCTACAAATATAAACCAATTTCGGGACAGTATATCTATGACCTGTTTTATAGTGGATATGTAACATGTAACAAAGCTACTGCCGTCATGGTGTGTGACCTTGAAGATCGTAATTGTTGTTTACGGGGATATAAGTTACCCCCTGTACTTACTCACACGACCTGACATGCAGGCAAACATGGTATTTAAACCGCAAGAAAAACAAATTCAATTTACCTCAAAAACATTTTAAATTGTAGGTAAGACAAAAATCCTGATCTGTGTCGGACGGATTTTTTAAAGATGGCGGCGTTCTGGAATTATCCGTCTTGGAAGTTGAAAAAGTGCATTTTTGGGCAAATTTTTCTACCTTAGCAACACTTTAACTTTGAAATAAAGAAAACTGTCCGACTCAAATCTTAATTTTGTTATACTGTTCTCTAAAATGCAAAAATGTGGAATTTTCGGAGAGATTTGGGGTCGGTTTAAATCAGTTGTTTGGTTATTGACGTCGATTGTTCTAGAATAAGCATTCGACGCGTTGAGAGTAATTTCACGCACATTTAAGCATTGTAATAAAAACACCAGCATTTGAGCTATATGCAGTGCGGATTTTATCACATTTGGACAAGAGAGTCCCCGTGAAACTGTTTATAATTGATGATAAGAATGTTTACAGCAGAGACCGGCTCCGCGGAAGCCGCGCGTGGAACCCCGGTAACCTGATACCCCTCCGTAGAATTGGAAACTTTACCCTAGAAATTGACCGCCGTGTGAATATATTCACCGTTCAGCAGAAATATTCAACACTGTTTTGTTCCCCACAGTTTGACCTTGACTCCATCTGGACGTACATATTTGGTGTTCCTGCCAGCCAATCAGCTGGCTCCATCACTCCTCAGCAGCCGATGTGTCCTGACGCCGTCATCGTGATCCTGTCCATGGTCAGGGCCATGTTCAACCAGGTCAGTACTGACAAACAAACAAAAAAAACATGATTCTGAAAGGTGTCAATGACACAGGCCAGACAACTAACAGGTGGGTCTTGAGGGAGACTAAGAGATCTTCAAGGAATCATCATAGAGATAGAGCACTGTCTCCCAAGGAAATACATTGCCAGGCAGTTACAATGTACCAGGACTAGGAGGTACAAGGCTGTAGAGGAAGGGACCCATTTAAGAAGGAACAGTGTTTCCCAAAGATGTTACTAGAAAATTGATAGATTTTCCACTTAATGTAACAACTTCAGTTCAAACCTACGTTTAGTAGTATTAATATGTCATTTAGGAACTACGATGTACATGTAAATAAAAAAAGTTATGTATATTTGTCCATGCATGTTTCAAAAAGGGAGGAAAGTGTAGAATGTAATACTTCTTCCTCCTACCCTTATACATGTACCTCAGTTACATGTATGTAACCTATATTTAGTGCATTTGGCCCATGTAGGGCTTGAATATGCAATAAAGTTCATTGTCATAGTAATATGTTGAACTTTATTCCAACACAAAGATTATACACAGGGATCAACTTCATTAGGATAATATCACTTCAAAACGTTATCTCGCGAGGGTTACGTTTACAGAGACTTCACGGATCAAAAGTGCAAGGGAGTTTATATTGTCCATCGTCTCTGTTAAGTGATGGCTGGAGTACCCTGATATAAAGTTTATCGTCATTGTCATTACATTTATACAGCCGTGGCAAATGGAGGACGAAGGTTCGTGGGTGCGAGAATACCCTGTGACCCTGCTACAGTTCCTGCTCTTCCTCTACCACAACAACCCCGACTTCGTCCCCCTGTGCCAGAGTCCAGACTTCCTGTGTGCGCTGGCTGCCACGCTCTTCCCGCTAACGGCCAGGCCATACTCAGAACTGGTAATACTCCTTTAAGTATACTTTAAGACAGTTGTGCTTGATTGACAAAGTGCAGGACTGTTTAAGACTTATATATAGAAAGTTGTCTTAAAGAAAAAATTTTGAACTCATACAACACTCTTCTCGCTAACAGCCAGGCCATACTCAGATCTAGAGCTGGTAAAACTTCCTTTAAGTATTATATACATTGTGTACTTTAAGACAGCTTGACTGTGTGGGACTGTTAGAGACTATAGAAAGTTGTCTTAGTCATATAAATAAAATAAATGTATTGCTTTACACATGATGCCTCAGAAATGTGGAAGATGGCCTTTGTAATATGGTTGTGGAGAACACTAAAGAATTAGTGGTAAACTCCATGGTTTATTTGTAGGTGAGTGAGCCAGAGAGTGAGATGGCATCCCCAGCAGAGTCCAGTGAAGAGTACAAGTCCTTTCCTGAGTACATGGTGGCCAGCAAGAGCTCGGACTCAGTCAGCACTGCAGCTAGAGGTAACCAACAACAGTTACTGTTACTGCTGTGCTTTAAGGAAAGGAGACATTCATAGGATTAATTATTTGCATAATTTGTATCTGGGAATGGCATTGTTATAATGATTTAAGTTTGTTTTCAATGTTTAACTTTATTTTACACTTTATTGTAACAAGATGATTGTCAATTGCATACTGTATAGTCCAATTTTTGAACAATGTGAGTTTGGTAACTACTACATAAGCCTGTTTGAATTGTTTGTCCTCTAGATGCAAAAGGCATCAAAGCCAGCTACATAATGTGTACCATATTGTTGAAGAACAACACATTGCTAAACCTTCAGGTTGCATGATTGTACAGAATTCATATAAGTGTCACTTTGATTACTCTCACTTTATAGTTCCTAACAAGATGTATAATGGGTTTTTGAGTAGTACTTGTCACAGTCAGACATGTCTTGACAGTGAAAATATTTTTGTGTAGTGCCTGTCATTTTTTACATCAATCTGTTACAGTTACTGTAGTACTTGTTACCATATTTTACAAATGCATGCCATTACTTCCTATAGGACTACATGTAGAAGACTAATAAATGATCTAATTAATGTACATTGTAGTATATAGTAGCCACTAGTTGCATTTCACTCTGACTTTCATTTTGTGGCCATGAAGGTGGAGACTGGATGCGCTACTCCTGGAGAAATGGACTAGGTGACTCCACTAATTCATTAACCACTCTCATTTGTCACCCTGGTAGAGATTTAATGTTTTGGCATGAATCTTTCTTAAGCACTGGTCAGTTATAAGAACTTAGAAAGCAATCGGAAATTTGTATACTCCCTAAAACATTTTTTAAGTCAACTTTGGTAGATAACTTTCCAGGTTTCTTATGACCAATTCCAGGTTTCTTGTGACCAGTGTTTCCTCATTTTTGGTTCTGATAAATACTCTTCCTTCCTGCATGGTATTTTGACGTTTAGAGTTAAGGTCTTCCTTTAATTAACATTCTTTTATTTCTTTTTCTAACAATGTAGAGTGACACAAGAATCTTGCTGTTTCTTGCACGATAATTATGATTCACCAATCTGAAATGTTACATTTTCTACTCTTTTTTTCACAGACTGTACTTCTAAAATTATTTATTATTAGGTGCAGGTTATTATGTAAAATTTGCATTTACAAACCAAATACAGTATGAAAAGATCATTTTGATACAAAAAATTATAAATAGTTTATTTACCTTTCTTGTGTATTTTATTATATGAATAGAAGTTGACTGACAATGTGTATAAATAATGAGCTATATCTTAGAAAAGGCATTGTCTATTTATGGTGACTGTAGAGATACCATTGGAATGTGTGTGAGGAAGAAAACCGAAGAATGTACTAAAGACAGTTGTTGAAGATGTTATACATTGTTGTATGTTATACATTATAAATCTTCAAATGTTTAAGAGATTGTATTCTGGCTGCACAGGATCCATGCCCAGCCTGACCACCCACCCGGCCAGGAAGTTTGTGATGGATTTTGTGCGGATCATCATCGTGGACAGCCTGGCCCACCCCACCAACAGGGGCACTCCGGTGGTAGACCTGGTCTTGGAGGTGGGTGTGCTCGTGTCATCATAGTTAGGGCTCAAAAATTGAGAAATACTTGCCCTTTGCCCAATGGGATGAAATTGTCTGGATCAAGCCGGATAGATTAGCTTGGCAAGCAGCTTCAATTTTCCGGAAATTGTCCAGGTCAAGCCGGATAGATTGGTAACTGGCTCCAATCTGGTCAATTTTACTCCAGTGGCTTAAGTTTGGTTTGACTCGAAGCTACGATCCATGCATCTCAGAAAGTGGATCATTGCTGACCTGACTGGAATAATCTCAATTGAGTCGGAGCATTCCCATTGGAGTTAAGTTGACGGGATCAAAGCTGGTCGCCAAGTCAGTCCCCAATCAATCCGGATTGATCCAGACAATTTTATGCTAATGTGAATTCAGTCAGCTTACAGATGATTGTGCATGATATACAGATGAGGCAGAGGCTGTCATTCTTGTATAGTACGGTTCAGCCATAGCCAAAGCTGAAGGATTGATTTTACCATGGTCAATATTGACTGAAGAAGGCCACAATATATATAAAATTTTTTACACGGTACTTTTATGTTCATGGTTTTCACAGTCACTTCTGTACTGTGAATTTATTATTACCTCGAACAAATCAATCAGCGACCTTATTTTTCCTGCACCTATTGCCACCGTGAACATATTATATAGTAATCCATAAACACCTCCATTTTTGTTAGACCATTAAATTTTGCTACTGTGCTCGTAAAGCAAATTACATGATTGTACAGTAAGTATGCTTAAACAACATTGCCCCCCCCCCCACGGCATCCCCCGAGCGAGCGACACAGACCCAGCAGCGTGACTTCCAGACGGAGGTCCTGACGACGCTCATGGACCACCTCCTGGCAGCCGACGCCCTGCTGGGCGACCAGGCGGCTCTTCCCTTGGCTGCAGGTGGCAGCTACAACGCTCTGGTCTCCAACGTCTTCCACTTCGCATCAAGGGTCGTGGACAAGTTATGGCAAGGTGCAGAGTCCTACATGGAAGATAGCACATTGGCAGAACGTACTGCGCCTGCTCAGAATCCTGGATTTTCGCGTTTTTCGTTGGATTTTTGGTCACCGTTGCATCAGAATTTTCACTGTTGCAGAAGACATCTTTTCTGACACAACATTTGGAAACTACTGTCGAAATGCTAACCTTATATGAGCAAATACGACCTTATATGAGACATTCTGGCGAAGTGCTATGCACAATACATTATGGGTTTCGCGCAGGTGCAGTACGTTCTGCCAACGTGCTATGGAAGATCATCTTAAAGTTTATAAATTTTGTCAATGACATCACCAAGAGCATGACCACCAATTCAGAACGGCTGTTGTTAATTCTTCTACGTCACAAGTCCAGGACAAACTACATGATTGTATGCTTGAAAAGTGAGAGGTAGTCCAGAATTAGAGTATCTGTCCAGACTTTTTTTGTGTAATATGTTGATGAACCTTCAGTTTGTCTTGCATGTTTTTTGTGCAGGTGTCTACAACAAAGATGCCAAGGAGGTCTTTGAATTTATCGTCCAACTCATCTCCCAGGCCAAGAGGAGAGGTAAGCACAGTGTGTTACAGTGTAGTCAATGGTAGAAATACCCACCTGTAGAGACATTTTCAACATTGCAGAAGAAAAATTAAACAACCTGCAATTTTGCATACAGAAATCAGGCTAGGGGTTCAGGCTAGAGGTTCAATGGTGTTCAAGAGCTTTTGTGTTTACTATTGACTATAATATGTCAAGTAATATTGCACATATTTTTCAAATTGTATGTACATGTAGTTATTATACATACCCGGACTTTTAAGTGAGTATTTGCAGAAAGTATTTCCAAATTGCAGAACAAAATTTTGACATTCTGCAATATTGCAGAACACTAAAAAAGTACTAGACTAAGTATTTCTACCACTGGTAGTTCACATGTACAAAATGTACTTTGCAATAATGGAATCTGTTTTCAAACTGCTTTGTTTCTGTTCCTAACAGCCCATGGTATGAGCCTGGATCCGATCTACCACTGCCTGAACAGAACTATCCTGTATGAGCTGTCCAGACCATCCTCAACTATAGCTGGTAAGGTGGTCTTCAATCCTTGGATACTTGGATACTTTATTCAGTCCATTAGCTGTCGCACACAAATACACAAATACGCAGCTAATCTTGCTGGACCGTAGAAACATAGAACAAGGACATACAAACTACATAAAGGCTAACATCTAGTATTTACAATTAAAACATGGTTGGCTGGTGTGTTACACTGAATGGTGGTTATACCGGCTATACCGATACAGATACAGAATGATGTTTAATCAATTACTAATAGACTCGTTGATATACATGACTTGTACATCACGAGCTCCAGCCAAAACCTACACTTAAGTGCATTTAACGCCATCAGGCAAAGTGTTCCATGTAAAGACAGACCTACATGTATGCATAAAAGTCTTTTTCATGGCGTTAGTTTTGGGTTTTGGCAGTCTGAATGTGTTTCTGCTTGCATGGCGTGTCTTGTAACTGTGTTGGTTTGTTACTGGAAGCAACTGCTGTAACAATAAAGCTGACATCAGTTTATTTACACCGTTACTTGTTGACAGAAGGAGAACCGCTCGCTTGATATCTTTATATAAAATTGCTCATGGACATATCAATATTCAAGTGGACCAATATCTCAAAACTGCCCATAGACGTACCAGAGGAAGTCATGAATATAAATATCAAGCAATATCTGCCAAAACAGACTGTTTTAAATTTTCTTTTTTTTCCAAGAACAATAAATGAGTGGAATAAGCTGCCGGGACAGTTAGTAAAAGCCCAGACAGTGGAGGCCTCTAAGGCCGGGCTCCTGGCCGCGCAGCCATAGTCCGTCGCACCCCCCTCTCAGTGATACCCCAGTAGGGGTTGTTAGAGAGTAAGAAGAAGATTTATCACAAACCAAGGGTTACTGGCCTGTTGTCACCGACAGAGACTTATAAGCAAGTCTAGAACACACTGTAGAAAGTGTTTACCTTAAAGTTTGCTTTGAACGACCATTGTATACAGTAAAGTAGCCTCCACCAGACTCCTTTGCAGGCTGAATAAGTAATCGGCCTAAAAATTGGTATATAATTGGCCAGGGGAGTCAGCTGGCCATATAGAAGGACCAGTTTGCCCTGGCCAATTATAACGCCTTAGTAGGCTGATTTTTACTGACTATTTATTAAACCTGCAAAGGAGTCTGGTGGAGACACATGTACATGTACAGTTAAGCAGCATTTCAAGTTTGTACTCTGAGTCAAACGTTTATGTAGCCACACACTCACTCACACTCACTATCCAGGCTTAGATTATACTGCTGCTGTTGTCCCTGCCACAGGGGTTGGCAGCAGTCGGCTAGTACTGTAGTACTGGTCTTCACACTGCACCTCCAGGCGGCCCTATCCAGTGGGTCAACACCGGCAAGGCCGCACTCTCTAATGTCTTTCTTCACACACTCTGTCCAGGTCTTTTTCGGTCTTCCTCGACCTCTGCTGCTAGGCAGCTGAAGTTCAATGTAGCCACACACTTGCCACTAAAGTTTTGGTTGCTTGAAAATGTCCTTCCCAGAACAAACCGCTATCCTGGATGCGTTACACCGCCTCACCAACAACCGTAGTCTCGTGTTCGGACCCGGGAACTACGAGCAGGATTTCATCGGCTGCCTGTGTTACTGTCTGATTCAGCTGACCAGTGACGCGTAAGTATATCTTAGGACGTCTATGTGTCGTGATCGTATTTGAGTCATATTCATAATGTGGATGTGTGATTAAAGAAAATCATTATGCTCAGATTCTGGATGTACATTGTATATAGAATACAACACGGTGTATTGCGGTCGGGCCGATCCTCGGGCAATACGGACCTCGGGCGATACGGACTGCAGATCCGACTCGTGGGAGGGCCGGGACCGAGGGCGATATGGAATACACAGTGTATTTTATTTATGTCATACCCACCCAAGAAAACGCGCCTTTCAATGCCAGATGAGCCAAAAGTTGGACACTAAACCCTAAAATGCAACAACATCAATTCCAACGTCTGGATTCTGTATTCGAATTTTTTAAAGCGGCACACGCAGTTAGGGCAAAACGCGTTCGAATCATTCTATGGAAGTCGGGCCGTACCGTAAAGTATGGCCCAGTCTGGAACCCGTTATCAAACGTTATCGCGGTCCGGGTATGATATAAAGTATAGTACGCCATCTGTGTGTGTGTGTGTTGTTTTCTACACCGCCCCCTCCCCCTTATTGTATGTGTGTATGTGTATGAGTGCTTGTTGTCTGTCTGACTGGTGGCGGGCTGTCCTCTCCTCTCTAGCGGTGACCTGTGTGTAACCATGGAACCTGGCCGCAGAACCACGTGGCATGTGGAGCTGCCCGCGGACACCTGGGTGGACGTGTCGCACCACAAGTCCTGCCTGCTGGACGACAAGGCCCACCCGCCGGCCGTGCAGCGCTCCAACAGCACCTCCGAGGCACAGCAGCTGCTTGTCAAGGCTGCCAACAGGATATGGAGCGAGCTACTGGTCACTAAAAAAGCTGTGAGTTAGCATTTGATTCTGTTTAGTACATTCTTACATTCAGTACCATGCATAGTCCAGTGCACAGTCCATGGTCCTGCCTTGGCACAGCAGCTACTGGTCACCAAAAAGGCTGTGAGTTAGCGTTTAATTCTTTGAGAATGCTTACATTCTTACGTTCAGTAGGGTGCATAGTTCAGTGGTTTGCGACCCTGCCTCTGGACCAAGAGGTTGGAAGTTTGAATCCTGGCCAATGTTCTTCACCCAACATGCACTGGGTACTGCTACAATCCTTAGGACAGGACGTTAAGCTGTGGTCCACTGATCATTCTGCTTGTCGAAAAGAGCTAACTGAATTTCCACAGTACAGTGAACATGTAAATGTGGTACATATCGTCTTCTCTGTCACAACCAGTGGGAGATTAGCTCTTCTGTGAGCTAAAACTGGATCAAGACTTTCCTTTACTCGAAGAACTCGTCCTAGTACCTCAATGAAATATTAAAGAGTTTCTCAAACAGTTACAGCACTTACATTAGTAATGCAAGTATGCTTGTGTTCTTAGCCATGATAAACGATGCAAAACCTAATACTAACAATCCACACTGGAAGTATGTCGATGACATGAACCTGGGAGAAGTTAGGACTGTGTCAACCCCAACTAAACTTCAGACTGACCTTGACTCATTGGACACCTGCGCCGAAACGAACTCCATGTTACTTAACCCCAAAAAATGTAAAGCAATGTATTTCTGCTTCATGAGAACCCCCCCAGTAATGCACCCACTGACTCTCGGAGGTCAGCCACTTAGCATAGTTACACAAGCAAAGTTACTTGGTTTGCACATACGCTCTGACCTACGGTGGTCTGATCAAGTTGACGCCATGGTGTCCAAGGGCAGTAGAAGGTTATACTTATTAAGTAGGCTGCGTCGAGCTGGCCTCCCAAGCTCTGACCTTGTCACAGTGTATTGTGGGTATATTCGACCAATAGTTGAATATGCCACGCCCTGTTGGAATGCGGGGATCACAAGAAAACAATCTGACAGCATAGAAAGAATCCAGAAAAGGGCCTGCAGAATCATACTGGGTAGAAGCTATCACTCGTATTCCGAGGCCCTGTTAACTCTTGACCTCCAACGTCTGTCTGAACGGAGACTGACCCTGTGCCGGGCCTTTGCCCTTTCAGCCACTAGGTCTAGGCACGCCCCCTGGCTACCCCCAGTTAGTAACCACTCACACAACATGCAGCTAAGGCAAACACGGCGCTACAAACCACCCATTGGGACAAAAAGATATTTATGCAGTCCTGTCCCCACAATGCTGAACATACTGAATAACCTTGCCATACAGTAGATTTCATTTTATGTTGTTGCACTTGATGTAATTGTACTTTTTTATTATTGTCAGTTGTACTTAAGTAATTTGCCAACAGAAGTTGTATGATGTAATTTTAGCATAAATGTGCATTATTCTAGCGCATAAGTGGTGTTTAATGCCTCTCAAGGCACCTTTTATGTATATACATTATGTATCAGTCATGTGGTTCTTAAAAACTTGTAAAAGCTTCTCAATTCAGCCTTTGGCTGCAAAAAGCTTTTAACCTACTGTACTATGTATGTATGAAGTATGTGTTTCTGCAAATAAACCAGTCTATATAAGTAATGCTTTGACAACATTACATGTCCATTATTGACCACCAATCATTTCACTCTAATGGTGACTACATGACTGTTGTACAATGTAGCATTATGGAAAATTTATGGTTCCTTTCCTTATGTTACAGACTATAGAGGAACTGTTCAAGCTGACCCTGCCCCACTACAATGCTACTCCTGATCTGCAGTCTGTGAAGTAGGTCAAACTTTGTGTTTTTCCCCAACAGATATTCTTGTACTAAGTCTTGTCATCTAGGAATTACAGAATCTCATTTTAGTGATGTACGTGTACAGACTGCCATGATATTGGTAATTAAGAAAATGTTTGTTGCCCTTATCAAGGCATTCAACAGTAACACAAATTGTAGTATTTCTGTTGTACAGTTACTGTAATAATAATGTTGAAGCTGTAATCTAGACTGTCATTGAAATGAGTGTCAGAGAATGATATGTAAATCTAACATCCATGTCCATAATATCACCAGGGTCCATAATATCGCTACCTTGAGAAAAGTGTGCTTAAAGATATTTTTACTGCAACATACCCTAGGTATGTACATTTGATGTGTGCAGGAGTGCATACCAAAAGTATGTTGCAGTAAAAATATCTTAAAGCACACTATTTCTCAAGGTGGCTATTAGGGGTGGGTACCGGTTCAGAAAATTCAGGTCCAGGTCCGGATCAGGTTCAGAGGATCAGGTCCAGGTCCGGACCTGAACCGGACCTGATTATTGTACAGTAGTATAGTATATCATATTTTGGCAAGCGAAACACAAGTACTGCTAGTACTAGTAGTTAGCATCAGCTATTCTTGGTGTACACGACACGGCCGTGCATAAGGCCGCTTTTCCCGATGAATAATACGGCTGAAATGCCAGCACATCCACAAATAATTTGATCACATACTTAATTGCTGCGATCTAAAATGTTACAGGGTTCGCGGGAGTTGTTTATTTTTTTTGATTGGTAAAACGCAGGGTAAAATACACTAAAAATTTCGCCACGCCGCGGTCCACACTTCCGGGTTTAGTGACGACAAAATCATGTCGAAAACGCTAAAAATCCGCATAGAAGCATATATTTTCCCCATAGATTCTTGAAACTATGCATTTCTTCACTAGAATATCGATGTGTGGTTGTGGAAAATAGCATTTTAGCGCTTATATCGAACAAAGAAAAGTTGTTTCCTAGCGTGTCGGCTCGCTCAAGTCTTACCGCCAGCAGCGCCGGCGGCGGACGCAACGACCAATCAGAGATGCGAAATGCCGACACGTGACGCGGGATTTGCATACAGGCGCGCGATGCACGAAATATTTTTGCGTCAATATTCAGCGCCGTGTTTCAAGAGATTAATACCGGGAAACAATTTTTTTCTTGTTTTTGAACGCATAAACATGGATTTAGGCTGATCTAGTATGATTCAGGGTTATTTTTTTTACCTGTCATGGCCAGATTATCTAAAGATGTGTGTACAATCTACAGAAATGTACATCAGGTCCGGTCATCCGGTTTTCACGTTTCGGTTTTTTGGACTCGGTTCTTGAATGTTGTTCCGGTCCAAACCGGTCCGACTGAACCGGTACCCACCCCTAGTGGCTATATTATGGACCCTGGTGATATTATGGAGTTCGACATGGATGTTAATACTAAATACAATTTGGTACACCATTTATATTCAGTAGGTTAGCCAATGCGTGATACAATTATCTGAATCATACACATTGTTGTCACTTGTTGATTTGAGAGCTGCTTGCAGCATGTATTCCACACCATACCAGTCTGCTTGTCATTCCAGTCATGGCTCTGCTCCTGCCTTAAGTTTACTGTCTTTCTCTATGCAACTATAAAGGCCAATTTGCACAGGGCAAAAAAATTTGTCCAATGACAGTCGATGCGCCATGCTGCACAAGTTGTAGGACAGATTATATTTAGAGTGAAAACTGTGGCACCGCGCTGTGATTTTTGTGTGACACATCCAAAATCCACCACACAAAAATCGACGCGCTGCCTGTTAATACGCTCTTACAATCTGTCCTACAATACATGTGGTGCCGCACTTCGATTGTTTTGAAGCTAATGATTTTTTGCCTTGTGTAAACTGGCTCTATCTCTGTCTTGTTGCTGACAGAAACTTGCTTACACAACTAACACTATCAGTAGGTACTACATTGTAGGTAGCTTTTCCTGTAGTTCCATAATTCTAACTCTTAAGACCCCCCCTCCCCCAAAGATCTACATGTAGACATGCACAGTATGTCCTTCTAACAAACCAACATTTTTCTAAATCTGTATACAGTCATGTATCATTAACAGTACACCTTTAGATCATGTAGTGAACCAAACATTGCTATGTGGTGGAGTTTACTCATGACAATGCTGACGTCACCGTTACAATGTACATTGTACAAAATGTACTTCTCATGACAATACTGACAACACTGTTACATTGTACTTCTTCCCCTCGTTTGCATGGATGCAGGATGTATGGCTTCAAGTACGTAAAGTATGGCGGTGATACTGGATAGTCTTGTAGCTCAGGGCAGTCATGTGTTGAAAATTATAGATCTTGGAAGTGATAAGCATACTATTAGTCAATTAGTGATAGGTATAATAATAAAATTATAGTATATATCTTCTTAGTAGGAGCCTTTAGAAATTGTCTTCTCTACTAGTAGTCTTATATACTCTCCGTAGAATTCACAGTACATTGTACATGAAACAAAGTTGTATCAACTGTAAGTCTAAATCATGGAAATCATGGCAATCTCTTGCAACCTTGTGTAGAATAACTGTCCATTTTGTGTAGTGTAAATTTAGTGATAGAAAGAAGTACATACATGTAACTTAATAAGATACGAATACGGTCTATTAGTGAGATAGTTACGAATAAGTAGTACACGTGTACAACACTCAAGTACAAAACATACATGTCAATCATATACTATGTAGCAATGCTTACATACTGTCACATTACTTGTTACCATGTGTTGTTGCCACATTTCATTGTGTAGATCTGTAACACTGTCTCATAGCATCAATGCCATTTCATAAGCTTGCTCCATTCCATTCTGCCGTTCCTGTCTGCTGTTACATTAACATGTAGCTGAGTGTTTTAAATTTCCTGTATTTCAGAATGATGCTTCTTGAACCTGCTTCCAAAGTTTGGAAGTTATATGTGGATGGGGAGAGAAGGAACTGTAGCAAGGAACAAGAAAAGCATCAGTCGGTCAGTGCTCCAAAAATGTCTTACAATCACAATGTTATTTATTGTGACCAGTGTTGAATTGTGAAAAAGTGCTTCACGTGCTTTATCATTTTAACATTTTCCAATATTCGTTATCAACACTGACAATATTGGCCTTGTGTTTTAACACAAAATCAGCAACACAGTATGTTGCTGCAGCACAGTTGTCAATACAAACTTATGTATTGGGACCAAACGTTACCTTAATAGCCTCATCCCAGCAATCATAATTAAAACAATTGAATTTATTATTGAATACCCTATTGCAGGTAAAAAATCTCAGTCCTGTTTGCTTTAAGAGATGAAATGTACTCAGTGATAAAGTAGTGCTTTCGAATCATTATACTTACATAAAGTTATGCAAAAAATTGTAAGACATACAGTACTGTCAATGGTGGGAAGTATTGCAATTCCTTGGATTGCCAACATACTTTCACTCCCAATGAGGGAAATAAACCAGTCTACTATTTTCTACCACAGAAGCTGCAGAAGATGAGCAGTGGTCTGTCCCGTCTGGCCAGCCGTAAAGCCAGACGTGATGCCAGTCAGGTCAAGATTGTTCCATCCTCCATGCAGGTTAGTCAGTCGCTGTACCAACAGGGAAACAGATTTCACCAATTGTTAAAAATCGTAATATTGTGTTATAAGAATTCTCTTACACAGACATGATGACATTGTACTTCAACGTGTGATTTTAAACCTGGTTTAAAATAAAAGGATTATAATAATCTTTTTTTTTATGTCATACCTGGGCAGTGATAATGTTTGATACAGGTGTTTCGGCCTGTGTGATGACTTCAATTCGTACGCAATTTCTGCATGTTCTGCTTTTGAATATTTTAACACCATATTCAGACGTTGGAATAATGTTTTTTTGTTTAGGGGCCCAAATTTTCTCAAATTTGGCACATTTTGTTGCTGCGTAGTATTCTATATTCCTTATGTGTTAATTTTTTTAGGAGGTAAATGTGTGGAACTTTACCCATGTGACTGTATTTTTCATTTTTTTAGGAGGTAAATGTGTGGAACTTGACCACTGTTGTCTTCCTGTATGTAACAATGTCTTATCATCATAATGTAATTTTGCTGGGCCCCCTTGGAAAACAGCTAATGTAAGCTGAATAGGGCTACCCAGCCGTCTTATGATGAAATAAATAAATAAACTTAACCCACATGACTGTATTTTTCATTTTTCAGGAGGTGAACGTGTGGAACTTCACCCACGTAGCGGTGGTGCGGGACCTTGTGGAACTGAGGTACAAACAGTACCAGCAGGCGCAGCACCACATGCAGAAGTACGTGGAGGAACAGTGGAACCAGATGGAGCTGGAGCTGACCCGGGAGCGTGGACTGTGGGGCCCCCCGCTCGGCTCGCATCTGGACAAGTGGATGCTGGAGATGACAGAGGGGCCGTGTCGCATGAGGAAGAAACTCTGCTGCAACGACATGTTCTATATCCACTACCCACACCGGCCAGAGGGGCCTAACAACCCGGTAAACACAGTTATCATAAAGTTTTTAAAAAATTGTTTTGAACTCATGCATGCACAATCATAAATTAAATGGTGTTTTCAGAACATGTCACTGTTCTGGTATTTTGCATTTCACTGAATCCTACCACTAACACAGAGAATTTCTTTAACATGAACATTTAAATATGGACATTTGGACTCTCTTCTACCAAACAGAATGCTTAAAAACTGTTGTACATTAATTTTGTACATATGTACAAGTCATGATTGTATAATGTGTTTAAACCTTAAAGTACTATATAATGATACACTGAAATGCAAATGAACCAATCATGCCCAATAAGACAGCATGCATTCCTTGCTAGAATACACTCCTGGTTTATAGGAAATATCAGGTGAACATGCTCTATAGGTTGTGTTTAGACCCAAATTTAGAATCCTTGCAGGTTCAGGGCTCTAAATTCATTTTTGGAAATACAATGTAGGTGCACTGGTGCACCCAACCTAAAAAAATTAGCTGCACAAAAAATTTTTGGGGTGCACCAGATAAACCAGAACCTAATTACAGATCTTTCTGCTCCTCTTCTGAGCTTGAATCTGAAATGGAAGCTAACGTCAAAATCTTAAACAAGTACTACAACAAAGATTCTATTATTTTTCACTTAGATGTCAAGAATATCCTGAGTGTAAACTTATAAATTCAATATGTACAAAAATACCTACAAAAAGATTTGGGTGCACCAGTGCACCCACAGAAAAAAATTGGGTGCACAGCTCCAATTTTGGGTGCGCTAAGGTGCACACGCACCCAGTATTTCGAGCCCTGAGGTTTAGTGGTATCCCACCCAAACCATCCTGTCGGTCTGTTATAGCAGGTACAGAGTGCGTTTCCTCCCGCCCGATGCGTGGACACACCGGAGTTTTACCGCCGGCTACGACTGATGGGGAAACTCCCACCTGAGGTTCATCCTGAATGTTCTTGACTGATTAAAGTTCACTTACAGTGTTTATATTGTACTACTGGTGCCAGGCTTCCTGTTCACAGCACGTCGGCAGAACGTACTGCGCCTGCGCAGAACCCTGTATTTTGACGTTTTTCGTTGAATTTGGTCAACGTTGCATTAGAATTTTGCCTGTTGCAGAGGACATCTTTTCCGACATAACATTTGGAAAGTACAGATGGGATGTTAACCTTATATGCGCGAATATGACCAGGTCCTTATATGAGACGTTCTGCCAAAGTGCTATGCACAATACATTACGGGTTTCGCGCAGGTGCAGTACGTTCTGCCAACGTGCTCCTGTTCACTAACCTTCACACAGGGGACATGTGGTTCAGTGTTCTTCCTGTCTGTTCTAAGTCTAAGTTCATACTTACAGTGGTTATCGGTGGTGAGAATAATATTGGTGTAATCAGGATACTCTCTTGTTGGTGGTACCCCTTCTGCTGTTCGTCAGGAATTGCTGGTGACTGTTCTTAACTTGGGTTACTGTCTGGGTCCCCCCAGTTGTTTCTTTGTTAAAGGCATGGAAGTTGAATGATGATGGTGCCTCCAAGGTGGCGTGGACTGTTTTTCTTTCACACATTAGGTAACAAATTAGATATGATTAAATAGATGTTGTTTTAAAGTTTTGTACATGTTCTGTCCACCAGAAACCGTCCAAGTACAAGGCTGCGATCAGCCTGGACAGTAAGGAGTACTACAAGCGGTGTCAGGCGGAGGGGCGACTGGAGCACATGGAACCGGACGAGAACGGGACAGACACCGACTCACAGCTGGACGCTTCCATCGACGTCACGGACGCTGACGTCAGCAAATCTGGTGGGTGGGCTTTATTTTGTTCATTTTGTACTCATAAATCAACCGAAGAGGAGCACATTTCTGATCAAACTGCTTCCATCAATTAATATTTACCTTTGTTAAGAAGGTTACTAGTACACTGTATGTTTTCGCTGGCATGTGTGTGTTTGTGTGTGTGCGTGTGTGTGTGTGTGTGTGTGTGCGTGTGTTTGTGTGTGTGTGTGTGTGCGTGTGTGCGCGCGCGCGCGTGTGTGTGTGTGTGTTTGTGTGTGAGTGCATGTGTGAGTGTGTACGTGTGTGTGTGTGTGTGTGTGTGTGTTTTTGTCATGATAAAACTCAAGGCTTACATGTACATGAATTGTCTTGATGTGTCCACGAAAACCACACACGAAATATAAACTAAGGTACTGAGATAAAATCGGGATTCATTTTACACTGTATTGTACACGACAAATAGAATTCCCCCAGTGCTGACATGGTTGTGGCTGGCGATGTTTTCAGGTCTGAAGCCCTCCAAGTCGCCTTACGATGCAGATGAGGACGACACAGAGAGTACCCAGTCCACAGACAGTACTGCCGAGGAGACAGACAAACCCAACAACCAGACCATAGTCAGACTGCTGGAGGAAGGCGAGAAGGTACGTGTATCTATAATCTGTACTGCTGTGGACTTTATTTCTGTCGTGTCCAAAATGCAAACATAATAAAACGTAGTATCACATAGACTCTCATATCATTGTATCCTCTTTTTCATACAATGTTGTTTGTATTTACAACATCATAATTTTTCTATATTGGCCTCCTGTAACTGCTGGCCTCCTACAACAGCTACTAGGTAGCTAGCAGTTACAGGAGGCCAATATAGACTTCCCGGCTTGCCTCAGTATATCTGACCCTAGTCTACCCCTTGCTCAGATCCGGTATATGTTCCGATGTAAGTCAGTGGCAGTTTTCTTGTGGTGATCTGATGTCGCCCAAAATAAGCCAAGAAGATCACAAGACACAGAAAATATCATACTCGTAATTGGGAAAAGGTCAACATACATGTACATGTATAGACCTGAATCTGTATCTCTGTATTATGTCTATAATACAGAGAGACAGATTCAGGTCTAATACAGAAATAACCTGATCCCTAGGGAACTATCACTGTTATCTAGTAGTTGTTGTCATCTTCTATGTCATAGTATGGAATGTCAATTGTCCAGGACAAACTAGGCTTGAAAAGTGAAAAGTATCTGTCTGTAATTATAGTGTCATGTGTTTAGTGATATACCTGATCCCACTCCATCTGCAGATCCGGTACATGTTCCGATGTGCGCGAGTCCAGGGACTTGACACGTGTGAGGGGCTGCTGCTGTTCGGCAGGGAGCACTTCTACGTCATCGACGGATTCACGCTCCTCAGGACACGCGAGATCAGCGATATCGACGGAATCCCTCCAGGGTTGGTTTGTTTGTTTGTGCCTTAGGATTTTGATTTGATTTTATTGAAATTGCAACAATGCAATACACGTGGAGCAGAGGCAGCTGTTGCTGGTGTTGTGTCCCGCACATAGAAACAAATACAGGACAGACAATACTCATTTTCACTTGAGTCTAGTGGGGAAAGTCATGTTAAGTGCCTTTCCCAAGGGCACAAGATCGGTGGCATGTCAGGACTCGAACCCGGGACCTCTTGATTCCAAGTCGCGCACGCTGCCATTGCACCACACGACCCCACACGTGGCTTATTCTTCTTCATGCAGTGCACTACAGCCTTTGTCAGAGGGAATTTGTAAATATGTCATAGAAGAAGTGGGTAATTTTGTCTTCAAAAGAACAAATCAAACCCAACACTTGGCCATTGCACCAGTTGCCTGATGAAACATATCCTGCATTTAGGCTTAGTAAAGGATGTTGCTAACATGTTCAAAACTGTCCCTTTGTTTCCTGCAGACTGCATGACCCAATCATCCCCAGAACCACCAGGTCTTCAGGACAACCCAGCCAGATGAAGAGAATGTAAGACTTTCCCAGCTTTTTTACTCTTATCAAAGAGTGATGTGCAAAGTGAACCAGTCAGAATTGCTCTGAAGTCAGTCACGGAAACGTTGGCTGAATAAAACATTTGGTTGACAATGTGTAAAAAGGGTCTCTTTACTCAGCATATTTTGTTGATGGTTGTAGCTGCTAGTTTGGGGAAAGTTTCAAAGCTTCTATTGTTCCACAGGTGTAGTAAGTTTGCGTATGAAGACATCCGTGAGGTCCACAAGCGCAGATACCTGCTGCAGCCGATCGCTATCGAGGTGTTCTCCAGCGATGGCAGAAACTACCTCCTGGCACTGCCCAGGGGCATCAGGAACAAGGTTCACCAGAGGTCAGGACTTAAGTTATTTATTTATTCATCTAGTAAAGCTATGTAGATTTACCACATTGGTGGAAGGTTTGACATATAACAGGTGATTGTTATCATCTTTTCAAGATGTCAAACCTGAGACCAGACTGTAAGGTTACCACAAAAAATTCTCATTTTTTGGTAGATTTATACCTCGCTTACAGTGTCCTTTCCAACTTGCAACCTGTTGTGCAGTGCATATGTGCAACCATATACTTAGTTGTTTACCTGTCAAAAGGGGCAGCATTTATGTGATAATGCAACAAACATGTAAAAATGGTTTCTCTGTTTCAGGTTCCTGTCCCATTGTGCAGCTCTAACAGACAATGCCAAGGAGTCGGTGTCGGGCCAGAAGGCCAATGCTAAGGTGGAGCAGGGGTGAGTCCAACGCTTCTACCTATTCCTTACAGTGTTGTACCGCTACAAGCTAGTGCGCTACAAGATGTAGATGATTCATGACTTTCTCCCTACTACTCTTACTCTGGGAAAGACTGAACCCAGCCATATCCAATACAGCTGGACCTAAGGCCCATGCAGAAATATGCACACACAGACACACACACACACACACACACACACACACACACACACACCTACATAGTCACACAAACACACACAAACACACACACACACACACGCACACACACACAAACATACACACGCACACAGTCACATACGCACACACACACACACATACATACACACACAAACACACACACCTACATGTACACACACACACAAACACACACAAACACACACACACACACACCTACACACGCACACACACATACCTACACACACAAATACAAACACGCACACACACACACACACACATCATTTACGTCCACTCTTCATGGAGGTAAAAAAATCCATGTCATACACATATAATATGCTTAAGTTTGTTGTTTATTGTCTTGTATTCCCCCAGCTCCACCCTTCTGAGCCTGATAGGAGAGAAGACAGTGACCCAGCGTTGGGAGAGGGGAGACATCAGTAACTTCCAGTACCTCATGCACCTCAACACCCTGGCAGGGAGGTCTTACAACGACCTCATGCAGTACCCTGTCTTCCCCTGGGTGCTAGCAGACTATGAGTCTGAGGTGAGTTATTACAAGTAGTGCTGCATACTGGTTCACTGGACTTGGATCCGGACTTGTAAAAATGTTTAGGTTCAAGTAAAAAAAAAACTAAAAGTCAAGAACCGAGTCCGGACTTATTACCATAAAAGACCATTTCACATACCCCTTTTCTTTCCAAACCACCTAAAACCTTCCGTAGATTGCAACAACTTTGCTGCAAAATGAAGAAAACATTGCCATTGGGCTTCGTCAAGTGTCGGCCTCCATGTTATGTGGCCAAAATTTCACCCAGACAACATTGCAAGGTTGCCAACATGCAATTTTGTATATGCCATGGGTTCAGGTCCGGACTTACAAGTCCGGAACTGAACCTAAACCTCTGGACTTGAATCCGGACCTTAACCTAAATGTGGGTTTAGGTATGCAGCACTAACTACAAGTCACGTACAGAGTTTACTCATCTGTAGGTTGGCTTAATGCGTGTGCTATAGATGTTGTTACACTACTAAAGTCCTACCTAAGGTCTGCCCCAACGTTTGTTAAAAATAGGCCCTTCTATTGGGTCTAAGTGCTAAAGATAGTTCCAGAATGCCTAAAATGTTCTAAAATGTGGAACAAATAATTCACTTTAAACGTCAGGTTTACATGTACAAACTGTACCTGCAAGTTTAGGTTTTCTAGAATCTCCATAAGTAAAAGCAACAGTCGCTAATTAATCTTGGAGTCCTGTACATTAGAATTACATTATAAATACAACACAATTCCACCATATGATAATTACTTAATAACTACACCATAATTAGTAACTAACTAGCTAACTAACTTAATAACTAGTTCTGTGCACAGTGCATTGACTGCACATGAACATCACAGTGGGATTTGAACATGCAGTCATGAAACATCACGCATTTAAGGAACAACATCTTCATCTTTGCCGGGGCTCTAGGATGTTGTACAAGCCCCGGCTACACCCCCATATATAGCCCCTGTTGGGGCACTTTAGGGGGGGGAGGCCTTGGTCTAAGGCGGGCAGGCCTCCAGCCTTGCCCGGAAGGACTCAACGGTGGGAGCCATGGTTACCGGGCAACATCAGTGACACCTTGTTAATGTTTGTCCTACAGGAACTTGACTTGAATGATCCTAAGACATTCCGGGACCTGTCCAAGCCTATGGGAGCTCAGACAGAGGACAGACTCAAACAGTTCCAGAAGAGGTACATGGACTGGGAGGACCCACAAGGTAAAACACTCTCCCTCACTCAATCTCCAATAACCTCCATTCATGCGTCTTCCTCTGAATAGGGAATTTAAGAAATGGTAATCTGATGTAGTATGTAACATCCATTGAAGCTAGGATACATGTAGTAATATAAGAAGGAAAGCTATCAGCACCAAGGACATGACCTGCAGAACTGCTGGATTTCAGTACCAAGGGAAGGGAAAATAATTAGGATTTTCAAGCCTTCAAAAATGCAATTTTCCACCTTTTGAGAAGCAGATCATTGAGCTGAGAGTGGTTGTCAGTGGTCTTTTCAATGTTTTATTATTCTAATCCAAGATTTTTGTCAATTTTTTACCATCAATGTTGACTGATTGGTTTAAAAGCTTTTCCGTCACACGCTGCAAAGTTCTGGCAATTGACGGAAAAACAGATGCCGGATAGAGCCCTGTATTAGATACATGTATATATTGGCTAGAAAAAAACTAGTCTGTGAGTTCTGTCTTGCAGACCACAAAACACAATATGCAGACTAATACATGTGTATTGTCTACAATAACAATGCATATATATGTGTGTGTGTATTGTTATGCCCTGTAAGTTGTAGCTGTATATACTTGTTATCCTTTTTAGGTAGACTTACGTTCATCAGCTTTTTCTGCCTGTAAGTCTGTGTAATGTGTTGTTTTGCATTTGAAATAAATAACTAGAGGAGTAACATTTGCAGAGCTAATGCATAATGTTTACCTTCGGACATGGTCTGCTCTGTTAATTCTTACTTAAACACATACATGTACTACGAGTATATGGTGACAGGAGTAGAGCAGACCATGAAATTGCAACATTAGCTAACCCAACACCAGTCACCATGGTGACAGATGTCAACAAATCATTTCATTGGCCAGGTCAGAGGTTAGTGTTTGGAACAGAACAGGAGGAAGAAACTGAGTAAAAACAATGTGTTTTCCTTCGGTAAACATAAATATTGTCTTCCCCAGGAGAGACTCCACCCTACCACTACGGCACACACTACTCCTCAGCGATGATCGTGGCGTCCTACCTGGTCAGGATGGAACCCTTCACCCAGCACTTCCTGCGCCTGCAGGGCGGCCATTTTGACCTTGCGGACAGGATGTTCCACAGTGTGAAGGACGCCTGGATGTCGGCCTCCAGACACAACATGGCCGACGTGAAGGAGCTCATCCCAGAGTTCTTCTACCTTCCCGACTTCCTGCTCAATAAAAATAACTTTGACCTAGGTTAGTAGTCAGGAACTGTTGTACCTGTATGATGTCTAAATTTGAAAACGTGTTGGGAATCCAAGTTGCTAGTTTTCTACATACGTTTGGACATAATAGTATGAAGAGTGCCGATGACTTGCACCATTGCCAACTTGGCCCAGTCAACTCAGTCCATCTCCCTGGTCAACTCAGCCCAACTCCCTGGTCAACGCAGGCCAATACTTTAAAAAACCCCAAAGTTTATTAAAGATTTGAGTCTCCAGGTTGCTATTTTACTGCATTTTGTGTAAATTTGGAGATTGGGCCAAGTTGACCCAGGCTGTGTGCTAAGTTGACCAGGGCAGTGGGTTGAGTTGACCAGATTTGTGATGGGCCGAGGTGGTGATGGTCTGGATGAAGCATTATATCCATCCTTTCAATTTGTCCAAGATTCCAGGTTGCAATTCTTTGTTAGCATGTGACAGAGTTAGACATGTGTTTACATTATCCTTTGCATCATGTTGTAGGTGTGAAACAGAGTGGAGTAAAGCTAGGAGACATCCTCCTGCCACCCTGGGCTAAGGGAGACACCAGAGAGTTCATCAGGGCACATAGAGAGGTGGGTTTGACATGATTAAATCCTTCCCTTAGAAATATCTTCTTCAGAAGCCTGGATTGATGATATTTTTTCAGGCAATGTGTTGCCTCTAGGGCTATAAGTACTAAGTGTAAAATTGGGAATCCAAAATTTCATGCTTGATTATATGCACTGCATTCCCCTAACAGTTGTATGCATGTTAGGATTCAAAACTCCAATACGTAGGCCAGACATCCTCCATCATGAAAGTTAATCTGTGTAGGTAGTTACATGTTTAAAGTTAAAGCTTGTTCAAACTTTAGAGGTGAGTCTCACTGGGTCAGTCTATTGAAGAACACCATATATAGTGACTGGACAAAATCTCTAGGTGAGAACAAATCTCTTGTGTTGGAACAAAACTTTCAACTTTAAATGAGTCCCTAACTACCAGGCCCCTGTTCCCTCCAGGCCCTGGAGTCAGACTACGTGTCAGCACACCTGCACGAGTGGATTGACCTGATCTTCGGGCAGAAGCAGCAGGGAGAGGAGGCCATCCGCGCTACCAACGTGTTCCATCACCTGTTCTACGAGGGCAGGGTGGACATCTTCAGTATCAACGACCCGCTCAAGAAGAACGCTACCATCGGGTTCATCAACAACTTTGGGCAGATCCCCAAACAGGTAAAAAAAGACCTTTTATGGCAGAGGAGGCTGGTTAAGGAATGAATTCTTCTGGCCCTTTTTGACTGAAAGTTTCTCAATGGAAAGATATAACTTCAAGTTACTTGTCTTCTTGTAATTAAATGATTGGTAATTCCTTTAGGTAGGGCTGGGGTCGTTTGGCACACTTTCTGTTTGCATTTACATTTTGCATAAACTTTAGGAAGAATGAGCAAACCTAACTTGACAATGGGACATGAATTTAGTAAATATTGAAATTCATAACTCATAGTTTGTTTTCATGTATTTTTTAGTAGTTTTGTTGGTAATTTGTCAGCAGTAAATATTATGATATAATGATGATGGTCGATGCCATGGTTGATTTATAAAGGTTAAAATTTGTATTACCAAGTATGAAAAAACAATGTCCATCCATCCATCAGTCCTATAGCTAGTACATGTATGATATTTTGTAATACAGTATCTTCTGTAATACTGAAGACATCCTCTTCTCCACAGCTGTTCAAGAGGCCCCACCCTCCCAAGCGAGCGCGTATGTTCCGCAGCGTGAGTTACAACAACGACGGCATGCCCGTCGTCACCAACAACCCACAGGACAGGATCTTCTTCCACAACCTGGACAACCTCCGACCCAGTCTGCAACCTATGAAAGGTGACAACTGGACCTTTTCTTGTCTCTAATCTAGGATTTCGAAAAATTAAAAAGTACTAGTAGTGCTTTTGTTTACTATTATATGACTTGACTTATGTTGGGTGCCAGTCATCCTCTGCCACCAGAATGACCACGGCAGCCCAGTAGCTCCTGTCCTGCATAGCCTTCCCCATGCCATTGGCTTGAATTTGTTGTCTCTTTGCAACACGTTGAAGTATGTAAGGGGAATTTTTTTTCCCCTTACATACTTCCAGAACTGCTTCTCCCATGCACTGGGGACGTAGTGGAGACTACTTCCTTGTTGTTTCTAAGAGAGTGCCCGGCAAACCTTAAATGTCTGGCTTGTATCTTCTCTGACCAGCATAAAGTCATTTGTATAGTTTTGCTCCCATTGTACACTGTACAATGTAGACACACCATAACATCCTTGTGAGACACATCTTAACATCCTTGTGGACATGACAGTTGTGAGAGAGTTGGTACTATGTAACTTCTCAGACATAATTATTGTTCCTTTCATAGCCTATTTGACATGTATGTGTCACGACGAACATGAAAGATACAATCATATGTTACAGAATGTACTTTTGTTGTGTTTCTGTCAGAGCTGAAGGGTGCAGTAGGACAGATCACGGCGACTGACAAGGCTGTGCTGGCTGTGGAGCAGAACAAGGTCCTCATCCCTCAGGCCTACAACAAGTACATGGCCTGGGGCTTCGCTGACCTCAGCATTCGCACTGGGACATACGAGTCGGACAAGGTAAAGTGGATGTGGTGGATATTGTACATTATTGTGCAGAATGAGGTGTTCAAAAACTCGTATTTCCCCAGAACTATCATAGACTGGAACTTGTTGCCACCAAGCACAGTAGGGGCATCATCACTAGAAAGCTTTAAACAACTCCTGCAATTAAATGTGCAAAGAGCGAGTGTAACAAGTCGTTCGGTGTGATATAGCTAGCTGCCGCCGCACCGCGTGCCTGCGAAGCTGGTGTGTTACGCTAAAGGGCGGTTATACCGGCTATACAGAAACTGATACAGAATGTGTGTTCCATTTGGGTTCACCAGCAGTCATTCAAACAGAACACGTGTTCCATTTGGTCCGTTATGGTATTTTTAAACAACACAGTGTTTATGGAATTTAATCACCACTGGTAAGGTTATGGCATCATAACCAATATGAAATGGAGACTTCTGGTTGGTCCATGTCCTCTGGCAATATGATAATTCGTCTTCCATTGCCTAAAAAGAAGAAGTCAAACCCAGTAAAACTAGTAACATGTATGTTGTAGAATAATAGTATAATGTTAGACGTAGATATAGTCTCACATACCATTGTGTTTTCTTTCTTATGTTGTTGGTAACTCCAATTAGCCCTCGGGCATGTATTTACAATGCACTTTCTAATGTTTTACGTTCCCTGCAGGCATCTGGTGTGTACGAGGGCCTGCAGTGGGGAGAGGTGCTGTGTGCAGCCTGTCCTAGTGCCCGAGTGTTGATCACAGGAGGGACCAGCACAGTGGTGTGTGTCTGGGAAATGCCTGGGAAAGACAAGACCAGACAGCTGGTACTCAAACAGGTACATGATCATTGGATATATTCAACACTGGTCACTAAACATAGGGGCATACGGTTTAATTTTGGAATGTCGCTTTCCAGATTTTGAGACAGTTATGTTGAAATCCCTGATGTACACCATTTGAAAGATCAAGTTATCTTCAGTACTAGGTTGCTTTTTTGCGGTCACAACATACAAATTTATTGAGATATTTCACTTTAAAGATTACTTGTAGGAGAATTACCCGTTACATCAAACCTGTGCACACTGTGTCATAACTACTGAAAGACTAATGTAAGAGTCTGTAAGTGAAATTAGCTCACATGTTTATTACGGCCCCTTTCGCCCTGTGGATGGATTGAATTGTACAGAGACATACACTGATTTGGCCTGTCAGTTGTAGTTTGCTAATATACGTAATTCCAATCTCCGGGGCCATTTTGAAAAGTGGTCCCGCGAGAGTACGGTGCTGCGCGAACGCACGTGATCTTGCACGAAAACGAGGTGCCTACTGATACTCCATTTTTTTCAGCTAGCCTACACAATGCATTCCAGTGGGGCATCCAGCGGTGCTGCATCTTCTTCAGTAAATTAGTAGTCTGCTAATTTACAGCCAAGAACAGTTATCTATCATTATATTATTTCCCCCTGTAGGCCCTGTACGGACACACGGAGCCTGTGACTTGCCTGGCGGTGTCGTCGGCGTATAACGTGATCGTGAGCGGCTCGCGTGACCGCACCTGCATCATCTGGGACCTGAACCAGCTCATCTTTGTCCGCCAGTTACGGGACCACGCCGCGCCGGTCGCCGCGGTTTACGTCAACGAGCTTACGGTAAACATACATTTCAACCATCAGATTTAAAGTATTTTGTCACTAGAAGCACGTTGGCAGAACGTACTGTGAATGATCGTATTCGAAGTAGACATCCTGTCTACAGTTTTTAAAAAATGTTATGTCCCAATTGAGATATCGTTTGCAATGGGAACATTTGTGATGCAATGTTAACTTTGATCAAACATCCAACAAAACCCTATGTTTTGCCAAGGTGCTGTCACTACATGTACATGTTGTTGCTTCTTACTAGACTAAGTACAATAAATACCTTGAATTTGTATTCATTATTTTGTACGTTTTTTTAGGGAGATATAGCAACCTGTGCTGGCACATTCCTGTATGTGTGGACCATCAACGGGGAGCCCATAGCCAGTGTCAACACTATGACTACAGGACGCAACCAGCAGATACTCTGTGTCTGTATGTCTGAGGTGAGGCAGTCACATTGTGTGTATGTGCTGTGTGTCTGTGTGTATGTGTACTATGCATGTGTGTGTATGCATGTTTTTGTGTGTGCGTGTGTGTCTGTGTACTATGCATGTGTATGTAGTACTATGCATATGTGTGTGTGTGCGTGTCTGAGTTTTCATAGAATTTCCAGTTTCTTGATTTAGTTCATTGTACCTGGATGTCTATCATTCATCGATGTATCTAAAAGCTTGTTTAATTAATGGTTGAAGAGAAAACGTTTTTTTTTTAAGTCTTGAATTTTAATGTAATCATACTGTTTTTGTGGGGTTTTTTTTTCTGTTTTTTGTGTGTGAGCGCGCGCGCATGTGTGTGTGCATGTGTGTCTGTGTGGGTGTGTGCACATGTTCATGCATGTGTGTGTGCAAGAAGGTATATATTTTGTGCTTAACATAACATAACTCAATAACTTATCATACATTGTACTGCTGCAGTTAATGGAGTGGGACGTGCAGAACGTGATCATGACAGGCTCCAGTGACGGAGTTGTGCGGATGTGGAGTGTGGAGTTTGTACAGGTGCCTGACTCAGAGCTGGCTCTCGAGGAGGAGAAGTCAGACCAGGGGAAGGACACACTGGCTCTACAGGTGGTGGGGCCGGTCACTCGCCCAGGTGAGTAGATACACACACTCACTCACTCACTGTCCGGTTTATCGTCTGTTGTTCCTCGTCTTCCGAGTGTTAGACGTGCTTGCACAATACAACTGGGGCTTCATAAAAGTTCATCTGTGTTGGTAGACAATTATGAATCATTATGATAGTAAAATGTACCTTATTCCAACACAAGGGTTGGGGCCAGTCACTTGCCCAGGTGGGTAGATAATCATTACTCTCCAAGCAGAGGTTTGGGGTTATTTTTAGCGTGTTTTTAGGCTTTTTTATCAGGGTTTCTCTTTTGCACTGAATTTTTTTTCCCACCAAACCCCAAGTTGGGTTTGGT
>NW_017803157.1:2812318-2910063 GCF_001625305.1 Branchiostoma belcheri
AAAAAGGTCAATGACCTGAACCAGACTGTCTGTTACCATGGTAACTAGTGTTTGGTTACATCATGTTGCAATTTTATGGCAGGAGGGATTTAGACTCCTGTCTGACCATTTATGTATGTATGAATGTGTTTGAGTAAGAGTTAACAGAGCAGACTGAAGGTAAACATTTTGCATTTGCTTTGCAAATGTTACCTTTCTAGTTTATTGTTTAAACTAGAAAGGCCAACATTTGCTTCGGAGCAAATGTAATATTTCACTCCATCTCCCTCCCCATACAAAAATAGAAGATTCTGAATAAATCATACTGCAATCATACAAGGACAAGCTTTTTGAATCTCGACAGATATTTACAAAAATGGCACTTGGCCATTATCTCCCTTTTTTTTACAAAGATACAACGACAAGCACTTTAAATCTCGACAGCTTTACTTTACACTTATCTCAATTTCAAAGTTACATATTGCAGGTATCTAAATACTACTAATGACGAAATTGCAACTACTACTAACGGTAGCAAAATTTTCACGGTCTGAGAAACATGGACATGTTCACGGAACTACTATATTCACGGTGGTGACAGTTGCAGGAAAAAGAAAGTCCAGGAATTATTTCCTAACTGTAAAGATAAGTTCACGGTACAGAGGTGACAGTGAAAACCGTGAACATTGACCTCCTGCTTGCGTTACGTTGCGGTACAGTGAAAAAAAATCGGGAATTACAGTAATCAATTACAGAGTATGTTTGCTTAGTTTCCAGATGTTTTGTATGAATGTCGTAAACTTAGTTTTAAATTAACGAAAACCGATGCGCGCACAGATGCCATCCATACAATCAAATACAACATGGCCTTATTAACAATCACATAAACTATGAAGCCATACATTGAATAAGCTATACATATAATATGATTATCATAACCTTTATTTTTAAAATCATGCCAGTGAGCTAATTGCATGTACAGAGTGAAAGAAAGTAAAGTAAAGTAAAGCAGTAGAATTTCTGTACTAAGCTATGATAGTACTCCATATGATTCGTCCTCATCGTCATCATTCAATGTGGTCTATCTCTTGCTACTAGTGACTGGTAATACCTCTGTAGATTCTTCACACTGGCAGAGTACCGTACTCATTCTCTCTTGTCAGCTCCATACTTTTATGACAACATCAAAGTGATTTTGGTTTGTATGTTGGAAAAATACAAAAGACTAACATTCTAAGTTATTGACATTCTTGAGTAAGAACAATCAGTTTTTGAATGTTAAAAGCAAAACAACGAAAATCAAAAAAAATAGTTGAATAGTTAAAATAGTCAGGATTGTTAAAATTGTTAAAACTGATAAAATTGTTAAAACTGATAAAATTGTTAAAAATGATAAAATTGTTTAAAATGTTAATATCCGATGCACTGGGGTTCGAACTCACAATTTCTGGGATTGCCGTCTGGCGCGTTACCAACCGAGCTAACTCGTTGCGATACACATCACTCACTGCATTGTATGTCATATAAAGTAAACAGCATGGCGGTATCGATCGCCTCAAGCCACCAAGACTTTCAACTATTAACTACGGGGTTTCCTTCTTTATCAGGTTTGCTTTTGAACCACCTTGATGTTACTTAACTATCAACCCGGCTAGCAGAAGCCGCCGGCTCCTTTGATATTACAGCCGCTCCCTGTCCAATCTTGTTTACACGCCGGGCGCAGGTCATTGACCTCCAACTTGCGTTGTTCCAACAGAGAAGAGCAAAATGTCTGGCTCCCGCAGAACGTACCGCACTCTCCCGCTGGACGTACCGCACTCTCCCGCAGAACGTATCGCACTCTCCCGGAGGACGTCCCGCACTCTCCCGAGGGAAGTCCCGCACAGCGTCCTGCACTCTCCCGCAGAACGTCCCTCGAAAATTGATGCGTATTTCGTGGCCTGTGCTGTACCTACCAAAACACTTGAGTTCATACTGTCAAAATGGAATGGCTTTGAACAGGTGTTAATTGAGTTAATCCAATCAAATCCAACAGCCAATCAGCAAGAAGAAAAGATTAGGCTGCGTCAGGTTCATGCTTGCATGCCCATATTTGGGCCCGCCCCCGAATTCCTTTCTTATTACGTCACGCGCGTACGCCCCACAGTACTTTCCTATGGGAACAGCTAAAAACGCAAATAAAACGATTGTAAAAGCTTGTATCAAAAAAAATAAAAAACGCCTAGGGGTATTTACCCACTCTACCTTTATACGAAATTCCAGGTCGTTTGGCCCAAAAATGAAGGAATTGAATCAATTTAAAGAAATGGCAGGAGGAGAAGAAGAAGGAGGAGGAGAATCATCAGTAAAAACAGTATTTCCCTCCATACTAAAGTATGGAGTGAAATAAAAAAAGCCTAAAAACATGCTAAATACACCCCAAACTCAAACCTCTGCTTGGAGAGTAGATAATCTTAGGTTTTCATGAAAGTTCATCTGTGTTGGTAGTAATCATCATTGTGATAGTAAAATGTACTTTATTCCAACACAAGGGTTGGGGCCGGTCACTCGACCAGGTGGGTAGATAATCATTTTATTCATTTCATCTATTTCAACTTTATTACATACATGTAAATGACCATGGGAAAACAGGAGTATCCTTTTAAGCTCCCTGACCAAATTACTAACTTAATACCAACTGAATAACAATAGGAAGAATTGCAACAAAAACGCTAATGACAATAATGATTATAACATATATTAACAATAAGATGATAAAGTAAAGTAATGCAAAATGATAAAGAAATGCAAAATAATAACGTAACACAAAGACTTAGCAAGAAATAACATGTCATTAGTTTACTGTATTTATTTAATTTAGTATGTTATATTGTGTATGTTTAATCTTTGTATTGTTTGGCACCCAAAATCAGCCATGCTGCCTGGGTGGCCAGTGTATTGTCATGTTACAATTGAATTGAAATAAATAAACAAATCGACCAAAACAATAGAATACAAGGCTAGCTTTATTGAAAGAACTCAAACATTTACAGACATCCATAGGTACATGTAAAATCATGATGTTTTTTCCACTCCCGCTACTATTAAAACACTCAGTAACCGATGAAGATCTGGAGAGCAGCAACTCTGACGATGAATCGGTGACCTCCCAGGACACCATCACCGCCGAGGAACCAACCAAAGATCAGAAGCTGGAGGACAACAGAAGATGGGCGGGCGCGGGGGGGAAGATCTCGTTTGGAAGCGCCCTCCCTCCAGAACTGGTGGCCGGAGCTCCCAAGTCGGGAAGAGATGCCGACAACAATGAACAGTATGGAAGCTTTGGAGTCAAATCTTAATATGATACATTTGTCATACGCTTTACGGTGTTGTCGCATTGCCTTTAGTCTTCCATTGCCTTGTCTAGCCCCAATGCTGCTGTGATATCAGGTATAACGTCTTACAGTAACTGTTGTAATATCATATAACTTTCTAGTTTCCCAACTGACCCTAACAAAAACCCACCTTATTTTCATTAACCGCTGCTCAGGATATAAAACATTTTTTCTGACTCTTAAGCCCTCAAATGCAGAAGAATATTTCAGAAAATAGTGTAAAAGGACGAAAAGTGACTATTTTTTTTTTGTTTCCCAACAGGAACACAACAGCCTCTGTAGCAGACAACTGGTCATCTCCAGAAGACTTTGTTATCGTAACGGACAAGGACGTGGCAGAAGCTATCAAGTCGGTGAAACCTACCAAGGCCCAGGAGCCACACAAGTTACAAGACACAGCTGAAGTACAGAAAACAGTGGAGAGTCAGAAACCAGCAGAGCCTCAGCAAGTCACTAATCAGAGAAAACACAGCGGACTCAGACCAGGTCAGTAGCTGGAGCTATATCGTCTCTCCCCATCTATCACTTCATAATGCCAGCAACATGATGAAATTCATGATATTGAGATATGTACTCACTACTGCTATCTGTCGAATAGCTACTACTTCATGTAGCACGTCACTTTCTGTATCTGTATCGGTATAGCCGGTATAACCGCCTTTTGGCGTAACACACTAGCTTGAATTGAGTAGAATATAAGCCTAACTTTATTGAGTAGAATATAAGCCTAAGGTTGTCTTTTAGAAGTTGTGCTCAGTTCCAGTCAAAGCAAGGAGAAGTAATTTTTACTTATCACTTTGAACTTGCCCGTGTATTACTACCTAGTATATTTCTCAATGCTAATGAATATAAAGATGGTACATGTACAGATGCTACGCATGGACACAGCATCAAACTTACATTGTACAAAATGTAAAGTGCTAACATCATCATTCTCCATATGGAAGGATGCCTACTATAGCTACTTCTACATGTACATGTGGAGAGTAAGGATTTGTTCTTTGGATAATTTCTTCAGTCTACATGCTGAAGCTCAACATGTTAAAGTTAAAGTTAAAGAGCCTTCCTGTGTCAAGTGATGCATAAGGCATGTTCATTAGCCCTGGGCCACACACAGCAGTCACTACAGCAGGGGGCTAGTCCACTGGTAGTGGTGTGTGTTTAACTCCCATACTCTTCCCGAAATGCTGAGTGCTAAGCAGAGAAAGCAGTATGTACCATTTTTAAAGTCTTTGGTATGACTCGGCCGAGGATCGAACTCACGACCTACCGAATGCAAGGCGAGCACTCTACCCACTTGCACCGGTTCAACATGTGGTGTACTCAACAGAATATTCTAAAGAAAGAAAATTTTTTTCTGTGTTGTTTCAGGTTTTAAATGGCAGAGACAGCTGGTGTTCAGAAGCAAGTTGACCATGCACACAGCTTACGACAGACGGGACAACCATGAGCCAGCGGCTGTCACTGCACTGGCCACATCCAAGTAAGTCTTTCACGCTTCACTTCCACTATTTTTAAACTCACTCTTACTAGTCTTAGGGCATGTTGATTTGATTATATGGGACGCCAAACCTGATGCAAGCGTTGGGAATAAAAAGACTCTGGGACCATACAAGTCGTAGGTGATGCTCAAATCAAGGAGGTTTGCTTGAATGAAACCAGAACAGTTTATTGATATTTTGCTCCCTTTCCAGGGACCATGCAAGTCATAGGTGATGCTCGAATCAGGGAGGTTTGCTTATTAAACAAGAAGAGTTATTGATGGTTTTGCCCCTTTTCACAGGGACCATACAAGGGTGTTCGTAGGTGATGCTTACTAGATGAAACTACAAAGTTCAAGAAGATTTTATTGATGGTTTTGTTCCCTTTCCAGGGACCATACAAGGGCGTTTGTAGGTGATGCTTACTAGATGAAACTACAAAGTTCAAGAAGAGTTTATTGATGGTCTTGCACCTTTAAATTTCACAGGGACCATACAAGGGTGTTTGTAGGCGATGCTCGGGGGAGGGTCTACAGCTGGTCTGTTGCCGAGCAGCCTGGTCGGGTGATGACGGACAACTGGACCAAGGACGAGGGGGTGGACAGTTGTACGGCGTGTGGGCTGAGGTTCAGCCTCACCGAGAGGAAGCATCACTGTCGCAACTGTGGGCAGGTCTTCTGTGCCAGGTTTGTTTGTTTGTTTGAGCCTCCATGAAAAATGGAAGTATTGTTTTTGGTCTGTGTGTGTGTGTGTGTATATGGGCTCAGGTTCAGCCTCACAGAGAGAAAGCACCACTGTCGCAACTGTGGGCAGGTCTTCTGTGCCAGGTTTGTTTGTTTGTTTGTTTGAGCCTTTGTTTCCTCCATGAAAAATGGAAGTATTGTTTTTGGTCTGTTTGTGCGTCTGTGTGTGTGTGCGCGCGCATGCGTGTATGTGTGTGTCTGTGTGTCTCTGTGTGTCTGTGTATGTGTGTGGCTGTGTGTGTGTATGTGTGTGTCAGTGTGTGTGTGTGTGTCTGTGTGTGTGTGTGTGTGTGTGTGTGTGTGTGTGTGTGTGTGTGTGTGTGTGTGTGTTGTGTCAGTGTGTGAGTGTTCGTGTGTGTGTGTGTTGTGTCTGTGTGTGTGTTAGATTTCATAACCCCCAGTATATTCACGATTTAACGTAATCTTGTCCCCCAGGTGCAGTCATTACCAGACGGAGATCCGCAGCCTACGTATCACGACCCCTGTACGCGTCTGCCAGGCCTGCTACAAGATCCTGACTGTCCAACACGCCTCCGAGGCACTGGTCAAGACCGAGGCCGCCTGGTGGTGACACCATCATCATCCCAACCTACCCACCCCTGCAGGGTAATGGTTCAGTCTCAGTAGATGGTGCATGACTGCGAGTCGGACAATTCCATTTTAATCCGAGAGGGTAGAATTAAAGGAACCGGAAGTGAACTCAACTAAATGTATGATATTAACAGTGATATGATTGTGAGTTCCTCTTTGTGTGTGATTTTGTGTTATACGGTCCAAAATAGCTCTGGTGGACCCAACCATTTCCTTGCCAGGGATGAGTAGGGTACCCCAATGAAATTTGTAAATAAATAATGTCCAGTCGGAATATTTGGAGACTGAAGATTAACTTTTTGTGCTTGTAGATTGTACTCTATTTATGCTAAGTGAACTTAAACAATTATTTGGGAGTATAATGATATAATATAGACACGAAAAATGTCAGTATTTCAATTTGCCACTCTCAGCTTACATGTATTAGGGTGGCACAAGAAGTTGTTGTAAAATTCTTCTCTAGAGAGGATTAGTTTTAAAAGGGAACTAAAGTAGAAATGATGGCTTCCCTACAGCAAATTAAATCTGCACCCTTCCCTTCTTAGTATTTCCTGGTGTTGTGTGTCCACTTAAGCCAAATATTGTCAGAAAATGTGCAGATGAAAAAGGATAATAATTGAGTGCCCATGCACTTGTACATCCCTGATACTATTGATAACAAAACTAAAGCAAATTATTATTAAAGTATAAACAAACCTTTCCAACAAAATAGCAGTTGTTTTTGCATAGAAATCACAAATACTTGTAATCTGCAGTTGGAAAGTAAGTTACTAGGGGGCACAATTTCCTTCTTGTTAGGGCCAAAATGGATTACAAATTAAGCTTCTCGCCATCAAACCCTACTAACAAATGAACTAACACAGGTAAAAAAAATAACCATAGCCTCAAATGACTACTAAATGTCAGGAAATACTTCTGATTGGGAAGTTTCAGATGTAGAAGTAGCAGACTAAACTGAGAGCACGGTGCGATTCAATTGTTTCAACAAAGATTGTCTGTTCGGTCCCATTTCATGAACAACTTAAATCTGTACCAGTTGTGTACAAAATCCTTAAGTTTTGGCTTAACAATTTAAGGTGTATCTGCCACAAAGTCATCATATTTGCTCTGCTGCTTGTTGTAATACCTGATATAGTATCTGGTATGGATATCAGTGAGTTGATTTGCATATATACTTGTAGTTGACCAATCATAGCCCAGGGAATTAATTTATGCAGATTATGAAGGTCAAAGTGCAGATTTCCATGTGACCTTTTCAAGGGCAATGTTATGAAAATAGTATACTAAGATTAAGAATTCAAGCAGCACAATGCAAAGTTGTTATTCTAGGTGGTGTTTGGAGTGTAAGTGTGAATGCATAGATCAAGGAGCTAAAGTGTAACTTCACAGTACTTCCGACTTGTGTAAGATAATGTACATGTATAGTGCAAAATTGCAACTTGTGTGTATATAGATTGTACTCCACTAATTTTATCTATTCATGCTTTGCCCATCGCATTGCAGTCTTGGTACTGGTGTAGTCATGTTGCTGGGTAGAATTTGTCAAGTATACTTGCATGACATATAAAAGACCTGGCCAAAAGTTGTAGCCACAGTTTCTGCATTCTGTTTTTTGAAAATAGCAGCTGACTTGATAATATTACAGTATTATTAATTATACTGCTGTTTCTCAATTAAGCAAGAATCTGCAAGTTGAAAATACTAAAACCAGAAATACAAGAGCCTTATCTGTTTCAACAAAAACAATGTCAAATCTAAAGAAGCCTATACCTGTAGACTAACTAACATTTGGGTGAGGGGGTGCCTTACTGCAAACATAAGGGAAAATTCAGATTCCAGATTTTAGTTACGGAGAAGCCTTTTTAACTATTTCTGATTATGAAGGCTTTTATTTGTGACAGAAAACTTTCAAAGTACCTGTATTATGTTTGTTTGTTGTTGTTTTTTTGGTCTGTCACAATCCTCATTCTATTTGTCAGAAATCGCGATTTCCTATATCTGACGATTGTCCAAACTCTGCTGCCAGTATGGCTAAAATATTTATTTCCAGTTCAAACTAATATTCAGTGCTACATGATAGTTTATAAGTAAGATATACTTTGCTTCAGGAGCAACTTGCAAATTCTAAAGTTGTCTTCTCTATTTATTGGTAGATAGAAGAAACAACATTGACAATGGCTTCCATGGTCACATAGCAAATATGCTGGTACTGAAGAAGTTTCTAGTGCATTACAAACAATTTTTCATATTAATAAGCTTTTATTAGACTATGCTGCAATTATGTACTCGTTACTCATGTTTGTATTTACAAAACTATAAATATGTATTCAGTTCTATGTACAATACTATTATGTTATGTAGTTATGATTCATGTATATTTTGTAACATACAGACTTTGTGTGTCAATGTTATTTACATGCACCAGATCATATTTACTAAGATGTTAGACTTATGTACAGTTATTAAGTGTGATGTTCCAAAAAAGTTAGTTCCCAACTTTACTTGGTGCTGGGCATCATTTGGATATACATGTATTTAAGTTGTTTTTTCTCAGAATGTCAGTATTGACGTTAGTCTTTACCATATGGTATAGTATGATATTTCCTAGACCAAATGATAACTTTTCTTTCAGTGAAAGTTTAGTCAATATTCATGGATGGAAAGATTAAAATTAATGGGTGAGCGTCAACTCTCTAAAGGGAAAAAACACTTTATTGTTATTGTTGGAAATTTTAAACAGACCCTTACAAGTATAACATTAACTTATAGGATGTAACATTATCAACATAGGATAGTATTTGTCAGTATTGTTTTCTTCAAACAATTGTACAAGCTACATGGACATCATGATTAAGATGGGCAGTAGAAGTATGGAACGTTACAGGCATCTATACAATTTCATGGCGAAAGGAAAAATATTCATGGATGACAAAATCTGTCTGATATTGACATTTAATGCCATTACTTGAACTTTTCTCTTGGTTATGTTTCTATCCCCCATTTATTTCTAATATTGTATAAGCTCTGCCTTACACTGTAGAGTTGAGAGTATTTATTTTGATGTGAGGTGTACATTCATGTACCTTCATGTCACGATTTTTCATGTAAATGTTGAGTATCAGAGATCAGTTTCTGCACAGAGACGATGCAAACATAGAGTTATACGATTTTCTTTTGTCACTGTGAAAAATGTCATGACCAGGTTAAACCCCCTTTCCATTGGGCAGAGCAACAAAAAGTAGATTTGCGACTCTTGGTTTTATCATTGGGGTATGATGCAAGATATAAAAGGCAACAAAATGCACAAAACGTAAAATATTTGTTCTTAATCTGTGAAATTCATTTGAGTGATCAGTCAAATCTTTGCTTGCCAGTAGAAAGGGGGTGTAAGAAATCTTACAACTTGTCTCAATCGTTTTCTGTGAATGCAAATGAAAAACGAAGTGCAACAAAATGCACAAAATGTAAACGATTTGTTCGTAATTTGTGAAATTCGTTGACTGATCTGTCAAATCTTTGGTCACCAGTGGAAAGGGGATGTAAGAAATTTTACAACTTGTCTCAATCGTTTTCTGTGAATGCAAAATGGTGAAAAAGGAAGTGCAAGAAACGTTTACCCGTGTGTAGTATGATATTGCCCCGGATGCGTTGCTTGAAGCCCTGTACAGTACTGTACTTACTGGTAGTAGTAAGGCTATCATTGGCTGGTGTTACATAATGAAGAAATCAGGAAGAAATAAACAATGCAAACTTCTAACCAGCGCCTATTCTCTCTGTATTCACTGGTATTTTAGTACCCCTGGGTATTTCATTTATTGATATGATATGCTATGATATGATATGATATGAAGAAGAAGAAGGTTTCCCGTGCTCTTGCCCGAGAGTAGGGTGGTGCCCATCTCCATTTCGTAGCCCTTGGGCGACACACAATTGTGCAATGCACTACAGCAGGGGGATAGTCCGCTGGTAGTGCTGTGTGTTTAATTGACCTTCCCACACTCTTTTTCATACAAAAAATGTATGTGCTGAGTGCTAAGCAGAGAAAGAAGTGTGTACCATTTTTAAAGTCTTTGGTATGACCCGGCCGGGGTTTGAACTCACGACCTCCCGGTTACAAAGCGAGCACTCTACCAATTGAGCTATTGCATCGGTAATATGATATGATATGATATGAATCTTTATTGCATGTTCTTGCCCAGATGGGCTAAATGCACAAGAGGACATGCAGTATGCAAAAACATGAGTATTTCATACTGAAACGCTATATTCTAATGCAAAGTGATAAGAATCTATATATACATTACAACAATACTATATACTACCTATCATCTACTGTTAGTTGCCCTTTCTTCTCTCTTTTTGAAACATGTGGAAACATTATTAAGGTCATACCCAGTAATTTTGTGGATGACGTTCACACCCAAATTTCAGTGTCATTTTGTAATCCACAATCGGTCCAAATTTGCTTGAAATACACATACGCACACACGTGAACAGGTCTTACATTCCAGTTTTTATTCTTAGAAAATTTTGTGACAAATGGAATGGAGGGTGACACAAACAAACAAACATACAACTGGTGAGGACATATGATAAGCCCCGCACTTGTGGAGTCCATACCAACTGTTACATGAAGATATCAATATTGATACAATATTAAAATAGAGCATGTGATGGAGTCACTTTTTACAGTGGACAATCCGATGTATTTCTTTAGTATTGTCTTTAATATACTCTTTTTTTATATAGATACAAACGTGACATTTTTGTGACATACATTGATGTGCATCAAAATCAAATCAAGACATAAAGGTTCTAATATGTTGGCAAAATTCTATGAAATTATTTTCTAGCAGGCATAACGTCGTGAAAAAATAACGTGCCTATCTTGACAAATATATACAATATATAGAATCTCGATTTCCCCTTTACGTGCTTAAAGAATATGATGTTTTTGATTCCACAATTACGTCGTGTGTTTTTTAGGTGGTTAAACTTACAGATTAGAGAGGTTTAGCGGTGAAGAATATGTTCATTTGGGGTTTTGCGCGACTCGGAACCTAGAGGTCCCGGGTTCGAGTCCTGACATGCCACCGATCTTGTGCCCTTGGGAAAGGCACTTTACACAACTTTCCTCACTTAACTCAGGTGAAAATGAGTACTGTCCTGTCATGTATTTGTCCCCTGTGTTGGTGGCGGCATTAATATAAGTTGAAAAACTTGAGTGTGCCGTCACCACGTCTGATGATTACATGTTGGAATTTAAAAAAAAAACGAATGTGATCGCACGGAGGAGAACTCTAATGGTCACAACTACGCGTCGGTGACCGGCGGTTCTCTGTTCTTCAGGTAGGCGGCGATGCCGGGGTTGTTCTTGACGTTGTGGAGGATCTTCTGGAAGGACGGGCAGGGCTCGACGAACTTGCCCTTGATCATCTCACAGGCCTCCGCCGGGAGGTGGGCGTTCATCAGGTCAAAGATGGCGAAGAAGTAGATATCTGCCCACGTGATCTGCAGGAGTTAAACATAGACACTGTGTTAAAACCCTGTCACACATCTAGGTCACGCCTACTTTTCTATACGAATCGTCAGAACTGGTTCAAATGTCGTCGGAAGTCGGTACCGCCCCGCGTCCCGGTTAAGAGAAGGTTGGAGGGGGGCGGTAACGACTTCCGACAAACTCTGACCCAGTGTTGGCATTACACGTGGGAAAATCACGTGTCTTTGCTTCTTTGGTCAGAAAGCTGATGAAGACCGAGAGATTCGGTTGAAAATTCCGACGAGGCTTATTTCTTAGGGTTGGAGAACAGTTTAATTGTTCACTAAAGCCCACAATATGGTAGTCAAAGACGTCCATGCGATAATCCTTACGACAGACGTAAGAGAGATGTATAGCCATCTTACCTTGTTTCCGACAAAGTAGCCGTTGTTGTTCTTGTCGGCAAACTTCTGCAGGATGGCGAACTTTGCCGGCATGTACTCTTCCACAAGTGTCTTGAGGGCCGGCGGCTGAAAAAGCGGTAAACAATCCTTCGTTAGCATTTATCTCACAAGATTTCTTATCGCGAAGGCTAAAGAACAAAACAGTTCTGCGGATCTGAGCCAAAATGCAAGGGGACTAGAACGGTGAACGTTTGATAAACAATCCGCCAGCGGGCTCAAAATCTACTACCCACATACCAAATATCAAGACAATCCATGTAAGCCTTGGAAGACAGATCACACACACGACAGACACACACACACACACACACACACACACACACACACACACACACACACACACACACACACAAACGCCACCGAAAAATACCCTTCTTGGCGAAGGTAACAAGTCACCACCTATTGGCATTTTAAAGAACTGAACTTCAGGTAAAACTGAATAGGAAGATTCCGGGTAAACAAGGTGCAGTTGGATAACTCACCCTTTCCTCTTCAGGCATGAACATTATAGGTGCCATCTTTTGGAAGAAGATCTCGTTCACTGTGTCCACGATCATGTCACAGCACGCCGCGTCGAAGTTATTTGCTCCTGTCATATCTAGAGGGAGAAGACACATTGGGGTTAGACATAAAACTGATGGACGTCCCAACTACTTAGTACCTAATATCAGCCCAGAAGAGAACAAGAAATAGCCACTGCCTTCAAGTACCAGAGTTATCAACCAAGGATTGAGGTGTTCAAGAATTCATTCTTTCCTAGGAACTCACTGTAACCAAGTACAGTAGGGGCATTGTCATAAGATAGCTTTAAACAATGTCTAGAGCTAGAAGTTCAACAAGTCGATCGGTGTGATATAGCCAGCTGCCGCCGCGCCGCGTGCCTGCGAAGCTGGTCTGTTACGCCGAAAGGCGGTTATACCGGCTATACAGATACAGATAAAAATCGTTACTCAAGCAACTGGATAGATTTTGTGAACTTTCAGATGTTTTAAGTGGCAATACATGTAGGTACATGCGTGTGTTCTACTCCTTCGATTTTCAATGGCGTACTTTTTTTTCGTGTTATGTATGAAGATTCACAATAATGTAAGTCATTCAAACGAGGAAAGGCATATAAACTTAGTTAAGGCTTTAGAATGATATTATGCAAACAGTACGTTAAACGCAACTTGTTTATTTATCAACATACGATTGCAAAGGACTGCCACCAGTGTGTTTACTATTTAGAAGCTCTTGTTGTACTTTGTTGTGTCTAAACCTTAGGAATATCGTGTTTCAACGGGAGCCTCAAAGCCAGCTGGTCTAAGTCTAAATCTAAACATTAGGACCATAAGTACCATACATACCAGACTGAGTAGTAAGCGATACATAAAAGTCATCATATCGATTTGTCCATACACTTTTACTACTAAGTTCAGTAGTATCTATTTGTTAGTGTCAGAAGAAAATCCCTATGTGCAACTCAATGTACTTTTGTTGTTTCAAAAGCCATTTTGTTTGCTTGACCTATTCTTTATTCATGAGATGCTCAAATCAGCCTGCAAGCCGCTTTTCATTGAGATCATGAGGGAAGAGGTAAGGGTCTGACAAAATATAAACTTAACATCATTTTAAATTTAAGCATTTAAGGTGTATTTCTTGAAACGTACCGTGCATTCTTGCGACGAATCTGCCGATAGCCAGACTCTCTCCCAGCGGCTTGTCGTTAATCTCCAGGATAGGCAGTCCTCCTGTGATGGCCACTGGAGGGGGGAAACAAAGTCAGGTCAGAGCTATAACTCGCGTGGCGTTACATTGGTGTAAAATTGCTGTAACATTACTGTCAAAGCTGCTGGAACATCATCGTTACACTTGTTGTAACATTGCCGTTAAGAATCTCAAAGTAGTAGTAGTATAGTAGTAGTAGTAGTAGAGGTAGTAGTAGTAGTAGTAGTAGTATAGTAGTGAGTAGTAGTAGTAGTAGTAGTAGTAGTAGAGGCAGTAGTAGTAGTAGTAGTAGTAGTAGTAGTAGTAGTAGTAGTAGTAGTAGTAGTAGTAGTAGAAGAAGAAGTAAACGCTACCACTGAAAGCTTCCAAACTAAGAACTAGGTCATTCATTCATTTGGATGACTGCATATGTAGAAAAGGAGCGTCATTCATTTTGCAATTCGTCCTTTAAGATTTCGACCATACTGTAAATCGTATAAAGCAGCTGCAAAATGAGCAAATATATGCCGTATATTGCAAAAAAAATGTTGGAAAGCGATACAAATGTCGTAGAATGACACAATAAGTTCCAAAGGAAGAGAAGAAAATGTGAAGAAATGAATATGAAGAGTCTACTATTCGTCATACCATATACGAGTGTTTGTTCATCCTTCATGACCACGTAGATTTCATAATAAGGGCAACTTTTTTGCCAAACTATTTATTCACACACTCGCATAGGTTTTTGGGTTCCCAGAGGATGTCATCCATATAATGACATTGATTAAAACCGCAAAGTAACCAGCAAGTCCATGACTGGTGAATGTAAAATGCCACACCCTTATCGACGGTCAATAGCAATGATAACATTTGGGACGTCCGTGGTTACTCTGTTTTCAAAATAAGTCTATCATCGTTTGTTTAAAGAGCACCCTTTGTCCATTTGTCAACATTAGCGGACCACGTTAGGTAACCAATAAGTACAAATGTTTGTACGTTCCCATGGAGATAAAATGCACGAGTAAAGGTGAGACAAAGAGAGGTTCCATGCAGTGGTCATGCCAGTCATGGAACTGACAGCCGCGCAAACAATGATGAAATAGCGTTATTCTACACCACCAGAGATAGCGATAGAGTTTTTCCAAGGAGAAACTACGCTACTAGATTGCAATATGATAATGTACGTTTTCTACCCGTAAATTTCCGCCAGTCCCCCTTATCCTTCATTGCCAGTGTGGAAAATGTTCTTATTAAAGTCCATTGTTTAAAATTTTCCGCTGATGATCGTGCATGAGGCCCACGCAAAAGTTGAAGGTTTTTTTCCATTCATCTAAAGTGTTAGGCTTTGGTGTTTTCAAGACACTATATTTAATTTTTATGCTCGATATTCTGCTAAACATGGTTTTCGTAACAAAACCTGCTCTACTCGAAGAAAATACGCCAGTTTTTTTTTTATAAATGGAGTTCTTTCATATAATATTCCATGCATATCATATGCTGTATCTTTTGGCCGCTCTTCTTTTTCCACCAACGCAGAGGACAAACGCATGCACGGACAATAGACATACTCATTCTCACCTGAGTGAAGTGAGGAAAGTCGCATAAGAGTTTTATAACCTCTATTGACATTAAAATTTAAGTAGAGATACTAGGTTTGATAAGTATATCGTACACGTAGAACTTCATGTTAGCAAATAGTCTCACATTTTCTTGTCAATGTCTGTATGCAATTTGCAATAAACAACTCATTAAAAAAAGATAGATCGAAAGAAATATAAGATCTTACTTGGTTTGAGATTTTTCCATTCGTCCTGAGAGATCCCGTTGAACTCGTACTTGACTCCGCCCGCCTCCAGAAGAAGCCTGATGGGCTCAGCCCGTCCACGGAAGTCGAAGTAGGTAAGTTTCACCTTAGGGGGCGGCATGCTGTGCTGTGCTTTCGCTGCTGCAGGAGGCGCCGACTGTGCGGTGTTAGAACTTGCTCCACAACCCATAAGTTACACGTTACACGAGTTAGCACAGCTTCTGATAACAACAACAACGACTTTCTTCAGATCCTTCCGGCAACAGATCCAACTAACTTGTCCAAAAGGCGAGGTACGAAAACGCTGCAACAGGCTTGTAGTAAAAGTAATGTTCAGTGATACCGCGACCGGCTTCACAGAGCGCTGGACTCACCGAGTGTGAATGAGAAAGAGGGCGTTTGCTCAAGTCTTTAAGTAGTGTGGAAGTCGCTATGGCAGTGTATGCCAAACAGAGCAGGCTAGCGATAGCACCGCAGGTCAACAATGGGCTGAACCGATCAAATGTCCCGGATCCCTTCTCAGGCAAGGCGTGACAGAGGACGTTGTCCTCCCTTCAACACCGTGTTTGTTCACATCACTCTGTCCTGACTTCGTTGTTATGACGCTGAGGTAAATAAGAAAACACCACCGTATACGTACGCACGATGACCTCAAGGAGACAACCCGTGCAAAAGGCTAGACAGGCTAGAGCTGGAAACTTTCCTCGGTGAAAACAAATAAACGATTCAGTCACTTATGATTATACATCAAGGAGCTAGGTCCAATCATTAACTGAGCCTCCTTGCATGGTTGTATTGCACACAAATGTGACAGTATGTCAGAGAGAAAAATTGCTTTTCATGCTGTTCTCAGTGCCAATGGCCGAACGGTTATGAATGGCCTACAAGCAACAGATATCGCAGTGAAAAGGTTACGTACTGAGTCCCAGTGATAGATAAATTATTCACAACTCAAGGCCTTCAAGAGATTGACTCAAGAATTAACTTCACCAGATAAGTCTGAAGAGTTAAGACACGTGGTAATTCTTGCGCACAGTATCAGTAAGGTGATCGGGATGACTTGCAATTTTCTTGTCTCATATCATATGTCTTCACTTCAGCAAGGGGACAAGTAGGGAAGCTGCCATGACTTGCAGTATTTCTTTTGTCCCGCTGACCCCCTGCAGTGCTTCAGAAGAGATCTACAGGTCGTTCCGAGTGGATGCTAGACATCCAGGTAATAAGATGCACCAAAAACAGTTACTCAAGCAACTGGATATGATTTTAGAAACGGTCAGACGATTCAGGTAGCACCCACTACCTTTTTATTGGCACTAGAGACTGTAGGAGAATTGCAGGTTTATGAGCGCGAACTATTGATGGTTTCGTCGATGAAGGTTAGACATCCAGGTAATACGATACGCCAAAAAGCAGTTACTCAAGCAACTGGACATAATTTTGGATTAAACCAGCTGCAATTCTCCTCTGGTCTCGCAGTCACTGACGAAACTAGTGGATACTAGCTGAAACGTCTGACCATTTCCAAAATCATATCCAGTTGCTTGAGTAACTGCTTTTTGGCGTATTGATGGATTGTTCTTTGGCGAGACCTACAGGGCGTTGCGAGTGGAGGCCAGTGAAAAGGGTGTCAGGTGCCATGGTGTTGAACACTGTCTGTAACACGCTATGCCACTGCACACAGTTCTAAAGGTGTCTGAAACTCACATATTGTGCACGGAACAATGTTTGCTAATCTAGCAGATCTTTTGGTGGCTGCAAATTAATTAAGACATTAAGACAGCAAAATTTCATGGTCTGAAAATAATGGAGGTGTTCAGAGAGTTACAGTAATGATATACGTTCATGGTGGCGGCAGGTGCAAGAAAAAGAAAGTTGACAGTTGATTGTTAGACTTGTTGGTGATGATATGACTAAGTTCATGGTACAGTAGAGACAGTGAAAAAAAACAGGAATTACAGTAGGTTCTGGTCTGTCTTAACAAGTGTGAAGTAGTTGACAGGACAATTGTTGTATTATATTAAGTTTTTATTATCATCACCATTTGTTACAAGTAGCTATAGACATATTCAAGTTGTATTATATGAAAAGAATTACTTTAGTTAGCTAGCTATATTCTTATACTCACTGTATCTTTTTTCAATAGGATTTTGCCAAGAATGCAGAGAATTTCCCCCAACTAAAGTAAAACACTACATGAAAATCCCCTGGAATAACCTTGTAAACATTTTATCTAGTGTGCAATAGGGCAATAAAAATTCAATATCTTCTGTGACATACTTTGAGATGAAGAGGGCCTGCACAAGCATAGAATGTTAGTTGAAATATAAGTTATATTCTTGCAGATATACATGTAGCTGAAGCACTAAGATTACGAACCGTTTGCTTCATCAGTTAAAACGTTGCTGATGTTTTGTCCTGCAGTCAATAGATAACAGTCCTGGCACAAGCATAGAATGTTAGTTGAAATATACTATGCTTAGAGATATAGTGGAAGTTCTAAGATTGTGAACTTTTTATTTCATTGACAAACACATACCTGATGTTTTCTTCTACAGACAAGAAATGGCATTAGTGTGCTTAAATGTATACATGTAGCTGAAGCACTAAGATTGTGAACTGTTAGTTTCATTGACACACAGTGTCACATAGCTGACGTTTTCTCCAACAGACAACAGGTGGTAGTAATGTATGTATATATGTAGCTGAAGCGATAAGATTGTGAACTGTTACTTTCATTGACATTAATGTTTTCTCCTGCAGACAATAGATAATAGTCCTGGCACAAGCATAGAATGTTGAATATAGCTGAAGATTGTACTAAGATTGTGAAGTGTTGGTTTCATTGACAAACACGTAGCTGATGTTCTCTCCAGCAGACAACAGATGGTAGTCCTGTATGTCCCTGTCCTCCAGAGGTGCCCTGTGGTGTGTCCAGCCCAGCAGTTCTGCCATGGACAGGTTGGACCTCAGCAGGCTGGCGGACTGCGGCTGGCCGAGCTGACACGGACGAGACACCACACTGGGCTGGGGTCTGTCTGAACCTGGGGAACCTGAACAGTCACCACCGGGCACTGGGAGGAACATGGAAACTGGGATCAGTATTCAACTACAGTTAAACTGGAAATAGGACCTAGGAAATGTGGTTCTCTAAGACAAGTGGTCTTCCTATCAAAAAACATGGCTAAAAGATAAAACACAGAAGAAAATAGAGTATAGAGTATACCATTGACCCAAAGTGACATTGTGCAAAGACTGTCATGCTGTTGAAAACTGTTTTTATCGTGCTTGCTGTCTGAGCTGTCAAGGAGGTCATGTAACAAAAAACACCTGTGAGAACAGTGATTGCTATCAGATGAAGACATGAATGACTTTCTCCCTCTGAACTCCACTATATCTATTACTACCTGACCTAAGGGCCATGCGGAAACACAGACACACACAAGGTCACACACACAGACATAATGAAAACAATACCTCCATTTTTCTTTGAAATAGGAAATGCTGAAACAGTTTCTTACCAGCACAGTCTAACAGGTCATGTGTGACACTGTCAGTGTCTTCATGCAGGGTGAAAAGATCCTTCAGCTCCTCTGCTGAGAACTGCACCTTCCCGGAGCTCTTGGCATCCACAACTGCCCCACTCAGACCCTGCTTACTGATCTGTCGCTGGTAGATCTTCTCTTCTATAGTTCCTGTTAGGAGTGGGAGAAAGTGATCTTGATCCAGTTTTAACTAACTAAAATTGAGGTGTGACAGTTTCCCAAAATATACAATAACAAGCAATACAAATAACTGGAGACTTAGCTGTACTACAAATTGTTCTAAGCCTGTCACACATACACGTACATGTAGGATCTTTCCTATACACCAGTCCACAGTTCGGAAGCGTTCTGGTCAAATCTAGGCAAAGCCTACCACTCAAACGTTTGGCTAGCCTGGTTAACCAGACCCCCGTGAGCTCAGCGCTATCTCTTCGGCGCCGAGAGCATTTAGGGCCACCAACCAGGCCTCAATTACTGCGCTTCGGGGGGTTTTAGGTTTTTTCGTTCACAACGGCGGCAAAAGAAGACTAAGCGTAATACAGGAAGTCAGCGGATACAGGGAAACCAGCTGGAGATAGGTCCGTGGCATAACTCGCCTGTGCTTGGTAAAGGCCGGGGCCGAAAAATTACCGCCAAGCCGACCAAAGGTTTGGTACCCAGGCTAACGTGTGGCAGGGGCCTTACCAGTAGTGATGAGCCTGTAGATGTGCACAACCCTGGGCTGGCCATCCCGCCACACCCGTGCCATGGCCTGCAGGTCATTAGCTGGGTTCCAGTCGATGTCATACAGCACCAGGCGAGACGCTCCGATCAGGTTCAGCCCCACTCCACCGGCCTTGGTGCTCAGGAGGAACACAAAGTCCCTACAAACAACATCAAGGGAGAGAAGTAAGGAACTGCAGAGTCAATCATGAATAATTCAAAGTCCCAGCCCATGTTCCTTAATAATAATAATATGGAGACAACCTGTTGGGCAGAGCGTGTCGGATTCCCTCGAAACACAGAAAGTAAACTCCTCATCCTTGAATAATTTCATCAGGTTGGTAAGACACTGAGTAAAGAGACGCTTTTTACACAACCAAGTCTTTTATTCTACAGCAATGACAACTGTGTTGCAGTGCAATGTGAACCACTCAAAATTGTCCTGATGAAGATGACAAACGGTCACTGAAATCTCGGCTGTGAAACACTTGGTTGTGTAAAAAGAGTCTCTTTACTCAGAGTAAAGTAAACTGTGGTCCCAGACCAACAGATCCTGACCTGCAGTACTTGTCATTGAATCGCTCCACAATCTGTTGTCTCTTGCCAGTGGGGGTACTACCATCCAGCCTCAGGTAACCATACCCCTGTGATTTACACAACTCCTGGAATAAATAAATGGGGGAAAAATTAGTAAACCAAAACAATTCTATGACTAGAAAGGAAAGAACTTAGGATCTAGATATGAAAGTAATTCCACCAAACTTATTACGGATTAGTTACCAGCCCTGATTCTATTTTTACATTACTTTCTATGCTCAAACACGTGTAATAAACAAATACACAATGACTGTGGCGTCTGTGTGGTGTAGTGGATAGAGCGCCCGACTGTCAAGCAAGAAGACCCAGGTTCAATCCCCAGGGTTGGACCCAGACATGTCCAGACTTGCACCCAGATAGACGTTGTGCCCTTGGGAAAGGCACTTAACACGCATTTCCCCCCTCAGTTAGAGGGATCCTGGGCCCTACTAGGGTTTGGGTTGGCATTAGGAAGGGCATCCAGTTGTAAAAACTTGCTTCAAAAAAAGACTTGTACTTTGTGCAAGCACGTCTAACCCCCGGTTAGGGAAAAATGACGTTAAATTCGGTTAAAAACAAAAAAAACAATCTTACCTGTACCATGTCTAAGGTCTGTGTATAGTTGGACACCACCACAATCCTCTCTCTGGGCCCTTCAGAGTACAGAGACCCTAGCAGATCAGCCAGGACCTGCAGCTTTCCTGAGTACTCAGGGCCAGCACTGGTAGGTAACAAGGATGGAGCAAAAATGGCAGATATTACATTTATATGATATCATTATGAATTGACCATGCCTATCTTTTTCAAACAATCAAGAAAGTACATGTAGTTCAACTGTGTCTGAGATTTTTTAGATTCATTCTCCACTCCGAATAGTCATTTGATCACAGATCTTACTACAATCTCTAGTCGAAGTATCAGAAATGGACACTACATGACAAAGCCACTGTCTGATACCATATCTGACACATTTGTTGAACCATTATGGTTACTTGAAATGTATTATGTGCCATTGATGATAAAAATCTGACCTTATGCAGCAAGTTTAAACTGTAATTTCCAACACAAGAAATTGGAACCACCCAAATTTTTTACTGCATAACTCCAGTCTTTGTCAAGGAACGAACCGTTTCCATGACGTCACGCAGATAACACACATTCTACCAAGTGAACACAGATGAACTTTCAAGGTAAAAAAACTGACCTGTTAGGATCATACCCCCTTGGGAAGAGTGGCAGTACGTCCTGGTAGATGGACTCTCCCACCTGGTCAAACCCAAACAGTTCATCCTCATCCTCCAAGAAACTGGGAGCCTGGTTTTCTGCCTGGTGTATGATACAGTAATAAAGTACTTAAATCATAGGATTATTTCAAACTCTACTATTGGATGAATGACAGAGATAATGGAGATACAGGGCATTCCTGAAAAGCAGTGTTTTTAAATAGCACTGAGGTCTCTACCCTGTATAAATAAACAGAAATAAATAAACTTCTGGACGTTTCGAGCAATATCCACCACTCTTCTTCAGCATCACTGTAGTTCATCCAGTTACTGTAATAGAGTTTGAATTTCCTATGAGTATTGTTTACCTGAATGTCTAACCTTCATCAACATAAAGTTTTTTACTACTGCAAGTTTATGCCCGAGAGATAACTGCAAACTGACAGGGACAATGAGTACAGAATGTATTGAAGAATGGTATAAAACCATGCGCTAACATAAAGTTCTACTTTTACTAATCTAACTTTCTATCACTACTTTGTCTTAAAACTACACATAGAATAAAACATGTACATGTACTGTGATTCCTGATTTTTTCACAGTACTTTTATGTTCACAGTTTTTATAGTCACTTCTGTACCGTGAATTTATCATTACCGTTGACAAATGGAGCCTTGCTATAGCTAGTACTCCACAAAAAGAGGAGTGAAAGCAGGAAAAAAGGCATGGGAAAGGCAGAAATAAATGTGTTCATCAAACCTCTTTTGCAGCAGTGTAGATGAGACTGGGATCATTGCAGAGCTTCTTCAATGCTGAGATACACATCAGGTGTAAACTTCCATCTGTAGGTCTGTACAAACAACATCAGAAAACATATGTCATGCCAAAGCTCTGGTCTTGATTGTACATGTACTCATACATACAGCCATTAGATCATGGTTTCTAATGATTTTACTACATATACAGTCAAAAAAACTTTTTCTGACGCATGCTTGAAGATGACCGTGGTAATAGCAAAGCTTGGACCATCTGCTGTTATTTTGCACAAGTGGTCAGCCTAGGGCAAGTCCCTTCATGATTACATCTATGGCAAAACAAATCGGGACCAAGAAAACACAGTTGTTATGGCCAGATGGCCGGCTTATAGAAGTGGTCGCTTGGGCAAGCTTGACGACCGGTATACTGTATATATTGCCAATAGGGCCTTGCTTGCTAAGCTTGGCCTGGAAGACATTAAGTCTGTCGTGCAGATAGTACAGGCACGTTAAGCGTGCCAGTGGCTGCATCAACACCATCGTGGACTTGCAGTTGCCAGGCAACAGAGGCCGTGGCAGGCCTAGAAAAACTTGGGTGGAGTGTCTCCAGAGGGATATTAAGGAGTGTGGTCTGTCCAGCACAGACCCACAGGACAGAGCCAGCTGGAGGCGAGGTGTCCAGAACAGCCGTCTGCTGCCCACCCCTGGGACAGGGAAACCGGCAGCAAAATAATCAAAACCAGGATAAGAGAAGAAAGAAGAGGGCCGTACCTGTTACTGTACAGAAAAGACCTGAGCACCCTGGAACAGAGCAGCTTCCTGTAGATGTCCAGCTGCAGGGGGGTGGGTCTGCAGAACACAACGGCCTCCACCTTGGGAGGGAGGTTTTTTTTTAAAACTTAGGCCATGTTGATTTGATTATATGGATGACATCCGTGTGCGCATGAATTTTCGCCCATTTCCAAAAAAAAAAAAAAGTTTTCAACCATACTGTAAATTGTACAAAACAGTTGCAAAATGAGCAAAAATATACCAAAGTTACAAAAAAAAATTAATAAAAACTATACCAATGTCGTAGAATGCCAAAATCAAACGAAAAAAGACGAAATTGTAAAGAAATGAACTTGAAGACTAGATTATTCGCCAAACCATATTCTGTGCCATTTGCTCAACCCTCATGACCACGTAGATTTCATAATAAAAACAACTTTTTTTTGGCAAAACTTTTTTTTTATTCGCACGCGCGCATCAGTTTTGGGGCTCCCGGAGGATGTCATCCATATAATCAAATCAACATGGCCTTAGTTGTTGTTCATAAAGCATAAATACATTAGTACACAAGTACACGCTAGTAACATAATATGCAATGATTACAATTTTTCATACGTTTCTTAATAAACATTTGGCTTTAAACAGTGAGGTTATATCCATTCGACTACTTCCATATTTAAATTTAGAGATGGTATTTTTTCCAACCAATATCAGTTCATTAAAGTGTTTAAATCTTACATCTGAAAGGTTATATCCGAGAATTATATCTTGTACGGTTAACACTAGCGTGTGGCCATATTCAGAAAGAAAACACTTTTCTACTTCTGACCATAATGGTTTGACATCTGTACATTCGAAAAAGAAATGCTCAATATACGAATTCGCCGCTTCATTTTTTCTAATTTGCAAATAAAAATAAAAATTCAAAATCAACTGCAAAATGCTCATATTTTGCCCTGAACAGTTAAAAACAGTCCTTTTCTTACTACTTGTTACAGTCATTCCATCTTTCAATGCAGTAGTATCATTAAAAGTTCAAAATTCACTGTTTAAATTTTGAACCAGCCTGGTGTGTTGACTTCATGACTCCTATCGTACCATTTTGGGCCATAATAGCATGCCTAGTGCTGTTTTTATTTTTATTTTTTTTTTCGCCCGCCCGCTCCATAATTTTTCCAGAAAAATCTGTTAACCAAGAAATTAAATTGGTGTGGCCTAATGACTGTAATTATGTCTGTTTAGTGACCTTGGGAGGCAGGTACTTGTTGTTGACGTCCTCCGTGCGCCGTAGCGTGAACTGTCCTGTGAGGCGAGACAGTTCCTCCGCTCGCGTCACGCCCAACGTTTTCTCAGCCTCCGTAGCGCAGGGCTGATGGGATCTGAAATGACAACAGTGAATTTTTTTTTAAATTTTATTCTTTGCTTCAGGCCAGAGGCCCATATAAAAACAGGGACAATACAAAAACAAGTACAGATACACAAATCACATACAGATGTCTAAAAAGTGCGGCCAGTAGAGGCTCCTTGTAAACACGTCCGAATGACAAAGCGTGTGCACAATACTATTTCTCGGTGCGAGAAGGCGCTTAGCAAAGGAATATGACAGTTTGTGCCACCTGGCGTATAAAGCCTTTGACTTTCAAATCAAAAGCTTCCAATTTGACTAAAGGTCTTTGCCTCATAACGTTCCTTGCTGCACCTATATATGGTGCATAGGGCTGAACCCATCTCCGTTTCTGTTGCCCTTGGGCCACACAGTTTTGCACTACAGCAGGGGGCTACAATGTAGTTCACTGGTAGTGGTGTGATTTTAACTCCCATACTCTTTCCCAAATGCTGAGTGCAAAGCAGAGAAAGCAGTATGTTTTCAAATGTTGTGTTGATAAAGATATCGTCTTCCTCAGACAAAATTATGATGCAACATTCCCTACAAAAACCATGAAAAAGTCGGGTTTCACACAGGCACAGAACAATCTGCCTCAGCAGATCTTCACACAAAGGTGTTGACCTGACGATGGGTTCCTCATACACCTTCCTGAAGGCCATGAGTGGGCCCAACACTCCAGGGTTACAGAAGTCTACAATGGAGTGCAGCTCCTGCAGGTCATTCTGGATAGGAGTACCTGCGTGGAGGAACAGAGAACAAAAAAATGTTTTTTAAAGCATCCAGTGCAGTTTTCAGGGCTTGGAAACCCAATTTTTCAAAGCCAATATTTCCTGTCCAGGGGTTTTTCTAGAAAAATTTGGCATGAGGGAGCAGTATCATGGCGAGGGAGCGAAGCGACCGAGGGGGGGTTGGTGGCGGGAAGGGGGGGATCCCCCCGTTCCGCCATGTGAAGCCTTTGAAAATTTGAAGTTGAAATGGGACATTTTGAGGCTACTTGAGGGGGAAAATTTGAACTCTTAATAACCTCAATTAGTCAATATCTTTCCTAAATTTCTATTCATGCATTGCATATTTCCCTTATAAAATATAAGTACAATCAACAGTACACACAATCTGCAAATCACCCTTTATACACTTACACAATTAGTGATCAATGTTACTAGTAGCTCCAGATGACAATATTGGGTTTGCCACAAGCTGAAACCTTTCCCATGGCACAATTGCAACACATTCATCCAAGCTGCTACAAACTCAGGTCTCATGTTTCACTTCAGAGCCTGTTCTATAGTATGCAAATGAAGGAGGTCTAGCTACATTTCTTTGAGCAAGTTCTCAATGAACATTGTTTATTCCATTCAAACTTTTACTACTAGAGCTAAATTTTTAAGTTTGTGATAAGATTTTGGAATTTTTGTGAGAGTAACATAGTTTGTAATGCTAGAATTTATTGTTCTGTGGTTTTGTTTTTGTATTTTTACTGGAAAAAGATGATTTTGAAAAAGACTTAGACTTCAATCTGAAAATTGATATGAGGGCGCTGGTTTGTTACATGAGGGCGCAGCGCCCTTGTTCCCCTGTTCAGAAAAACCCCTGCTGTCATTTATCTACATACCGAGTTGATACCACACTATCCCGATGTATATCGACCCTCATGGAGGAAAAATACCCAAAATTCTGACGGAAAATGGTTACTGAAAGGGCCCTTGGCTGATTTTTAGGGTACCTCCCATAAAATGAAGGACTCATCTTGGGGCTTGTTTCTCCAGTTTGAAGTACCCAAAGTATGAAATGATGATTGAAATGTGCTAATGTGAAGCAGTATGTGTCAATATCATAAATATTTCTTCATTTAGAATATTTCCAGTTTTGCTGCTCTGAAATCGCATTGGATGCCTTTAAGGGACCCTCATGCACCTACTGTACAAGCAACTCTGCAGTCTTAAGCTTTTGGGGGCAGTCTACAGTTTCGGGGGCCTCTACTGTGGATCAAACTTTCTACCAAACAAAGGCAACTTACCTCCACAACGGCTTTCAAAAACGGACTAAAATAGGACTGTATTCCACTTTGTTCTGAACATAATATTCCATGTTATGTGTTTTATGTCAATTGTAATCAATTTGTTTTCTTGCTGTATTTATTGAGCACTAGGTAACTTTATGTACATGTGCATGACATATGTAAGTATGTATTCTTTTGTGTACCCACTGAAAACATGTAACTACCAACACAGATGAAGTTTTATGATATTAAGATGTTGTTGCTGGAGGTAAAAAAGAAATTTCATACCGTCTATCACAAGGCTATATTTACATGTTGTACCTGTTAATACAATCCGTTTCCTAGCTGATAGCCCAGAGATGAAGGAGGTGGTTTTGATGTTTGTGTTCTTGAGTCTGTGGCCCTCGTCACACACTATCAGGTCAAAGTTGATCTTCTTGATATCCCTGATGCACCTGACCAGCATCTCATAACTGATGATCATGACTGGATAGAGGGGAGACCGGGCAAACTCCTCAACTCTGCTGTCCTGTAGAAATAACAAGAATTTGGAGACCTCAGACCTCCATGAAATATTTATAGATCTTGTGTGATGGTGACTGTGTCATCTTTTCATTCACCATGATGTCTACACGTCTTTCATTATCAGGGCTCGAAATTCATTTTTGGGAGTAGGTGCACTGGTGCACCCAACCAAAAAATTTAGGTGCACAAATTTTTTGGGGTGTCAAGAATATCTTGTATACTACTATACATTTGATATGTTCAAAAATACCAACAAAAATATTTGGGTGCACCAGTGCACCCAGAGAAAAAATTGGGTGCACAGCTTCAATTTTGGGTGCACTAAGGTGCACATGCACCCAGTATTTCGAACCCTGATTATCGTGCAACGGAAACAACACCAGCTGTCAAGGAGGTCATGTATTGAGTCAGACTGGGACAAACCAAGACAAACCATAACTTTAAAGTGTTTTTTACTCTTTGCCCTTGTCACGATTCTGAATGAGAATGTACAAACCTGTCCCACTGCGTACACCTTGCAGCGCTCATCCCCCAGCCATTTCTTGAATTCCTTCACCCAGTTCTTGACAAGACTACCTGTAAAACAAGTGAGCTAAGATACTTAGTATAATGTAAACTGGCAATGAAGTGGTACTAAAAATATTTTGTCTCTCATCAGCAGCCAACCCAAAAAAGGCTACGGTTGGGTTTTTTTTTCTAGGGTCAGTGGATTAACCGGAAGCAATTTTTTTTTTCCTATGCCTCACCTGGGGTGACAATAAGAATCCTGTGCAGAACAGGCTTGCCCCCGTATGGTCCCTGCTTCAGTAAGGTCCAGATCAGGGTGAGACACTGCAGGGTCTTCCCCAGACCCATGGAGTCTGCCAGTATGGCTCCCAGGCCAGGGTGGTCTCTGGAAGGCAAGGCAAAGATTAGAATCCAAGTGTTGTTTTTTTTTTTGGTACTTCAGAGCACTAAAGGCATCCAAATGAATACAATTTTAGGCAAGCAAAACAAAAAATACTTGTATTCTGCATGAGGAAATCTGTCTGATATGTACTGTCATTTCTTAGCACATTTTTGTCTTCATTTCAACTTTTTGGCGACGCCTTTGGGGCGGAGGCATTTGTGTAAGTACTACGATCGCTTTGAAAGAATTTCAAAAATTGCACGAATGCGTTCCCCAGGGAATTGGTTTGGAGGAAACCTTCGGCCATGTGGTTTTTGGATCAAGCAGGTAACTTACACGGGGTGCCCACGTGCCACCCATCCAGATGCCTGGCATGATTAATTACTGGCCATCAGTCTTCTCCCCACACCATGGACAGAGAGCACAGCTGTCTTTGGCCAAAGACCATATTCAAACAGGTCACAGAGAGAAAAGAAATTATCCGTCCTTTTGGAACCCACAAAAGGTAAAAAAAAGTCAAAGGAGTAACAACTTCAGACCAGACATAAAATCCAGTCTCTGGTGGAGGATAGAGTGAAGTGGAGGATGGTTTTCAGTTTGGTTCTAGCGGGAACTCGACCAAAGTAAAGTAAGTAAGTATGTCATCATAAAATCTATATTGCTGGGGAAGAACGGCTGATTCCTCCTATACGTGTATTTGGTATATTGCCCCACACCTCCTCCACCCAGCCTGTAAATTTCACTACGTGCATGTCTTTATAGCATAGGGAAATATGTTTTTCTGATAATTGTAATGTAGATTGCTAGCTCCACCACATGAAATAATATATATCATTCAGTCGTCGCCTTGGCAATGATTTTTATTGCCTCACCCTTGTTGAAGCAGCTTAGAAACAAACTATGTTAGGCACATCTCTTTATTTTTTAAGTCACGACACATAAATAGTTAGAACCAACCTACCAAACAAAACAGAAGAAGCAATCTTTTTTCTGTCAGTGACATTGCATGCCCAGGGCTCGAAATACTGGGTGCATGTGCACCTTAGTGCACCTAAAATTGCACTAGTGCACCCAATGTTTTTCTGTGGGTGCACCGGTGCACCCAAATATTTTGGTAGGTATTTTTGTACATATTATATGTACAGGATATTCTTGGCATCCAAGTGCCAGAAAAAAAATCTTTGTTGTAGTTCTTGTGTAAGATTTTGAAGTTTCAGATTCAAGCTTGTAATTATGTTTTGTTCTATATGGTGCACCCAAAAAAATTTTTGTGCACCTAATTTTTTAGGTTGGGTGCACTGGTGCAGCTATTCCCAAAAATGAATTTCAATCCCTGTTCCGGTACTTAGATATATTGGTACTGTACCTTATCAATTCTTGCGGTACAGTACTGGTACTGGTACTCAACTGCATATGGATACACTGATCTCTACCCTCACCTCATCCCCATGACACACTGGTACAGGAAGATGACCCCATCCCTCTGGTGAGGCCTGAGGTGTCTGGACAGGTGAGGGTCCACCACAACGTCCACCAGGGGCTGACCGTTAGGGTTGTACTTCCACTGGTGGGCAGGGGAGGGCCGCGGCATCACCAGGACTCCCTCAGCTGTACGGGAAACAGGGTTTTATACTTTGAACTAGAGAAGTAACATTAGCAAAGCAAATGCATAATGTTTACCTTCGGACATGGTTTGCTCTTCTTCCTCAAATACATGTACATTCATACATGTACATCCCTCCTATAAAATTGCAACATTATGTAACCCAACACTAGTCACCATGGTGACAGACATCAACAAACCAGGCCATTGGCCAGGTCAGAGGTTAGTGTTTGGAACAGAAGAAGAAGAAATGTAGTAAAAACATTATGTTTTCCTTCGGTAAACATAATTAATGAAAGTTCTTCTGTACGTGTGTTGGTAGTTACCACATGTTTAAAGTTAAAACTTTTGTTCCAACACAAATGGTTCTCACCGAGAGCTTTCAAATGCCTTCATGGATAAAAACTGCATCTAAACAGATGGGTGGTTACAAATGAATTTCAAAAAGCACCCTCAAGAAAATGCACTGTATGCATAGAGTAACTGATGAACAATGAAACTGACATCTTTCTCTAAAAATTGGATTATGAAATAAGTACTAGACTGCACAAGTGCACATGTATATGTTCAACATAATTTTTTAACCTTTCATTCTACATTCATTGACCCCATGAATATATGGACTGAATGAGTGATAAACATTTTTTTTTATTTCATTCACGTTGCCCTCAATGTATGTTTCCCAGTTTCTCACCTGTTGGGTCAAACCTTGGTGCAACAGTTTGCTGTGCACCGGCTCCCCCTGCTGATTTCTTCTGTGTTGCAGCCAGTTTGTTTTTCATAGGGTTTGTGAACGGCTTGGGTTTAGGCTGCACTTTTGTAGGAGCAGGATCAGGAGATGAAGAGCTTGATATACTCTGGAAACACTTTCCTGTATTCCAGTCTTCAAGTGTAATCTATAAAAATACAGCAAAACAGAAAGAAATCACAGACAGAAAGCAAAGACAGCAGTATCATGAGAGGATGATTGAATGAATTTGAATCAATCCTTAAGTTACATACATTACATTTTTTTTATTTACCATATTCCATATTATTAGGCACACCTAATCAATCCTCCATCTAGTATTAGAAAGTCACCTGCAGTCTGCATTTTCAGTATTGCAAAAGGAGAAAGACTGAAAAAATCAGGCTAGGTGTCAGCTTCCATGGATTATAATCGCAAAATGTGTTTGTACAAATGATACTTGCTTATAAATTCAGATAACACAGTTTCTTTTGCTGTCTACTTGCCGAAAGTAGTATTTCCAGCTTAATGTCCCATCCTAAGGACTGCGATCTTTACGTACAGTAGCGTGCATATCCGATGAGCGACAATAGCCAGGATTCGAACTCCCAACCTCTTGATTCAAAGGCAGGGTCAAGACTACTTCACAAGCTACAAATGGAAACCAGGCTACAGTACACCATATCTTACCTCATCGTAAATCTCCACCTCCTTTCCTCCCACCTTCAGTGTCTGTCCCTCTGTCATATCAGACAGCTCTGTTGTCTTGTACCCACTAGCTCCTCCGATCTTCTTCCCTTCTGTGTCCAACAGCTCTACCGATCGCTTGTGCACCACTAGTACCGCATCCCCCTCCCACCTCTTATGTTTCCTTCCTGATACCTTACACCACATCACGTTATAGTAGCGCGTCTGATGTCCACTACCCTCTGTAGGACCAGTATACGTACTGTTGTCATGACAATGTTTAGGTTGTAATTGTATGTGCGCTAACGGTTTTTGCGTCGAAAGCTTTTGACTCGGAATAGGTCGTAACTGTTGTTTACGATTTTTCATATTTGGGTTGGTGGAAGTCTGTGGTTGGGTAGAATTTAAACTAGAAGTCGAGGCTTCTGATTGGTTCTCCACCTCATCTTCCCATTGGTCAGAATGAGAGAGAGTGAAGTTGGGCATGTCCTGTTGGTCGGAACCATTGTGGTTGGCAGATAGTTGGGACGTTGTCTTGGGTGTTTCTAGAATGCTGAGGAGGCGATGCTTTGGCTGAGACTTTGGCTGAGTAGCTACAGGCCTAGGCTGGGCTGCTGGTTGTTTGGACACAGGTGTCGGTTGAGATGTTTTTGTTGGCTCCTTTGGCAAGAAAAACAATGTTTGTCATGAAAAACATCAATGATTATACAGAGAATGCCAATTGTAAGCATGACGACTTGAATAAAAAAAATCTTTTAAATGTTGTACCTAGGTTACAAGGGCTCTTTGTCTACCATTCAAAGAATTTTACATATCTTGTCATTAATACTAGTACTAAAACTGGACTTTCAAAGTTAATTTCCTGCTCATTTAATGTACTACTAGTAGTAGCAAGGTCCTTGTAGTGGTACTAGTAACTGTTTAACTCTTTATGCTGCCTTAGATTCCTAAATAACAAATGGAAACCTAACGATTCATGAATATTTAACTTAAGTATACAGTTTCGTTTTGCTGCCCTGTATTCCTCAATAATGATTTGGAAACCCACAATTTATGAATATTTAATTTTTTCAATATACAGTACCTGTTGTACATGTGGCTTGGTGGCTTGTGGTGCAGCAAAGGGTGGATTGAACCTGGGTCTCTTGGCTGCATGGAGCTGGGAGGGGGCAGCTGATCTTCTCATGGTAGAACTCAATCAGGCAGAGATTCACAAACTAAAGGACAAATACAAAATAGGATAATTATGAAGCACCAAGAGTTATACCTAGACAGACAATTGACTCTGAACTGAACCATGTGCATACCAGCACCAAGAGACCACGTCTACTACGGTCTAACAAGATATGAGACGTTAAACAAGGACAACAACTAGTATTTTCTGCAGAGCTACCTGTGTTACGTGTAACGTTACATGGTAGAACTCGATCAGAGATTCACAAACTAAAGGGGACAAATGGCTAATGGGAAATGAAGTATATATTTTCTGCATAAGCACAAATTTATTGAAATTAACTATTTTCAGTTCCACAATATCAGACATTAACTTCTAGATCTCTGTAGTGGGTGATAATTTCAAACTGGGCCTTTTAAATCGTATCGCTCAAGTTTCCGCTAGCTTTTGAATTAGGCTACACCGCCCCCCTCCCCTAAAATTTACCACTTACATAATGTAGTACGGGGATTTACTGTACAAACGTAGCAACACTTACCCTTGAGAACTTACCGTCTTTTTCCTGGTACAGTGTTATAGAATCCTGGTTAAAATTCTCTGCTCTGTAAGTTCTGTAGACTTAATTTTTTAGTGTTCATTCAATCAAGTCAAGAGAATTTGACAACTCATTTGCTCAAAATACCCGCCATTTTTAGACTATACTATTACTGATAAGGGGAATCTATTTATATTTCTTTTGCATGTGTAATAATATATCATGGTTATGAAAAAGATCATAGCCTAATAACTAATATTTCAATATTATTAGTAGTTTTCAATAACATGTATACATCAAAAGACTTTATGAAACCCAAATGCCTGCTTTTGACTATAAAATCAAGGAGGGCTTAACCCCTTTGGTAAAGTGAAATCGTCTGTTTCATATATAAAAAGGAGAGGTAACGTCGTCCTTATTTTATTAATTTGCTTTAAGTATAAAACAGTATTTTATATAATATTACAATATTTGTACTAAGAAATTGTGTAATACTGATAAACTTTATAGAAATTTGTTTTGAAAGGTAGCAAAATGATATATAAATGGCTTCAGTTCAAAAGTATTCCCTACTTTCGAGTGGTTTCGCCCTAGCAACTTCCTTCGCAACAAACATTGTCCGCCATTTTGAAATAGACTTCATAAACACTACTTGCAACTGTCTTCGGACAGCTTTAAAAATGTGATCAAAACTTCCCCGTGAAACTTTTTAAAGGTCATCCGAGCAAACCGTTTCATAAAGTTTGATTCCGGCAAAGAGGACAAGAGGGGAAAAGAGTTTTCTTTCTCGTTTTTTTGACGAATGAGCACATCGACCAAGATGTCTCGAGCAGCGATGTCGAAGTCGAGGGCCGACAAAACTCGTGGCGCCTCTCAGCCGCAACCTGTAGTCACCAACGATGTGGTTCCCGGCAGGTTTACCGAGCCTGACTGGTAAGATGTAGATTAGGGACAATGACAGTGAAGTTTATTGCATATTTATGCCCCATTGCTTCTTAATACAGTAAGTTAGTTAGCTATGAGTATGTGAAACTATACTATGTTCACTATAACGATTTTAAAATGTTGCTTCTCTTGTTGAGACATTTGTAGACGACTTTACAGAGTTTTTCAATTACATCGTAAGTAACTGAAGATATTATATGTAAGGATGTGTCTTCCTTTGTTAGTTGTATACATTTATTTCTGTTCTAACTGTATGCTGTCTCCTTAACAAATTTAACTTTATCATTGGGTAAATCATTGCACAGTTGGCATTCTAGAACATAAACTGTACTTCGTTTTCTATGCAGTTTTTATCACATAATGTACATAACAACTTTATTATATTTCCATTCAGTCACTTTTGTTTTCGTTGTCATCAATTGCATCCACCCTGACCAAAATAGTAAAATTATATAATGTACAAACAATTATAACTTATTATATTGTAGAAATTTGTTTAAGGGTGTGCTCAACATTTTACTTTAACTAGTCCATTGAAAATTAACGTAAATTCCACATGTAATTTGTGACATATTCTATCAACAGTAATTCATTGTTCACCATATCCATAAGTATTAATTTTTTTAATTATTAGTGCAAAGTGCAATAATAGAACATTGCTAAAATGTCTGCATCCTTTTGCATGCATGAACGTAATACAGGTATAGAAGATCAAGGTATGCTGATTACTTACTTCCTGTAGTTCATTTTTAATGACAAATATGCACATTTGATAATCAAAGTTAACTGAAAAATAATAGTATTTTTTGCAATGTACACCAAATAATTGCTCATGTTTTGTACAATTTTTGGGGTTAAAAATAATTTTTGGTGCAAAACGACAATTGATGCACATGCACATCTCTCCATATATTATAACTTATAAGTAGTCAAATCACATTACAGTTTTAGAAGATGAAATACAAAATTTTTCCCCAGTATCATAACTTTATTCTAACTTATGGTGCTACTTTCAGGACTGGGTTACTTGACAGAGAAGATGGTGAGGAGTTTATTATGGACTGTGTGGAGGAGGTGGTTAACAGTGCCATGGACGAGATCTACAGAAGATATATCCAGAAACAGCTTCTCCCCTACACAGTCATACAGGCCAAGGATGCCATTCTGCAAATCATTGAGGTGAGTTTTGAAATTTCAGTGAGCAATTCTTTTAATGGAGAAGAGTTGAAAGTATTTCATAATGTATTTTACCAACTCAGGTGAACTTTCATACCATTACTAGACTCCAATATACTTTACTCTTATTGTTAGATAAATATGTATCTTGCTACCACAGCTGTTGTAGGACACCAAACCCATAGCCAGGATTTTGCTTGGTTCTGCTTTCTATCTAAGGGACTAGCAAGTCAAAATTCTAGGTGTCTGGGTTATGTCCCACCAGAAACTTGTGAAAATTGATCCCCCTGCAATGTCATTTCTTGCACTTTTGAGGGGATTTCAAGGGAAAAAAAACCTTTTCTAGGATTCCAGCCCTCTTGTGATACAAATCAGTACACCTCTTTAAAAAAAATCTTGGGCATTAAAAATGGATCTTCTGAACCCCCCTTGCTACCAGCATGGACATAGATCATATGTACATATAGGACATGGGCTTGGATAAGGTCAGTGTATTTACTTGATTCCATGTCTATATCTAAAGAACATACAGACATGTTGGTTAGGTGTACTAATCTGCACATGTTGTCTCCACAGTGGCAGTTCCTGGCCAGAGATGAGGGGGAAGGAGATGTGCTGCAGGATCCTTCATGGGCAGAAGATGATGGTGCGTTTATCTGTAATTTCTATCATCTGACTTATTAATAATAATTATTGTTCTAGAACAAGTGCCATTTATTTCAGGCTTGTTAAACTAGTATGTATGAATGTGTTAAGAAGAAACAAAGCAGATATTTTTCCATTTTCATTGATATTCATCTCTCTCTATATATATAGAGAGAGTGAGAGATAGATAGATAGACAGACAGACAGACAGCCTAGTAAGAACACTGATATAAAGATAAATATTCCGTATTGCTTGCAAATGTTACGTTACTAGTTATATTGACGTGTTTTCCCACATTGTAGAACCCCTTCCACCAGTGACTGACTCCTGGGCGCAGGGTTCTGTTCCCACCAGGACCAAACCTGAAGCAGCTACTTCAGACAAGTCTGACAGCAGGCCAGCATCTCAAGCGTAAGTCTTTAAGACAGGAATGAGAACATTCAGTTCTTGTACCCTTGTGCCCGACTGCTCGATTTCTTCAACTGTTTGGGCCAAAATATGAGCATTTTGGAGTTGATTTAGAGCCAGCTAAAACGTTTTTTATTTTGCAAATCAGAAAAAAAACCCGAGAACCTTCAAATCAAATTGGTATGGCATTAAGTACAAAAACAGAGAAAAATTAGATTGTTGTTGCTTTCAGAAATTGCCAAATTAGATCGTTGTTGCTTTCAGAAATTGCCAAATAGGATACCAGTAGTGCTGTCAGATGATTTTTGACACATGACATGATCCCAAATGTTGAGACAGAGCTGAAATATTGGACTGTGTCTCCTGTTTCTATGTTCCTGGTTTGAAATGGAGTTCCCATCCATTCCAATATCTTTAGCCATTTATTTAAGCAGCATCAAAGCTATACCTCCTACCAAAGCGTTATAGAGACCTTTTCCAAAGGCCGTGCATTAAATTGGCTTATGGACTTCTACTACAAATAAAGCATGGCAGATAGGTCAGGGCCGTATACATGTTTGTACAGTAGGACCATAACTGCCACATAGATCTGACAGTGCTGCCATATTTTCCCCTTTTGCTATCACCACAATCCAGGATTTATGTTACAGTATAGAAGGGCTGCATTCTTTATGTTAGGAGAGAAATGTCAGGGCAGGAGGGGGGAGAGAAAGTTGATATTTTTGCATCGTATTTGGACCTATGGCCATGTTGATTTGATTTTGTGGATGACATCCTCTGTAAACCCTAAAACTGATGCGAGCGTGCAAATAAAGAAAAAGTTAGGCAAGAAGTTGCCTTCATTATGGTCATGAATTTGAACAAATTACTATAAACACATGATTATTATTATGATATGGCAAGTAATAGACTAAGTCTTCATTTTCATTTCTTCACATTTTCTGCCTTTCCTTTGGAATTGATTTGGGAATTCTGCGACATTAGTATCATTTTCTAATATTCATTTTTGGTAATTCACAGCACGTTTGCTCATTTTGCATCTCAAGTGTACAATTTTCAGTATGGTTGGAGACTTTTTTTTTTGGAAGTGGACCAAAATTCATGCACGTGTGTATTTTGTCATCCATATAATCGATATCAAATTAACATGGCCTAACATGAAACTTTGTTATGTTCCAGTGGGTCCAGACCAGGGTCTGCAACTCAGGAGAAACAACCTGAAGTGGAGACAACAGAAGAAGTAAAGCCAGAACCCAAGGAAGAAGTGAAAGAGAAATCCACTAAGGAAGTTCAGAAAAAGGTTGAATTTTCCTTCCTTGACAATGAATGCAGTCTGTTCAAGGCATCCAATGCAATTCCAGGGTGGCAAAATATTCTGGATATGGAAATCTATCTGATATTGACATTTACTGCCATTTCTTAGTACATTTTCGTCATCATTCCATACTAAGTATTGGAAATAGCCCCAAAACAAGTTACGTGATGCGTCTCTTTTTGCGTACCACCCATAAATATCTAGAACCAGCCTACAAAATACAAACAAGCAACTGTCTTCTGTCAGCAACATCACATTTTTGCCTCACAGATATCATGCTATGGGATTATAGGGTTGATTCAACTTACTAACATTAAAAGAATGACCAGAAAATTGATTTTGAAAATCCAGTTTTGCTGTGCTGAATAGAAGATGCATTGGATGCCTTTAAAGCTAGATTGTCTCAGTGCTTGACAATTTTTGCCATCATGAATGCACTCAGTGCTTGAATCATGAAATAAACTCTCCGTCCATACAGAAGCCAGTTCCTCCACAAAAGCCGAAGAAGAAGTTTAAACCCCACAGAGGGCCCCTGGGTACTCCTGGCCTCAAGGAGATGACCAAGTCTCTCGATGAGACTGAGTCGGAAATCTTAAGATCTGAAGAGTCCATGAGGTTTCCTCCAGAGCCAGTGGAGAGCCCACTTCTCAAGATGCCTTCTTCATGTCATAACATCTTAAAGGTAATTTCATTATGTTTACCTTCGCACAATGTTTTTGCTCTGCTTCTTCTTCTTCTTCTTCTCCAAATAGATAAGTAAGGTCAATGACCTGGACCAGACGTCTGTCAACATGGTACTAGTAACTGGTGCTGTAGCACACACCCTGTGGTGTTGGGCTACATGTACATTATGTAGCAGGACAGAGTTGGAGGGGCTGGTATCATGAATGTGTTTTAGTAACAATAAACAGATCAATAGTTAGGATAGACAAGGTGCAATTTACCTTTCTGCCTATATGCTGCCCGATAGCATAACTTTGTAGCATAACTCCTTCTGTAGTGTTTATCAGCACCTAAACCCAATACCCCCCTGAAAAAATTGAACACCACCGCCACACAAGTCTGTGAAGGAGGCTAATGTGACATGTCTCTCCCCTGTGTGTAGGTTCAGGCAGGCCGACCACCAGGGAACAGAGACATTGTGTATGACCATGAAGGCAGGGTCATCAACGTCATCAGGATAAATCCTGATAGACTCCCAACACACAGGTAAGGCTTGGGAAACAAAAGAGCAAATTAAATAAGTTATTTTATTCACAACCACTTTATTAATAAGACAACGTTTCCATGACTATCAAGGCTACTGGTAATATACCGGTTTACTGTGCACTGAAGCTAGATTTTACTGTAACAGTGCACAGTAAACCAGTCATTTTATCATTATGTAGCAGGACAGAGTTGGAATTATGAATGTGTTTGAGTAACAATTAACAGAGCAGTAGTTTGTTAGACCAGACCATGAGAAGGTAAACATCATGCATTTGCTTTGCAAATGTTACCTTTCTAGTATTCAATTTGATTTTAAAAAATACCTGTAGCTACTACAATGTATGTCACTAGCTTATATATATCTTCTTGTCTCTATTTTTTGCAGAGTAAAAACACAGTTCCAGATTGTTGACCCACAGCTAGAAAAGGCCCAGGCACATGTCATGGCTGTGAGAGCAGGAAAGATATCTTCTCTCAAGATGAAAAAGAAGGCGACAAAATTGAGTACTGGGTACATAATACCTGGGAGCTCTACTGAACCAGCTGTACAGGCCAGAGTACAAGGTTTGTTCCTGGCATTTCTGATATACATATACAGGGCTCGAAATACTAGGTGCATATGCACCTTAGTGCAGGTAAAATTGGAGCTGTGTGGGTATTTCTGATGGCTATGTGCGTCTACACTGTACTGGTAATAATTTTCAATGTTACTTGCACTAGTGTATTTTGAACCCTGATATGTATTTACGCATAGTTGTATTCTAACACAATATGTTCAGTGCTGAACACCATCCACACACATAAGCACAGACCTGTCCTTGGTGCTGAACACCATCCACACATTAGAAAAAGCCAGTCCTTGGTGCTTACCACATTCCACACATATTATAACAGACCTGTCCTTGGTGCTGAACACCATCCACACACATTAGAACAGACCTGTCCTTGGTGCTGAACACCATCCACACATTTTAACAGACCTGTCCTTGGTGCTGAACACTATCCACACTTTAACATACCTGTCCTTTGTGCTAAACACCATCCACACACATTAGAACAGACCTGTCCTTGGTGCTGAACACCATCCACACACATTATAACATACCTGTCCTTTGTGCTGACCACCTTCCACACACATTAGAACAGACCTGTGCTTGGTGCTGAACACCATCCACACATTAGAACAGACCTGTTCTTGGTGCTGAACACCATCCATACACATAACAGACCTGTCCTTGGTGCTGAATACCATCCACACACATTAGAACATACCTGTCCTTGGTGCTGAACACCATTCACACACATTTTAATAGACCTGTCCTTGGTGCTGAACACTATCCACACATATTAGAACAGACCTATCCTTGGTGCTGAACACCATCCACACACATTAGAACAGACCTATCCTTGGTGCTGAACACCATCCACATGAATTAGAACAGACCTATCCTTGGTGCTGAACACCACCCACACACAAACGCACCTGCCCTTGGTGCTGAACACCATCCTCACACATCAGAAAAAGCCTGTCCTTAGTGCTGAACACCATCCACACACATTAGAACAGACCTGTCCTTAGTGCTGAACACCATCCACACACATGTATTAGAACAGACCTATCCTTGGTGCTGAACACCACCCACACACATTAGAACAGACCTGTCCTTGGTGCTGAACACCATCCACATACATTAGAACAGACCTGTCCTTGGTGCTGAACACCACCCACACACATTAGAACAGACCTGTCCTTGGTGCTGAACACCATCCACCCACATTTTAACAGACATGTCCTTGGTGCTGAACACCATCCACCCACATTTTAACAGACCTGTCTTTGGTGCTGAACACCATCCACACACATTAGAACAGACCCATCCTTGGTCCTGAACACCATCCACACACATTAGAACATACCTATCCCTGGTGCTGAATACCACCAACACGCATTAGAACATACCTGTCCTTAGTGCTGAACACCATCCACAGTTTCTGCATAGACAGTTTAGTAAAAACTGAACATAGAAAGTATGGTAAAAACAGGTCTTATTCACCAGAAGTCAAGGTTCTTCTCTGTTGTTCAAGGATTTGAATTTTTTTTAAATTCTCCAGGGGTGACTGCCATTCACCCATCCGTCAGACACAGTGCCATAACATCAGCCTCCACTGCCACCACGAGGAAGCTACCAGGGGAGTTGGATGACATTGAGGAAGTCAAGGCTTCTCCGGTAACCCCCTTACCGCCCCCACTGGTAAGTACAGGTTTAAGCCCTAGGCTTGTGATGATTCCCCTGCACTTCCTCACTAATGCATTTCTTTATTTACTCCTGCATTTGAATGAATATTACCTTTCCGCTGAATCCTACGAGTGCTCTTTTGTTATCCCGTGATATTTTGTCGTGGGGCTGCCTGGCTGTTTTTCCGCTGACTGTGTTGTCAGATGTAAATCCTCCGCCTTAGGTGGCCCGAGGTGTAATCATAGGTCCTAAGGCAGGAGTAGGCGACGGGAGACTCTAGAAAACAAACTCGGGATTCACGGGGAAGTTTGCTGTAAGGCTAAAGCATTTTAAGTTGTAAATTACAGGTTTTTCAACAGTGTCTAGTCTGTGTAGAACACTGATTATGATTCATGCGCTGTACCTTTTACCAGGGCTCTAGTCAGCAGAATTTTTTTCTGTCAGCCCAGGTTGATGATCAGACTGCAGTGTACAAAATACTTTTTTGAACCAGGCAAAATTAGGTTGCCCCACCCATAAGTTACTACTTTCCTCAAAAGTAATGTTACATACAGAAGCCTTTGACAACATTTCTAACAGCCTTTAGTGACTTAACTTACACTAGTAATAGCCATTAATACCTAAAATTAAAAATTAAAAAGCATCTGCCGGCTACAGTGGTGCAAGCCAAGTGGGCATGATTTCGTGGGGGGCAGGGTGGTGGAGGGTTTAGCACAAGGTAGCACACTGGGCTACCTTGGTTCAAAAATAGGTTGCCCCAAGTAAAATTTGGTTGCTCGGGGCAACAGGGCAACCAGGTATTTTGCACGCTGGACTGGGGGGCAGAGCAATCTTACAATCTAGGGGGGTCTGGGGACAAACTATGAAATTTCAAGCCTTTAAAAATGCGATTTGCCACCTTTTGAGAGGCAGATCATGGCATTAAGAATGGTTGCTGATGTTTTTATATTTTTGCTCAAGATTTTTCTCAATTTTGTCCATCAAGGTTGACTGATTGGTTTTAAAAATTTTCTGTCACACGCCACAAAGTTCCTGCAATTGACATAAAAACGGGTGCTGGCCAGAGCCCTACCGTTTACTCTTAAACTATGGAGAGGTAAAACTCACCTATAGAAGCAAAACTTATCTATCTACAACAGTAGCCAAAGTGTGCATTAACCTGTGCTCTGTTCCCACCGCTGCATTTTTCCTACCCACATCTTGTTGCTTGGTTACAGTCTGCAATTACCATTATCAAACCCGCAGTATGCATAGATGGTGATAATTTTGTTGCAAATTCCTGCCCGCTGGCTAACTGCAAGTATATATAGCATGAGAAACAATGAAGAACAATATATAAAGATATAGCTGTGCTTGTTTAATTAAACAATTATGATCTTAATGAGTGCCTTAATGACTTGACAATAAGGTAGGTTTGATAAAAAATTGGGACAATTAATGGGAAGATCAGCCCCTTCCTGTGTTGAAGAAAATTGCACGATATATCAAACGGAAATTGTGGAACTAGACTGTCATTATGTTGTTAGATCCCAGTCAGCCAGTCTCGCTGAGCTTACTCCAGTAAGGCCTAGGGAAAAAATGCTGTGTTCCCGAAAAAATTAGAGTTGGTAAGTAGGGACTCTTTTTGTAAAAGGAAAAAAAAAACATTGTTTTTGGTCTGTTTCTTCTTATCCAAACAAGTAAAGTCAATGACCTGGACCAGACGTCTGTCACCATGGTAACTGGTGCTGTAGCAGTTTTCCTAGGCCCAATAGCCCAAAGGCTGATTTTTTGGCATGCAATTTGATTCTTTGCACCAACATTGCAGACACAAAATAGCCCAAATGGCCAAAAAAAAACAATTATTCAAGTATGGATATGATTTTAGAAACGGTCAGACATTTCAGGTAGCACCTTTTGTCAGTGACACAGAACTGAAATAACAAAAAAGTCACATATGCATACAACACTGACATGGCAGTTAACAATCACTTCATGAACACTGCTTAAACTTCTGCCAGAATTTACAATTATGACAGTTTGAAAAGGACACCCTGAATATTTATAATGTACTAAATGTCAGTGTATTTTGTAAGACACAAAAACCAAAGCTTGTTCCACCTAGGCTGACTAGGTGGCCACACCAATTTGATTTGTTGGTTCACTGATTTTTTTATAAATTGACGGGCAAAAGAAATAAAAACAGGTCCAAGTATCTGATTGCTCCAAAAGCTATGATATGAGCCATGAAGTCTGTTAACATGCCAGGATGGTTTATAATCCAAACGATGAAGTTTACAATTTTATCAAACCAATGCATCATCATGCACAAACTGTAAGAACTCTGAAGAGAAGAGCCTTTCTTTCAAATTAGCTGTTGGGGCCAAAATATTGTGCATTTTAAAGTTGAATTTTAGAAAATTAGAAAAAAATGAAGCTGGCAAATTCAAGAACCAATTGATTAAATCGTTGTGGCCTAAGGCCACACCAATTTAATTTCTTGGTTAACGGATTCGCCCGCTTCATTTTTTTCTGATTTGCAAATAAAAATAAAAATTCAGAATCAACTGCAAAATGCTCATATTTTGCCCTGAACAGTTGAAAACAGTCATTTTCATCCTAGTTGTTATAGTTATTCCCTCTTTCAATGCAATGGTATTATTAAAAGTTCAAAATTCATTGTTTAAATTTTGAACCAGCCTGGTGTGTTGACTTCATGGCTCCTATAATCGTACTATTTTGGGCCATAATATGATGCCTAGTACGCTTTTTATTTTTATTTTTTTTTTGCCTGCCCGCTCCATTATTATTCTAGAAAAATCCGTTAACCAAGAAATTAAATTGCTGTGGCCTAAAGGCTAAATGTTAACTTCTAATACAGGTTTACCCCAGCCGTATGAAAGGGCTGTAGCTTTAGGTAATCTCGGCTGGCTGCTTCTTTCCTCTGATAAGTGGATCATGTCCAGATTACATGTACATATATCAGATTAGCTATTATAATATTACAAATACTATCGAATGGCCAGAAGTGACACCAAATTTGTCACGCATGTACCATTGATGTGTTAAGTGTGACGTCTGTAGCTTACAAATTGTGTTCATGTAATTAGGTGAGAAGGACCTACCTTTAGAAATCGTGATGACAAGTTTTAGACAAATTTGGTCCGAGGTTGTTATGTTGGCTAAGAATAACGTGCAACTTGTGACAACTGTAGATCAGATTCCCAAGGGAATGAGGAAGTTACACTTATAAAATTTGCATCCAATACAGTCATGAAGTCTCCTTTTTCAAGGAGAATAAAACATGATTACCGTAGTCCATGCATACAAGATTATGCCATAAAATAGCCAGCAACCTACTGTAGTTCCTGAGTTTTTCACGGTGCTTTTATGTTCATGGTTTTCACGGTCACTTCTGTACCGCGAGCTTATCATTACCACTAACAAATCAATTGAACCAAGTTTCTTTTTCCTGCACCTGACGCCACCATGAACATATTTTAGTTTTATTTATTATAACAGTATATTCTCCATTTTTCTCAGACCGTGAAATTTTACTATCGTGAACATAAAAGGAATTACAGTATTGTATAGCTGCTGATATTCTGTGTTCTCTGTGGTACCCTTCTTAAAGTCAAAGCAGTACATTTCTTTAGCAAAGTGTCATCTTGACATTCACAAAGAAACATGCTATAACTTAAATGCTTACCATGCCTGAAGGAAGCATTTTGAGCTTGAGATGTAATTGTTGTCCTCGGAGATTTTAAGCCCTATAGTTGTTCACAGTTTTACTGACATTTCGTCTTCATACATTATGTAACATTTTCAGATGAGACATTGCTTAGCTTCTGAATATTGCTGCAAGTGTTCAGGTATTGAATGTTGAAGAATGGATGAATGACGTGATTTAGTTAGAGGCTTTGGGAGAGTACTGTTACAGTACATGTAGTGAATCCCTTTCAAAACATGCAGAATAGGGAGACAGAGTGACAGTGTACCAGTATCTGTAATAGTTTGCATACTTATATGTAACATTATTGCCAGATTTTTTTGTTTTACAGGATAGAACTGAACAAAGAGACTCTTTTTACTAAAAACATTTTTACTAAAAAAGAGTCTCTCTATTCAGTGACTTACCAACCAAACTATTCAGAACTACCGAACTTTTGACTTAAGAAAATAATACAGTTTTCAAATTATTATTTCTAATACAACTACAAAATGTAAACCACCTTTTAAAAATCTTATAGCCGATAGTGGATAGCTAATATAATCTTATAAGGTGCTATATATAAGTGCTTTTAAATGTATCATAATGTTTAGACTGTATTGTTCACACTTTATGTATCCCATTCAGGCCATTGCACAATGTACTGTGTCTATAGATTATGTAGGATTTTCATTCTCTTCTGTCTAAGAATACCCTATACATAGTCACTAAGTCTACCAGGGCTCGAAATACTGGGTGCATGTGCACCTTAGTGCACCCAAATTGAAGCTGTGCACCCATTTTTTTTCTGTGGGTGCACTGGTGCACCCAAATATTTCTGTGGGTATTTTTGTACATCTCAAATGTATGATAGTATACAGGATATTTTTGGCATCTAATTGTCAGAAAAATGATAAAACCTGAGGTGAATTTAGATTTTGAAGTTAGCTCCTATTTCAGATTCAAGCTTAGAGGAGGAGCAGTAAGATCTGTAATTAGGTTTTGTTCTATAATGGTGCACCCAAAAAAATTTTGGTGCACCTAAATTTTTAGGTTGGGTGCACCAGTGCACCTATTCCCAAAAATTAATTTCAAGCCCTGCCCTAAGTCTACTCATACGTAGCTGCTACTGACTGCTAAGCTAACGATCTGGGAAAAGAATCGCTTCATACTTGACTGATGTTTGCCCTGATAACAAAACTGAAGTAATCGTGGCATTTTCTGCAGTTGAATGGACTGATAGACTGTTTCCTACTCTTCAGTAGACTTAAGCATCCTGTAATTTACTTTGACATTATCACTGATAGCTACTCTGTGCAACCAGCATACATTCTTTTCACAGTTAAACTACAAATCTTGATAAGCACACAGTTGTTGCAAACTCTGGTACTTTCCAAACCACTCAAAACACCACGAATCCATTCTGGAATGTAAAATATTTATTGCAAAAAAAAAAAGGTGCGTGTCACTCACTGTTTTCCTAGCTTAGCAACACCAGCATTTGTGGACCAATATGAACACAGCGTTAAGTCGCTTGTGTAATTCAACGGAAATTTTCTATTAGCTTGTTGTGAATGTGCTTGTTGCAAGACTGAAGGATCAAATTATCAGTCATAAAGAATTGACTGTTCTGTGAAAATTAGCCAGTTGCCAAATTTTAGGAACAATAAAATACAGGAACAATAAGCTCTGAGTAGGAAATACTAAATGAAATTATAGTAAATTTGAACATTAAAGTAGAAAGTGTCTAATATATTGTATTAGACACTTTCTATACATTCAATCAGGAATTATTAGTTTTGAGTTGGAATAGATGAAATTAGTAATTCAAACAGCATATATAGAAAGTGTCCAATATATTGTATTAGACACTTTCTACTGTTCATTCATTGTTTTGCTAAATAAAAAATTAAGGCACATAAAAGCTCCTCTGCAAATATCCCTGGCATGATTTTGTTCCACATTCCTGGTAAGCCCCTTGCAGGCCCAGTGTTGCAGTAGACTGCACATTGATGGCAGTACCCACATAAACAAAGCACTCATCTGTAATTCCACCGGCAGATAGCTTTACCAATCCATCTGTCGTTCCAATATCCCTCGATCTTCCCGTAAGGCCACACCAATTTGATTTGTTGGTTTTTTTGTTTTTTTTGTCTTCAGAAAAAATATGAAGCAACAGGGCCAAAAAAATAGAAATCTGTAATTCCACCGGCAGATAGCTTTACCAATCCATCTGTCGTTCCAATATCCCTCGATCTTCCCGTGAGACCACTGTATCCTATATGATAGCACCAATAGCCACTGTGTACGATAGGTGCCATGAGGTAAACATACATGTACATGTACCAGGCTGGTTTGTAATTCAAATTTTTATCAAACCAATGCATTCAATTTGATAGATGGAAGAACTGTCAGTAACAACAAGGAGGACAAGATTGATTTTGTGTGGACCAGAATACATATATGTAGCCTGGTTGCCATCCTCCATAGTTTCCTAATGTCGCTGGCCACCATTCATTACTAGGAGCCTGCAGAAACTATGGAGGATGGCAACCAGGCTACACATTATGAGCATTTTGGAATCTTTTTTAAAAAATTTTTTGCAAATCAAAAAAAAATGAAATGCCTAGAACCAAATGATTGAATTTATTGTGGCCTAATGAAAGTTAGCAAGTGTAACTAAATTATGTAATTCTTAAAAAAATTTTTTTGGGCAAATCAAAAAAACAAAGCCCAGAACCAAATGATTGAATTTATTGTGGCCTAATGAAAGTATGCAATAAACCCTTATACCAACAGCTGGACCTATACTTGACTGTTGATGTAAAACACCCTCGAGATGGGCCATAAATCCAGATGAACCGACTTAACCTTTAGAGTCAAAAGGTTTAGATAGATATGCAGATTAGATATGCACATAACCATCTACCCCCAGATTCAGATCTCCTAAGTTATCGCTCCAGGATGTCTCATCTTTCGTCTGCTACTTCAAGGTAAAGTTTATAGCTCCCTGGTGGGCATTAGTCTTTAGCAGTATTAGAAATAGCTGGTGGGAGTTTTGACCCTTCCATCCCTGTATGTATACTGTGGGCCTTGATGTTGTGTAAAAGGGGAGACACTATAAAGTTGTGCTTCTGTATTCAGTCCTATGGAAAAACACACAAAAAAAGGGCATCGTATCTCACCTTTCTGAAGTTTTGGTCACACAAACTCACTTTTATGTGTTAGCCCAAATAGCTGGTGGGAGTTTTGACCCTTCCATTCCTATATGTATACTGTGGGCCTTGATGTTGTGTAAATGGGGAGACACTATAAAGTTGTGCTTCTGTATTCAATCCTATGGAAAAACTGACAAAAAAAGGGCATCGTATCTCACCTTTCTGAAGTTTTGGTCACACAAACTCACCTTTATGTGTTAGCCCAAATAACTGGTGGGAGTTTTGACCCTTCCATTCCTATATGTATACTGTGGGCCTTGATGTCGTGTAAAAGGGGAGACACTATAAAGTTGTGCTTCTGTATTCAATCCTATGGAAAAACAGACAAAAAGGGGCATCGTATCTTACCTTTCTGAAGTTTTGGTCACACAAAGTCATCTTCATGCCCATTTATAAGAGTTATATGTACCTACAAGCTCTTTTGGGAAATTCTGTGTCTCTAAACATTGGTGCAGCCAACCATTTGAGCAAGTCGGTAGTGTTAGGGGCGTGTGGAGGAGTCAAGTTTTACTCAAATTTAACTCAAGTTTGATTTGATTCATACAGAAAGGTAGGCATGGCCTAAGTCTGGTCAGAGAGCACCAGTGTACATCTGACATGGTTGGCATCTAATGCAATTTCATGGCTGCAATATAAACAAGAATTCCGAGACTTCAGGAAAAGCTATCCACCACTCAAAAATCAAGACCATAGCATGTCCAGGACAAAAGATACAAAAAACGGAAGTTGTGCTGCAGTACCAAGGTCAGCCACCAGGAGGCCCATATTTGACCTTGACCTTTGGCTACCCAACACCAACCCACATACCAAATATCATAATGATTACAATCCATCCAAAGGTGCAAAAGTTATGCTGGCTACAAATGTGCGGAAACACAAACACACAGACACGCACACACACACACACACACACACACACACACAGATACACATACAGACAGACACGCCAAAAACAATACTTCCATTTTTCATGGAGGTAAAAATATTCTGGATGAGGAAATCTGCCTGATATTGGCATTTATACTGCCATCCCTTGACAGTAAATGTCATCATTTCATACTTGAAGTGTTGGAGTGGCCCTAAAACAAGCCAAGTGGGGAATCCCTTTATATTTCAGGTACCTGCCTATGACATTGCCTCCATAGAATTCCAAAAACTGGGGGTTTGGGGGTCTTCATGGTCTTTGGGAGCTTTTATGTGCTATTTTCTGATTGCATATAGACAGCATAGCCGGCCTGGTTGAATTACCCCCGTTTTTAGAACTGGGCTAATCAGAAAACAGTCGAAGACCACCAAACCCCCAGTTCTATAAGCCTGCTACGGAGGCTACCTATGACGCAAAACAAGCAGCCGTTTTCCATCAGTGACATCACATTTTTGCCTCACAGATATCAGTGATTCAACGATGATTCAACTTCTTAAAAGAATGGCCCAAAAATTGACTTTGAAAAATCCAGTTTTGCTGCGTTGGATGCCTTTAAGCCATCATATTACTTAAGAGACTGTGGGTTGTCGAGGATTCCCGATTTACCACAATTACATGTAAAGCCTCAGCTTTGTTCAGTCCTTTCAAACCACCATCCCCTAGTGATCCTCTAACACTTTGCTTAATTCGTGTGAGCAACTGAGCTGTTACTAAGATAATTACTCAGTAACTGTAGATGTCAATGTCTTCTGGGTAGCCATAATGAACTTCACTGCAGTACAAGTACAGGGCCACACCAATTTGATTTGTTGGTTCTGGGATTTTTTTCAGGAAAAAAATGATGCAGCTTTATGTTTATATCTATCAATGCATTGTTTTGGTAAAATTTTAAACCTCATTATTTGACAGCCTGGTTTGTTATCATTATGGCTGTTATTGTAGCTTTCGAGGCTATCAGAGCACGCCTGCATGTCTGTTTTTAGTTTTATCTTGTTTGGCCCTGTTGCTCCATATTTTTCTGGAAAAAAATCATAGGGAAACAGCAAATTAAATTGGTGTGGCCTGTGCTGAATAGAGAATCCATCATATAGCTGAGGATGCCTGTCCATTTATTTTTCTGCCCTGTTGCTTCTCTTTTTTTTTTAAATCTAGAGAAACAACGAATTGAATTGGTGTAGCCTAAGGTAGCTAGAAATCAAAGTGCTGAATTGACCATTTTTTTTCTGCCCTGTTGCTTCTCTTTTTTTTTAAATCCACAGAAACAACGAATTGAATTGGTGTAGCCTAAAGTAGCTAGAAATCAAACTAGAAGGTCCATCATATAGCTGAGGATGCCTGTCCATTTGTTTTTCTGCCCTGTTTTAGTTTTAATTCAATTGTAACAAAACAATACATTGCCCACCCAGGCAGCATAGCTGATTTTGTATGCCCTGTTGCTTCTTTTTTTTCTTAATCCAGAGAAACAACGAATTGAATTGGTGTAGCCTAAAGTAGCTTAGAAATCAAACTAGAAGATCCATCATACAGCTGTCCCTGCGCTAAATAAGCCCCGTCGTGGGTGGGGACTCCCGTGTGTACTGACCTTTCCATTGTGACCTTTTGTGGTATAAATTATGGATAACTCGGAGATGCCTTCAGATTGCTTTCTTCACAGACAAGGGACTGCGCCCAAGCATATCCAATATTGATTATTCACAAGATCGGAATAGAGATGTAAGCCCCCAGTGAAATATCTGGCTGGTGTACCGCTTTCTGTTGTGCCAGCTCTCCAAAGTGTATGTGACAGTTTGAGGCATCTTTGTTGTCCCCAGAATGTACAAGTAGCATTGTACAGTTGTATAGGATACAACTGTACAATGTGCTATAGCTGCTGTACAATGTGTGCTATAAGTTAACTGCACAATGTGTACAACTGTTCTGTGCTTTAGCTCTCCAAAGTATATTTGACAGTTTGGGGCATCTTTGTTGTCCCCAGAATGTATAAGTAGCATTGTACAGTTGTATAGGATACAACAGTGTACAATGTGCTATAGCTGTACAATGTGTGCTATAAGTTACTGTACAATGTGTACAACTGTTCTGTGCTATAGCTCTCCAAAGTATATCTGACAGTTTGAGGCATCTTTGTTGTCCCCAGAATGTATAAGTAGCATTGTACAGTTGTATAGGATACGACTGTTACTGTACAATGTGCTATAGCTGCTGTACAATGTGTGTTATCACTATACAAGGTGTACAACTGTTCTGTGCTATAGCTCTCCAAAGTATATTTGACAGTTGGAGGCATCTTTGTTGTCCCCAGAATGTATAAGTAGCATTGTACAGTTGTATAGGATACATGTAGGTATGCATCAATTTTTTTCTTCCTTTTATTGTTAGAAGCAGAAGAAAAGGAATACAAGATGATGATGGCAACACGCTCAAGTTGATGAAACTTTTATAAGCCATCAAACACAAAGATATAAGAGTACATAAAAATAACAAAATACACAAAACCTAAAACAAATTGGGGTTAAATTAGATATTTCAAAAGTGCATGTCCTAACCCCCCACACCCTTGTTATTTCTGATGAGACTTAAGCGAAGTAATTAAAATCTTATAAATTTGGCAGAAAATTGCCGGAAATCTTGGGAAAAAATGTAAAAACATCCAAAAAACCTTCAACATCCACTCTCAACCCCATGATTTGAAAAATAAATGTGTGAAATTGTATTTTCAAGGGGTTGAAAATCCTAAATTTGCCCCCAGACCCCCCTAAATTGTGAGCACTCTCCCCCAGGTCCAATCATGAACCTGGGTTGACCCCCAAAAATTTCGAGCTGGCTAGAGCCCTCAGGTTCCATATGTCAGTCAGTATAATTAGGTTAGCATTTGAGCTGTTAAGATCAAAGCCCATATATAATTTCCTTGGGCCCAGGAAAAAAATATTGTGTTTCCTTTTTCAGTCCTGAAAAAAATTAGGGTCGGTGGTTAGGGATTATCTTTTTTTGTTTTTTTTTTATTTCTTTCAGACTTTGGCAATCTCTTTAGTGATCCAACTTATACAATACAATTTAACAAAGTGAAACTTGCATGAGGACACTTTCATTTTCAATGTCAATGTTTGAAAACCGATTGTACAACATTTCATCACTCAGGTGTCAGATCATGGAGATAGAAATGGTCAACCATGTCGATTTATGTCCCTTTCAGGGGGCCACACAAAAGAAGGCTAGGGTCGGCATTTTTATTCCAGAATCGGTCGGGAAACAGGAAACACAACATTTTCTTTTCCTAGGGCCACACCAATTTAATTTTCTGGTTAACGGATTTTTCTAGAAAAATAATGGAGCGAGCGGGTGAAAAAATAAAAAAATAAAAACAGGCCTAGGCATCCTATTATGGCCCAAAATGGTACCATAGGAGCCAAGAAGTCAACACATCAGGCTGGTTCAAAATTTAAACAATGAATTTTGAACTTTTAATGACACCATTGCATTGAAAGATGGAATAACTGTAACAACTAGGGTGAAAAGGACTGTTTCAACTGTTCAGGGCAAAATATAAGCATTTTGCAGTTGATTCTGAATTTTTATTTTTATTTGCAAATCAGAAAAAAATTAAGGGGGGCGAATCCGTTAACCAAGAAATTAAATTGGTGTGGCCTAGGCTTTGGTTGTGTAAACTGTATCGGATCCATCAAGCGATTTCTCTCTGATTGGAATTGGCAGCTCAGGTGCAGAAAGACAAATGATTATGAAAATGGATCTGGATGTATCAGACAGTCAGGTCCCCATGGCAGCTGGGTTAGGGATTAGGCCACACCAAGTGAATTTTATGAATGACATCCTCTGAAGACCCCAAAACTAGTGTGCGCGGGCGAATTAAAAAAAATTCCGGCCAAAAATAAAAATGCTACTAAACCACAGGAATACTCTGTACAAAGCTGGTATCCTGAATTTGCGGCAGTACATAGCGACGTATACGACAAGCCGGCACATGCCGGCTTTTTGAGAAATTTATAAATCGACACTGCACGTATGTACTGAGTTCTTGAGTCGTGGTGCCATCCCCCAGAGCTAGAGTTACCGCCGGCTCTGTATTGTCGCTAACTATCGAGACCTAGAGCCTCAGAGGATGTGATCTTTTTTTTTTTTTTGAGAACAGGCGAAATCAATGCGTGCGCGGACGTCATCCATAAAATTTACTTGGTGTGGCCTTACAGGGAAGACTGATTGTAGAGTATGCAGCACAGTAAACATTGATTGCCTCCCAGGTTGGACCGAGCCTCGGGAAAATGTAGCTTGGTTTTTATCCCGGCTTTGAAGGAGCTCTATGCTTGGTGGTTTACTGCTTTTTACTGTCAACATTGTACCACTTCACTCATGCATGTAATACCATCAGATTCTGTTTTCTAAAATATCTAAGTATATACATGTATTATCAGAAATTCATGTTACTTAACATCTGTGCCCATAATATCACCAGGGTCCATAATATCGCCACCTTGAGAAACAGTGTGCTTAAAGATATTTTTACTGCAACATACTTTTGGTATGCACTCCTTCACACATCAAATGTACATACCTAGGGTATGTTGCAGTAAAAATATCTTTAAGCACACTTTTTCTCAAGGTGGCAACATTATGGACCCAGGTGATATTATGGACACAGATGTTAATGTTCATTGTCAACTAATTCTCTGTTTTCGTAATTTCTTACTCTGCCATTGCAATCTGTTGGACAAGCTGAAGGTATGAGTTTCAGTTGTTCAGTTTAGTTTATCCTGAATAAGGGGACATCTCCCTGGGCTTCATATATGCACCTTAGTACACATAAAATTTTTGCAGCTCATTTTGCAGCTGCTTTGGAGATTTACAGTTGTAACAGGGCTCGAAATTCATTTTTGGGAATAGGTGCACTGGTGCACCCAACCTAAAAAATTAGGTGCACCATATAAAACAAAAAAAACTAATTACAGATCTTACTGCCCCTCTTCTGAGATTGAAATGGGAGCTAATTTCAAATTCTAAAACAAGTACTACATCAAAGATTTTATTATTTTTTTATGTTAAGAATATCCTGCATAATATTATACTTTTGATATGTACAAAAATACCTACAAAAATATTTGGGTGCACCAGTGCACCTACAGAAAAAAATTGGGTGCACATCTCAATTTTTGGGTGCACTAAGGTGCACATGCACCCAGTATTTCGAGCCCTGCGTATAGTACGAAAACTTTTTGGTGCAGGGGAAACGGAAAAAAAATTCATGCACGCTTGGATGTCATCCATATGATCAAATCAACATGACCTAATCAGGACTCCTATTTAAGCATGCTCATCAGGCACCTAACATTAAAACACAATCCACGGTGACTTGTCTCTGACACTAATCAGACTAAATGTGTCCCAGGGGATTCCAGTCAACAACATTACAGCATGAATTCTGATTTCCAAAAAAAACATTTTGTATCCTAAAGTGTATACATGACAGACATTCATCCAATGTGACAAAAATGGGTAATGTGAAAATAGCAAATTTTATATTCCAAAGCTTTTTTTTGCTGGTAAGGCCACACTAATTCTCGGATTGATTTTTTTGAGACTTGCAAAAAATTGGATTCAGGTTCTGAATCAACTAAAAAATGCTCATATTATGGTCCCAACAATTGAGGATAGTTCTCTAGTTTTGGTAGTTATATTATAATATTTCAAAGCTCTGGTTTCCAAATGTTTAAAGGTCTTTATTTGAAGCAGTATTTGAAGCAACCAATATTTCAGCACCATGGCTGAAGCAGATGACTTCTTAAATTTTCTTTAAAAGAAAACAGCTTCTTTTTGCTCACAAAACAAACCATTTTTTTGCCTTTTCCCTCAATACTAACCATCCAAGTTCAAATTCACCCATTCAAAACCTGATGGATAAAGGAGCTTGTCTTTGCGTGTTGTCTGTGGAAAACAAATTTATAAAATAATATGCCAAAAGCTCTTCGTTACACCCTAATTGTGACATTGACTTTGAAAATAGATCCAGATTTGCATTTTATACGGGGAGTAATCAACTTGATTCATTCAGGTTGTTTCAATTTGAATGAAGAAAAGATGTCAAAATTCTGTATTGAAAGTTACAGGAATTCTCTCCATGCTTCTCTGCCAAAACATTGTTTACAAGATCCTTGTATTTGATGGAATTTATGAACCTGTAAATATTGTACATAGTGTCTGTCTTCTCTGTCACGACCAGTGGAAGAAAAGCTCTAATTTAAAACTGGATCAAGATCACTTCCCTTTCCGTCCATGATATATCTTACCTGTATTTTTTTTTTCTTTATCTATATTATTACTAAATCAAATTATTATACAGTACTTATTTCATATTTGCTGAACCTCCACCCCCCCCATGATGATTTTGCAGTAATATGGTTTCTTAGGCCACACCAATTTGGTTTGCTGGTTCAGAAAAAATATGAAGTGACAGGATGAAAAAAAATAATTAAAAAAACATACCAAAGTAGCCCCCAAATGGCATGATAGAAGCTTTGAAGTCAACATACCAGGCTAGTTTGTAATTCAAACATTAAATTTCAAACCTTTAATCAAACCACTGCATTGATAGATGGAAAAACTGTAACAACTCTGAAGAGAAGGGACTTTCTTAAACTGCTGGGACCATAATATGAGCATTTTGGAGTTGATTGAGAGGCTGAAATGTTTTGTTTTTTTTTGCAAATCAGAAAAAAATGAAGCGGGCGAATCCGTGAACCAACAAATTAAACTGGTGTGGCCTTAGAATAATGCCATGGTCACATTTTCTGCCGATGCAAATCAAATAACATGTAATTTAGGCCAATAAATTCACTCCCGATTAGATACTTCTGCACAATGACAGCTGTATTGATGCTGTAAATTAAAAGACAGCATGTCAATATGTCATTACACAGTAGGACAATACAGTCTTTTAGCAACCCATGCTGTGAGCTGATCTGAAGGCAAATCAAATCAACAAAGTAATACTATAATATAATTCTATCGAGCTAGTCCATAATGATACTAAAGCTAATGTATTGTGTTTTCTTAGGAAGGGTATTATTATATTCTGTAATTCAGGGGATATATCAGCTATTTACAATATGGTGCCGCTTTTGTAGTGATTCAGATATGAATTTTCCAACATACACTGATATCTGAGTAGGACATGAAAGGAGCATATTAAAGATATCTGATTTTGAGTGGGGTAGCGTAACATTAGTTTTGGAAGCATCAACTTTTGTCTGTTTAGCTGTAAGCTGTAAGCTGTTAGCCAAAGGTTAGCTGTCATGCTGTCAACATCAATGGCAAACTGGACGATCTCATCAATACTTCTTGCTAGTTATCGTCAAAAAAATGTTTTCCACCACACGCTTGAAAGTAACTTGGTCATCTTAGGCAGAGATTGGGCCATGTTCCAAATGGTGTCGGTCGTGGTCATGTTGGACAAGTGGTCACTTGGGCAAGTCCTTTAATGCCTATGTTTATGGGGAAAAAATCATAACGGAGAAAAAAGTGTTTGTTATACCCAAATGGCCAACCTATACATGTAGAGATCGTCACTTGAGCAAGTTCTGTATCAGTATAGCCGGTATAACGGCCCTTCAGCGTAACACACCAGCTTCTGTATCTGTATAGCCGGTATAACCGCCCTTCGGCGTAACACACCAGCTTCTGTATCTGTATAGCCGGTATAACCGCCCTTCGGCATAACACACCAGCTTCTGTATCAGTATAGCCGGTATAACAGCCCTTCGGCGTAACACACCAGCTTCTGTATCTGTAAAGCCGGTATAACCGCCCTTCGGCGTAACACACCAGCTAACAAGGGACTTGCCCAACCGACACCATTTGGGACTGCACCACCAAGTCAGTGTGGCAGAAAACATTTTTTTACAATAACTTAGCGAGAAGTTGGACTGTATCCCCACATGAACCATCAGTAACCGTGAAGTCAAAAACAAGCGCCTGGAGTGTTGTTATTCAACATGACTTCCTCAGGAGATCTAGTTGGTTCTTTGATTGTGAGTCGGTCTAAAAACCTTGACATTTAAACCAGCGAGCCACCGAGCAGCGAGTTTTTAAATGATAATCTTTCCCTAATGTCAGGAGATCTGACGTGCTAGTATTTACAGCTTGTCCAGAAAATCACGTAATACTATGTTTTATAACTGCAGCACGTTCAGTTTCTGTCCTTTCAAATGCTATGAAAATTATTTTCATGTGACTGGAGGATTTTATTTTTCAATGTTATGTTAAAGTTATCATCATCATCTTTGCCGCTTTCAGTCATCTATCAACGATGCGGGCCTCCACCGCTCTCCACTGTCTCCTGTCCTGTGCTGTCCTTCGGGCTCCCTCCCATGATACCCATCACTTCTAGGTCTCTCATGACAGTTTTTTCCCAAGTCATTTGTTGTCCCCCCCCTCCTTCTTTTTCCTTGTGGTACCCAGAAAACCATTACCACATTTTGTAACTAAAGCATCTTTGTCTTCCAGATTTTCTAACTTAACTTAAGATCACCAACCAGGGGATTGAGGAAAACTGGTGTTCTGATACAAAAAAACATGGCAAGACAAGACAGAGAACAAGAAAACTGCAGCAAAATTTCCACCCATGTTACAATAGACTGTCCCATTGGCCCAAATGACCCAGCCAGGGCCATTTTACACTGCGCAAAGACTGTCATGCTGTTGAAATCAATGGACAACAGGATTTGTCACTAGTTCTCATCATTATCATCATGAAAAAATGTTTTCTGTCGAAAACTTAAAAATGACACGGTCATCATAGGCAGAGATTGGGCCATGTGAAATAGTGACAGTCGCAGTCGCGTTGGACAAGACAAATCATTAAGTCAACCTAGACAAAAACCCTTAATGCTTACATCTAGTTTGGGGGGGGGGGGTCAGGACCAAGAAAAAGCAGTCATTATGGCCAGATAGCCGGCTTGTAGAGGTGGTTGTTTGGGCTCAGTACTTTCCAGCATTTTTTCCGTTAATTCCATTTCATTTATCATATTAATCTCATTACATGTACTATCATTTGTAAATTAAGTTAGGATGGAGGAGCAGGGCCTGTACAAGCCCGGAAGGCTTCCTACCCCCTCCTGCAATTGTTTTCTTTTGTGTAATTCTTTACCTTTTCAATTTATTATTTTTTTTTCAGAATATAGCTTTCCAGTATGCAATAATCATGTTTTGCATACTGCATGTCCTCTTATGCATTTAGCCCATCTGGGCAAGAACATGCAATAAAGATTCAATATATATTTTTAAACAACTGTGTGCAAAATACAAATGCTGACCTAGGCATTTTGTTCCCTCACCAGATTGAGTCCATGGAGGTTTCCCCGGGTGTCACGGTCAGAGAGGGCAGTCGTGTCAAGAAGGGTCCCCGTCAGCTCCCCAGGAAATATGACATCATCACGCCGACAACTCAACATGCTCTGCGACCACTGACGGACTCTGCCAAGATCAACCCTGAGGTCCTGGTGCAGGAAATTCTGGCCAGGAGGTCGCCCATCTTACGCCCCCTCTCACCATCTCGCCCCGTCCCCCCCATTGTCCCTCACCCCCCTAACAAACATCCAGGGATTACCACCCAGGACTAAGCTGTAATACATTTCATGAAAGTTCATCTGTGTATGTAGTTACATGCTTAAAGTTAAAACTTTAGATCCAACACAATAGATGTTTAAAGTTAAAACTATACACAATATAGTTAACACAATAAAGTTCTCTCACCTAGAGCTTTCAACCAGTCACTCTGGTCTTCCTCAGTAGACTCTAGGTAGAACTTTATTGTGTTGGAAGTTCAACTTTAAACTTGTAATACATTTGTATATTTCTTTGTTTCTTTATTAAAATTCACCAAACAGGATGTAAGAGAATAGGAGTGTTCTAGCAAGCCTGAAATTTTTTTCCGTCCTCTCAATTTGTTTGATGCAGCACCATGTCAAGTAGCATGCTCTCCCTGGAAAATTTTGAAATCTTGATCATCTAAAACCGTATTTCCTGCATTTTGATGGGCAAAATTTACTTGTAGACTGGAGGTCCCATGGCCATGTGTGTTGAGAGAAGGAAAGTTTAATTTTCCTGCTAAGGTTTAGATTGGTTTTGGGACTGATAGGACAAAAAAGAACATCAGATTCTCTTGTATTTTAGTGCATTTGCAATCAATGCACAGAAATATCCCTCATTGTCATCCATTTCCTGACATACCATACAATTTCTAGTACTGAAAAATGTCTAATAATATGTACAAATGTAATTTTAAGATGTACAGTGTTTTGAAACGTAGTACACTAGGTTACTTACTACTGACTTTTGTTATAGGCCAAATATTGAAGTTGGTATACGTATCTGTGTATTGCTATCGTCACCACTTTGTAATGAACTCTTTACATATTCAGATTTTGTTACTTCGTACACTATTTTATAAGGCAACATTTTGCCTATTGTAAGTTGTAAGTATTATATACTGGAGCTTGGAAAAGTGCACATTTACCAATACAGGTTTGAAAGGAAATTGTCTCAGCTTCTTTTTTTATTTAAAGGCATTAAATACAATTTCAGGGCAGCAAAACAAAAAAAAAATATTTTGGATGAGAAAATCTGTCCGATTTACTGTCATTTCTTAGCACATTTTCGTCCTCATTTCATACTTGAAGCATTTGAAGTAGCCCAATAACAAGCTACTTAACATGTCACTGTATTTTTTGCACCACCAATGAGTACATGTAGCTAGATCCAGTGTAATAGCCCCAAAGTGACTTATGAAACAAGAAACCATTTTCCGTCAGTGGCTTACTGCCTTGCAGATACTATTATGCTATGAGATAGGGTTGATTCAAATTACATTTAAAAAAATTAACAGAAAATTGACTTTCAAAATTCAGTTTTACTTCGGAATCCCTGAAATCGCTTTGGGGCTATTGTGCTTTTACCTCATGAAAATATTGATGTTTAAAGTTAAAACTTTTGGTCCAACACAAAAAATTCTCTCGCCTAGAGCTTTTGACCAGTCACTCTGGTCTTCCTCAGTAGACTGACCCAGTAAGGCTTGTCATGTGGCTTCTTTGAAGTGTGACATCATCAACACTGTGTCAAAGGTATCTGGTAGACAATGTCGGCCCCCGTAGCGGTTCAATGAAGGGTGATGGGCCCTGATGTATATGGCCTCCTTCACCGCCTCTCAAGAAATATTCCTGTTCAGTGTCCAAAATATTGATGTTGTTGTGTAATTTTAGATGCTACCACCTTAATTTCTTGTTCACGTTCAAGGTTGAAGTAGCTAGGATAACACCTCATCTTCTACACCAGTAACATAATCTAAAATCGATGTAGCGTATCTTCGTCGGCCTTGGCTAAATGACTGTTCAGTCCACCATCCCGTGTAGCCCGTGTGTGCGTCTGAACCATGAGATTCCTCAAGCTATTACCATCATCAGATCAATTATCCACCCGGTTAACATCTTAAAAACATCTGCCACGTTTCCTTGGAAAGGAGCCATTTTAACTACCCGATGCAGATGGACTGATCAGTCGAAATGTAAGACAAAATCCATGCAGGAAGCAGCTGGCGTGTTACGGCCTGTACAGTATCACTGTAATTATTCCTACCAAATCACCTAGAGTCTAGGGGTGAAAATGGTCGTTTGCCACACCGGGAAAGCCTTTCTTTAAAACACGGTAAAAGGCTATCAAGTTTTTGCTGGATGGGAGGAGGCACGTAAAGGCCAACATGCTCCGCGGAAACCTATTATTGGATGTGAGATTGTTCATTTACTCTGGCCGTTTTCGCTGTTGCCGTAAGTGGACGTCTCTTTATTTTGTGGATCTCGATGCGTGCAGTTCACGGTTCACTAGTGGGAGTGCAGACTGGACTTGACAATCAGTTACTGGTATTTGCAAGCAACTGCAAGATATTTCCCTAGCTCCCCATGTGTTGGAATGAAATTACATATATCTGCAGAGAGAAACTACAACTAGAGTTCCACGATCTCATACCTTCGCCAAATGATGTTAACCTCAGTCTATGACCGCTCAGGTAAGACGGTGGTGAAGAAGTAGAAAGACCAACATAAGTATAGGACAGGAACTTGCCGTTTGGATGACTTCTGCAATTAAATTTTGTGGGTTTCTAAGGGAAGAGGAAAGGAGTGTTTGCTGTAATTTGTAGCCACCCTTGCTGAACAAAAATGGTAAAATGAAGTACCATATGATGTAGCGTGCGGGTTAAACACGACCCTCCACGAGTCTCATGTAGTTGAGACGTAAGTACACTGCCGAGAAATTAACATCTTCTCTCACATAAGGCCATAACCCTGTACAACAAAGAACTGTCATACTTTATCTTTCTTAAACCTAGCTACATCTATACAAAAGTCAGAAAGTTTGCTTGATACAAAATAATGCATACTATATCGTATGTATCGCCTGTCTTGTCCGTTGTATTCTGTTATTTTGTACGCCACCTCTTTGTCATTCATTGAGTCCAAGGAGCTTTTCTATTCAACATAGAATGTCCTTGGGGAGTCTTATCCGTGCTGTAAGTTTTGCCTTCTGTTGTCACGAATAAAGAATAACATCTTGCGTAAAATATGACAGCACATGCATGATGAGACTTGCCAAAAAGTCGAAGTGTATGTCAAAAAAACGTTGGCATTGTGAAGGAATTTCCGCTAAGGAGCTCAAAGACCATTCGAAGAAATGATACATATATTTGCGGCAAGATTACATAAATCTAGATGTCTTGTTGTTAAGCGTTCTTCTGCATACATTTTACTGCATACCTTCTTTTGAGAGTTGTACTGTCTGTCATATTTTGGCGAACTTTTTGTTCCAACAGCCGCCACACACGCACCCAAGTCAAGACCTCGTCTGCCCCCTTTCTTCACCGAAACCTCTGGAAGAGCGATGGCGTCGAGACAAGACGACAGGAGAAACTGTCGTATGCATCCATTTCCTGAAATTGAACGGGGGTAATACGAAGCAGTCCCCTGCAGGCCATATCTCGCTTTAGGTGAGCCATCTATGATCGATGTCTTGTCACATCACCCCGCGATTGTGAGTGGGTGGTGCCGACAATCGCTACGGGAAGTGCGCGTCAGGACATTACCCGATGAAGGTGCCATGAAATGAGCGGGAATTATTGATGTGAATTTGGCGTTGACAGTTTTAATCTCAGGTAACGCGCCCGGTGTTACAAAAGGTGTCGTTTGCCTAAAATGTCAGAGGTGCGCGTAAATTATATCAGTGGCATTGATCGCGAAGCTATCAAGCTTGGGGCGGTTTGACAACTAGTCACCGCTTCACTGGCACATGCCCAGCGACTGTCTTTTTCGGGCAAAGTTGATATAGAATCATGTGTACGGAGGTATTGTTGTTGTCCCCAATAACTTCAGACCATAAAAGGTCAGACACAGGAAATTAGGTCCCAGAAACTGGCCAAGAGCCAGCAAGGAGTTTGCTTACCCCGGAGCCAGTCGGAAATGCTTACAGGTAGACAGAGAAATTAACAAACAAACACGCGCGCGCGCGCGCACACACACACACACACGCGCGCGCGCGCGCAATGTGCACACACACACACGCGCGCGCACACATCACACACACACATACGAGTACACCACACACACACAACAAGAAATTATCTCCAAAAATTTTCCCTTATTTTTTCAAAGGTATAGGCGTCGAATCTGTGCTGCCAAATCTTTCAAATTCGTTCTGCAAGTTACGTAGTTACTTCATGACCAATGTAATTACTACTAGTACTCGGAGCCCTGCTGGCTGAATACTATTATATATTCGTACAGCGGTAGTTCGATTCGTTTCCCATTTAGGCCATGTTGATTGGTTTATGTGGAAGACATCCGAGCGCGCATGAAGTTTCGTCCATGAATTTTCGTTTCCAAAAGAAAAAGGTTTTTCGTCCAATCGTAAATCGTACAGAGCAGCTGCAAAATGAGCAAATATACGTCGTGAATCGCAAAAAAAAAATACTAGAAAACGATACTATTGTCATAAAATGCCAAAACCAATTCCAAAGGAAAAGAAGAAAATGTGTTAAACGAAGAGTCTATTATTCGCCATACCCGATGATATCAAGGTTTAGTCATTTCTTTAACCTTCATGACTTCATTATGAAGGGAACTTTTTTTTGCCAATCATTTCTTTATTTCGCACGCTCGCATCAGTTTTGGGGTTCCCAGAGGATGTCATCCATTAGCCTGGTTACCAAATCTATTATAGCTCCCGAGTCATACAGCCTCTCCGCAAAAGGATAGGGTGTAGGACTCGGGAGCTATAATAGGTTTGGTAACCAGGCAGGCTTGTCATCCATATCATCAACTCAACATGGCCTTACAAGCACTCGGAGCCCGGAACCTTGAACGAACGGGGACATCAGGCAAGGACGTCAACTTTTAGCCCTGTCGGCTGAATACTACATTCATGATACAGATGTAGTTCGATTCGTTTGCCACTTACATAACGTTACACTAGTACTGTAGAATATGCCGTCAACTCCTTCAGGACCTGTCATCCTGCCTTTTCCTGTAAAACTGCCTCACAGCGATCTCCAGTCATTCAGCGCCATGTCGCCATCAAAGATCCCCGAGAGCTATTATATATGCATCAAACCCTCTGAGATGGGGTGCTAATTAAGACCATCGAGCTTCAGACATTCAGTGCTCGGTAACAAATAAATGTATGTTGCCTAAAAACTAGATCGGTGAAGTCTTTCGAAACCTACACCTTCCTCTTAACCATGGGTTATGTTTTTGCTGTCATTTTGGGTTTGCTTGCCTGGCTGATTTCTCTGTGTACGTGCAGTATTATTTATGTTATTGATCAAGGTAACACTATTCAAAATTTGTCCTCGGTGGAAGCTTAATGCTTTCCTCCATGTGTCCACCTCGTCGCATGTCTTTTTCGAGAACTGATTGCAAGTCACAAAGATATAGATAAAACAGAATACTCAATAGAAAATTATTTACTGTTACTATACTAGATAGATTTCAGCTAAGATCAGCAATCGGCAAAATTAGAATTAGCGTCCACCCTCTTCAAATCGAGAAAGGGCGGTACAAAAAGTTACGCTGTAGGGGAAACAATTTGTAACTACTGTATGTCAAAAGCGGTGGAACACGAAATACATTTTTAAAGAGGTGATATGATATTTAATTGACCAGAGGAGTTAGCTGGTCAGAGAGAGTCCAATTTTGCAGAGCTTCTAATGCGTGCGATCTTCGTTTGATCAGAACTTCGTGAAACTTGCAAATAAGCGCCCGGATCCTGGGACGCCTGCGAAGGAGGCTACAGAAAAATCTTGTCTCTGTCCTACTGTGGTGTCTGTGATTTCAGTCTACAAATTAAAGAACAACTTTCTTTCCTTTTTTATTGCGACGTCGTTCGGTGTGATATAGCTAGCTGCCGCCGCGCCGCGTGCCGGCCAAGCTGGTGTGTTACGCCGAAGGGCGGTTATACCGGCTATACAGATACAGAAGCTGGTGTGTTACGCCGAAGGGCGGTTATACCGGCTATACAGATACAGAAGCTGGTGTGTTACGCCGAAGGGCGGTTATACCGGCTATACAGATACAGAAGCTGGTGTGTTACGCCGAAGGGCGGTTATACCGGCTATACAGATACAGAAGCTGGTGTGTTACGCGGCCGAAGGGCGGTTATACCGGCTATACAGATACAGAAGCTGGTGTGTTACGCCGAAGGGCGGTTATACCGGCTATACAGATACAGAAGCTGGTGTGTTACGCCGAAGGGCGGTTATACCGGCTATACAGATACAGATACAGACGGCAATGCACGTGGAGCACTCATCGAGACAGCAAATTCAGCTGATGGTGTGTTCCACACATTATGAAACTTTACACACAGCAGTTAGAATACAAGCAAGCTTTACATCAAAATACATAGATATGGCGTTCAAATGAAGAAAAGTAGAGAATAACTTTTGTCAAATATTGATATACAGTATTCAAAATATGTGGACATTACAAACAAAACAAATGGATATACGGAAGAAGGAAGCACATATGGCAACTTGTAGTCGTACAGGTTTAGTACACAAACGCCTACGTCTACCTCGAAAAGTTGGCTAACCTTCAACATGTGTAAATATCAAATGTATATACATATCATATAACTATCATACATCTATATCGTTATATAATGTACATACAATTATATATGCATCAAACTAAGTTCCCCACTTACCCTATGTCTAAGAATGACATGAATTTAATTGATTTGGATCAAACCAGAGAAGAAATACGCACAGGCGTACCACTCCATTCTCCTGTTGCCCAGGCTACAGTCTAAGAATAACTCGTCTTTTATTGCAGCGGATGATGAAATGTAGTTTGATTGACGTTTCCGGTGTCCCTCCGGAAGAGAGGCCACGCCCACTTCTTGCAATCTACGCGTGTGCGAGGATCTACGTCATACCTGGTCGGTCCTCCGTCGTTTGTAATTATGGACGATGCTTTTTTTTTCTTTGAAGCTTCCGCCGTGAAAGACCTCATCGGTCTTCCGATCATGTAGGGTAAAAGAAAACGGCTTTCCACAAAGCGGCGACTTTAATTATAGTCCTTCTTTGATATGATAGGACCATGGAACCATTTGCGTCATAGATAGTCATTTGATGATCATTCTTTTCACTATTTTCATCTATTCTTGAAAATGAACTACATGTATGTAACATTTGTTTACTGATTCATCGTAAAATCTTAAGCATATTGCAGCGCCAAAGGGCGCCGAATTGTATGGTTAAGAATTTACGAATTGTATAATTGGGTAAAAAATTATACATGAAAATAAGTTTATCGATAGGACTATAAATCAATCAATATATAATCAATCAATAAATCAATAAAACCAATCAATAAATAGATCAACAAATAACCTTTATCTTAACCTGAATGCCATAATGAGAAAACCAACTGACGTTATGATTATTATCATTTTGCGTACAAAGTTATGGGTGTAACTGTTAGATTCTAGTATACCTCTAACATCTGAACACTCTTAAATTCACTTCTCTTGTCTTTTTCACACACAGAATCAGTTACCTATGTTTCTTAGTTCCTTTACCATTATTTCCCCTAGCTTGTTTATTAGTTCCTGTCACTTGTTTTGTAACTAACATATGTGTGGTAACGCTACATGTAACTGCTGATATTGGGCTTTACTTTTTTTGGCAGTACGAAAGAAGTTACAACATAGAGAATTCACAATGTATACGATTTCATTCATCGTAAAAATAAACGAATATTCAGTAGGATTCCATCACTCTTTGTCATTTTCTGTGTAAAGCTTCTCCATTATGGACGTTTTTTTTATGTCTGTGCGAAAACATCCGATTCGTGTGAGATTGGAACACCTTTCACACCCTTCGAAAATATTGGTTCTATTGCTCATCATATACTACTTGTACGGTGCATTGTGGGAGAGCCAGTGCGCAGACGACATGCGCCTTGGTTCCCGTCCGTATGCAAATGAGGATGTCTTGTTGTGGTTCGCCATCTTGTTGTCGCCTTTGAACCTGCTGTTAGAATCCGCTTGTATCGGGGACTTTTCTGAGCCATCCGGCCTGTAGATCGCTATCTAGCGTCCAGCAATGGCCAGCACGGATGGCAAGAAGCTTTCCACCACGGACAGGGTCATCAAAAGTGAGTAGAATGTCCCCTAATTCCGCGATCCATTCAAAACATTCCGCCATTTTGATGTAGGCATTATTTCCAGTATTAATAAACATCAAGTAACCCAGCCCGTGGAACTGGCAGCCAATTTGGGGTTACGGCAAAAATATCGAACCCTGTGTTATCCAGAAAATGGCCCACAACTCGCCCCTGGCTTTCTGTGGAATGAAATACACACCGTCTGTTCAGTGTATTGGTGCTATATGGGGGCTGGGTTAGTGGTACATGGAATGGGAGGGGTCACTTTGTAACAAGTGGCCTATTGATCACCCGCCTATATAACATTTTACACAACCGTGATTTTGTTACGTTAGGGTGAGAATTTTCCAGTATGTCACATTCTCTATATTTGGCTTAATTGCTAATCATATGAGAAGTCCAACGTAAACTCTACCCACCCCCTCGGTTGGTAAGGCGATCGCGTATCAGGACTTTCCCATCGATTTCTTTTTGTCGCCAAATATTCCCAGTCCCCAACCGTACAGTATTGTCATACAAAAACCTCTGAAATATCCCTTCCAGATATTATGTTAGCGTGAAATATTTGGTGTTTTGACATGGTTAGAAAATATTTTCAAGCCCGTTTTCTCAGGGATGGTCACCAGGACAGAAGTTGTCCGTATATACCTGGGCGTTTGCAAGAATCTTTTCTTCCAAATACATAATTCATGCAGCTTTTGCATCCTGGCATATCAGTCTGAACTGTGCACCCACCCACAACCCACCCTCAGCTGAATGGTAGCCACAGTTATGGGTGTTGCCTTGTTGTGCAGCTGTTTTCTTCTGTGCAAAAGGCCCCTGAGTGATCTGAGTGCACTGAGCTGTGTGATCCATGCAGCTAGCCAGTTACTTTCTCTGTGCAAATGTTGAATCAGTGGCTGCTTGTGGTTTGGCTAAGCTGATCACCTCAGAGATATTTATAGGCATGTGATCGATAACTTTCCCCCATTGAAGATCCTGGTGCTGCCAGGGATTCCCAGCTGATTTGAATTGCAGAACAGAGGCTTTTATGGGTTGACCATGGTTGGACAAGCAGTGCGTGTGTAAAGATTGTATGGCATGCCCTTGCTTTCAGCCACAGTTGCTGTACTGGTTTGTCAACATGTATGTTAGGACTGTGGCCCATGGAGACATCTGTTCGCGGCGCAAATTTGTCTCGAGGATTTATGCCTCTAAAGCCGCCCCTCCTCCAAGAGTCTTACTTTAGCAGAGTGCTTGGCTTAGACGAGAAGTTGCCAAGCTGGTAGGGCGGCTAGGTTGTGGGCTAATTTGGCTGCTATGCCCTCTAGTGCTGCTCTCATTAGGAGGTCAAACCAGTAGGACATTTCACGTAATGTTCGCTAGTCACGACAACACTGACAGACATGTGTCCGTATTTTGTGCGGCTTTGCCCCCTGTATTTTGTACATGTGCCTTGTCCTTTCCCCAAAGTTCACCCCCTTGCGTGACCCTGGTAACATGATAACCCCTTGTTGCTGACAGGTAGCCGTGGTCGCTGTGTGGTAAACAAATACAGGGCTGTGTTATCAGTTGTAAAGAGGTGGTACTGGTCGTATCACCCCTGTGCGAGTGTGCTTTCTGTCTGAAAGTAGTTACTGCAAAGTCAACAGAGGATTAACAAAGGATTAGTAATGGATTTGACTCCTGTTTGCCAGTTAAATTTCCCTTGACGCAAGCCGTAAAACCCTTGGAAATTCGATCTCTTCTTGACGATTTGAGGATGATAAATGGTCAAGGGTACGGGAGCGCTTGTTTGTGTGATGGTTGAACATGGCTGTCTCTGACAAGATACAACAAAGAAAGGGGTGAACGCATTGGCCCTTGGCCTTCATTCAAATCTATCAACTTTGGCATATTTGGAAAAAGGTAAATTGCCTTTTCCAAATATGCCAAAGTTGATATATTTGAATGAAGGCCAAGGGCCTCTACTAGTAGTTACAGTTCTGCATAGCACATCTCAGCTTTGAAAGGACCTTGAGCATCTAATTTTATCTCGCCCTGGGAGTTTGGTATTGGGGAATAAAGGCATGTACCTCCGTGACCTTCTGCCTCGCTGTGTGGCTTTGAGATACGCCACAGGTCATGGGAAACAATCACTTGGGATCTCTCTTCAGGGCATTTTTGAATGCATGGGGGAATTAATGGCCTTTTGTGGGACCAGCCATGGTAAAAAAAAATAGCTCTTGTGGGCGTAATAGTTCCACAGGGCATTTGCTAGAGGGTTGGACTGATTCTCAATTGGTCAACCAGTATAACCGCTATTCCGTGTGACACATGGCAATAAGCACAACGGTGTCTGGCAATTTCACACCAAACGACTTGTCACACCTAAACCATTCATACATTGTATCTAATTCTATATCTGCCTCCTGAAGCTATCTTTAGAAAGGACCCCTACTGTATTTGATGACAACTGTACATTCAGTAGAATCGATGATAGCAACATACGTGTAGTCCATTTCCGCATTTTCATTTCTTGACTAGGTCTGCATGATGTAATTTGTGTCTTTAACCCACACTTAATTGTGCAATCATCTTTGAAATTGTAGAAACTGAATTCTGTTGATTTACACAGTAGATTTTTTAAAAACACTTGAATGATTGATATGGATAACTTAAAAGTGAGCGATAGGTATATGTTATTACATGTAAGTATGGATGACTAGACTTCAACATTTGATATTCACAGTTAATCGTAACATCCTTTATTTCAACCTTGATGCTAAATTATCTGAAGGTCAATGTTCGTATGTGGGAGCCTGGCTTTGACCACCACTGGTGTGATTACCTTGGCTACACAATCTGAATAGTTCAATGGATGCTGAGTCTCATAATTCACAATTTTCAATGTTTTGACTTCAATGCTGCCCAAGAAAGGTTTTCGACTTCTGTCATTTATCATTCTGTCTAGTGCTTTTTGCTGTAGACAAGGTAACAGAAGAGGCCATAGAACAGGAAATGTTTGTAATTTCAGAAGTGTATAGTAGTAATCTATGGGGAATGTATAGAAAATAGTTTTCTTATCTATTAGCCCATAGCATAGGCACACAGGCATAGATACAGCTGTCAAGTTTACTTGTGAGTTTCTTATCTAGTTTCCCTTGACTGTACCACTCTCAAGATTAGTTAGAGGAGAAAGATGTTCTAGGTTTCGTTTGAATTATCTATGTTGTGGTCTGTTTTAGCTTATGTAAATTCTGTTACATTTCAATTTGTGCTTTTATAAAAAGCTTAAAAATGCCACATACTGTAATTGTAAATGACAATTTTTTCGTGGTACTTTTATATTTGTTTTTTTTTTTGTGGTCACTTCTGTACTGCGAACTTATCATTACCGTGAACAAATAATTCGCTGACTTTCTTTTTGTTGCACCTCCACGAACGTATGGTTTTGTGAACACGTCTATTTTTCTCAGACCGTGACCTTTTGCTACTGCGAACTTAAAAGTTAAAGGGATTTGCAATATATTTCTACACAGACAGTAAAGAAAAGCGCTATAGATTACTTGATGTAGTTTTAGTTGCAGAACATTTTGAAATAAGCCCGACCTATGTTTTCTAGACAGAGCTGCATTATATGTTGCATACATGTGTAACTGGACACGTAATGATCTCTTTCTATGGACATGTCTCAATAGCCGTGCTTGTGATCTGCATATTCTAGTACTCCATCGCATCTAATGGAAGAAATTCAATCTGACATCTCATCTATTTTTACCTCAATAATTCCAGGCAACTAAAGTGGCGGAGATTTATATATAGTAACCAAACAATCATGCGGACATATAAATCGTGAACTGTCAATTGTGATGCTAGCCTCCGTTGCACCAAAAGCTATGATAAATTTATTGAAATGACAACAGCGTAACAACGAAACCCCAAAGGAGACATATTCTAGTAGCTGATATAATAATAGCATAAACCAAATATCAGAGGGTTTTCTTTTTGCTAAAGAGAGCCATTAAATGAGGTGTCATTTTTTTTTTAGAGTCTAGATGTATAGACACACTAACGAATATACCTGTTTTGCATTGTTGTATGTAACCTATTTATGCCTGGCCTCATAACCTAGAAGATAGATAAAAATGACCATTTTCTATTCAGGCTGCAACAGACTTACATACAATAATATAATAGTATAATGTTACGGACATAGACATAGTCTCACACACCACTGTATTTTCTTTATGTTGTTTGTAACTGCAATTAGCCCTCGGGCATGTATTTGCAATAAACTTTCTTTACAATTACATGGTGAAAAATATGAAAAGCGTATTACATTACAATCAACAATTCTAAGCTTGTTTTCTGTGACTTCTAAGCTTAAGTGTTCTGTTTCCCCTGTGTGAAGTGCTTGAACTTCCCGGTTACATAACGTGTTGCTAGGTGTCCAGGGCAGGCACAAAAGACCTACCTGTCTTACTAAGCAGGTCCTTAGCAGCAGCTGGGGGAACCCACCTGCCCCAAACAAAACCTGCTAGTCTGGTTCTAAAGTCTTAGCCCTTGTCCTGCGGAGCACAACAATTGTTGTTCTGCACATGTACATACAGTACCATCTATATAGCACCTTGTATACTAGTATGTACAATTTGGGGGTATTTCTCATGCAACGCATCACACCGCAGCGAAATGCAACGAATGCGGGAAGTAATTATGCCACTGCAGAGCAAATAAATTTTTTTTGGGGGGGGGGGGCTAGTGATATACATGTGTAATTAAGACATGAAATTATTGAAAAATATTGTGCCAGGAATGCCAGCAGGACAAGGGTTAGGATTCATGTGTAGGCTGAAACCCCCTCCAAAAAATGTATGGATCTATGATTGATTTGAATCAACATTTTTTTGGGAGGGGGGGGGGAGGGGGGAGGGCAAAAACCATACAGGGCTCAAAATTTTTTAGGTGCACAATATAGGATAAAATAAGTAGAATGTCAGCAAAAACTGATGATTATGTTTCATTTCAATTATAGCAAGGAGAAATAAAGTTGTCCAAACATGTGAATTGAATATCACATTTAATAGAGGCTGGTGACCTTTTTAAATTTATGAGGTCCTTAGCAGTAATGGCTTCATTATGTTTTCTGAAGCACTGACATGTTTATTCTGATCATGGTGGCATTCATTTTTAAATTCATGAATTTGTACTACCTTTCTAGCTATATTGTATATATCTACAGTCTTATACTATTGACTTAGAATTACCTAAAATCTCAATCTTGGACAAACTTGACTTGCAAGGTGGGATGACTTATTGGCTAATAGAATAGAATTCCATGGAATTAGGTGGGCTTTGAATTTTTTTTTTCCTTTTTGGAGATGATCTTTTTTCAGTCAGATAGAATATGATAATGAATACTTTCTTGTAGGAACCGATTCTTGCGTGGCTGCATCCTCTCTGATATATCTGTTCTACCTCATCGATCTAGACTGTTCAAATTGTGATTCAGTGTTGCTGGAGGGAAAGAACACTGGTAGTTTATCCGCGTGTCCTGGCGAACCGAGCTTTTTCGGAAAGCCCCCATACTTCTTGGAACGATAGCGTGGTGTAAACTAGAATCAAGTCAGTGCTCATAGGTACTTACACTTCAAAAACCTGGGATAAGCTCTACATGATGCCTGAAGCCTGGGCGTTTATTTGTAACCCTTAAATCTTCGCACTGTTTCTTCCATTAACTGTAGCTGGTTGCATTAAAAGTCATCTTGCTGTATTATTTGCAAGGATATTCCTTGCTGACACCTTGAGCCTTACAATGCAGTGTGTTTGGCGTATTCCATGGCTTTGTCTTGGATAAGAACTTGCATTACCTCCGAGGCAAATGCTCTACAGCCTTGGATTTCTTTTGGCAACTTTCCAATTACAGCGAGAGAGATCCTTACACTTTCCTCTTGTGTCTTTCAATAGCATTTGACAGAACCCTCGTTAATTTCCTAATTTTACTCGTTGATGTTCACAGGAAATGATAACAGCACTAGTTAGGTCATCCCATTGTTGGATGGGAAAGAGAAAAAACTATTTCGCTTTTGATCAGTCATTCTCCTGACGTGCTTGCAGTTATAGGTAATGGTGTCGTTCCATGAAATATTTATTGATGGTTTCTTATTGCAGTACATTACAGTGACTTGTAGAGATCTCTGAGGGCTTGTGTTGAATAGCTAGTGTCCTGCACTCAAGGTGTATAACTAAAGTGTATTTTTATTAGCCAAAGCATGGCCAACTTGTAAAAATACAAATATAAGATACGATTTCTCACCAGCATTTGATGTATATTTCAAATACTGTTATGTGTAGTACCCTTGGCAGACCATTCTGATGTGATCACACTTTCAAAATATTTGCAATGTTGGAATGTCGTCATGGCAACAGACCAATTGGATAGCCATCTCATATGACAGTACGCCTCAAATTAGGAATGCCCCTAGTGAAAGAGGATGCACTTTTGTTGTTTTAATGCATGCGCCGTGTTGGAAATACCCCTCTGCAGTCTGCATTTTGCAGACACATTTTTAATATTGCAAAAAAAGTATTAAGCAACCTGCAATTTTGCAGACTGAAAAAAATCAGGCTAAGGGTCCAATGGTATCAGCACAATATTAAAGAGCGTTTGTTTTAACTACTGACTCTTTAACATACTAGAAATTTTGCATGTATTTTTCCAATAGCATGTAAAATGTTTACAATTTTATGCCCTAGGTCTAGTTCTAGACTTATAAGTGTGTATTTACAAATAGCACATGTATTTTTGCAGAACACTGACTTAGTTTAAGTATTTTTAACACTGAAATTGTTTATTCATGGCGCTGTGTCAGACATAACTTTCATCTACCTTTTATCTCCCTACTTCTCCCCTGTGGGCGTGTGTGAGGTGTGAGACTTAAAAAAGCTGATAAAGCAAAACACTAGGGCACAAAACAAACACTGCTACCTAGCAAGAAGTGTCTATTGTTTTGGAAAACAAAGACAAGGTTTATGTCGTAGTACGCTGGAGTTATGGGTGATAATTGTTTTGTTTGTCGCTGTTAAACAGCGCTCCGCGGCGGCAAGTGCGATTACATTGAATTAGTGTTTGCGTAAGGTATAGGGGGAGAAAAGGTTATGGAAATACAGTGTAGTTAGGACACACACAACAAAAGCATAGCAACTACATGTATAGAATAGGCAAGGGAAATGACCTTTGAATGCACATTATAGATAACGATAAAGACACTTACTATACTACTCTAGCCTATATAAACTGGCCTATATAAACTGGAATTCCAATTGGTCACAATTTTTTTTAATAAGTAGTTTTTCATAGTAAGTTTAGCCATATTCCAGTAGTAACATTGCAGTTGTCATTATGAAGAAATCCTTCAAATTATATGTATTTCCCCCCTTGTCCTCACCGTTAGCCTTATCTTTCCATTTTCAAGTGCTTTCTGGCAAAAATATATATATATCAAATCTCTCACCCCGCCCCCCAAAATAAAATGTTTGGACCTCATAGTGTACATAGGGTCATTCCAATTTACATTTGAAAAACAGGTGTTTGTATTAGCTCTGTTTACTGAATGGGAGGCAAACAATAAGGTGTTGTCAAGTGTTGCACATCATGAGCAAATTGACACAGTGTGAAGTGACCTAGCAACAAGGTGTGAAATGACTAACCACTCTGGTTATGGTATGGTTTCTTTGTTGGAAACAAGCTTTTGATGATATGGACTCCAGTAATAGCTATTGTCATTTAATAGTTCAACAGTAGTAAGGCTTTATATAATAACAATAGAGTATGACACCAAATTGAATTGGAAGGATCATATTTTATCACGAGATTGGTACTAACAAATGTACACAAACAGCACTATAGCAACATATAGTGGTGTGAGTCAGACGTTTGTAAACATTATTATTATTAGCCAATGTAATTTCAGAGCGGCAAAACAAAAAAAAAATGTTTTGCATGAGGAAATCTGTCTGATACTGACATTTACTACCATTTCATAACACATTTTCATTGTCATTTTATACCCTAAAACAAGCTACATGAGATGTCTCTTTTTTTGGCTTTTTTTTTGGGGGGGGGGGACTGCCTATAGAACCAGTCTACACAAAACAAGCGACCGTTTTCTAGCAGTGACATCACTTTTTTGCCTCCCAAAATATCACTTTGCTATGGGATATTAGGATTGTTTCAACTTACAACATTAAAAGAACAACCAGAAAATTGACTTTGAAAACCCAGTTTTGCCGTCCTGAAATTGTATTCGATGTAAATGCTGATTTTCATGGCAAGATAGGAACGCTTCAGTTACTCGCTTCTAAATATCTTTCATCCCCAAGCCAACCCGAGAATAACCGGTCCTAGCTGAATCCCAGCTGTTGTTTGAATACCATGGCTTCATTTTCTGAACTTCAGGGATCATTTCACAGAGATGATTTCGGTTACGTATTCCATTTCAGGAAAGACACATTCTTCTCAATAGAGCGCCGAGGAAATTGCTGTAGCAGAATGACTAAATCTGTATTCTGCTGGGGTTGGGATTGAATTGAAGACTTTGTCATGCAGGCTTTGAAATGTTATGCTGTCACCACTGATTTTCTGATGGATGATTTTTAATGTTTCTTGTCACTGTGGTGATAAAGCTGTGGATGTTCTGTACTCCTTATTTGAAAGAAGAGCGCTTTTATAGCTAACTAGACTTTATTACATTCTGGAAGGACAATTCCATAAAATTGCTGCTATCTGATGAAAGGTTGTTGACCTTTACATGTATGTATGTATGTATGTAGTAAGCTGTCATAGAATATATCAGTGATAAAATAAAGTGTAGCTATTGAGAAAGCTTAAGTTTTAGATGATATTTTGCAGTAATATCATTTGTGTTGGACATATCTTTGGGTGTACCATTCCTCGGTAGAACACTCAAGTTATAAGTCTTTTATCCAAGACATTTCTCATAAAATATCACTTCCCAAGACATTGCCAATAAAATACCACTACCAGAGATGCATGACAAAACCCACTGTTTTTATGGCCAAGTGTTGTCAGTTGAAAAATGAAATTTATGTTTCCACCAGATATTAGTTATGATTTCGAACCAAGTTTGAGTAAATGTCAGATTCTTAGCCTCACTATATATCCGCTTATAAAGAAATTGTGAACACTGAAGTGATGTGGAAAACAGCAGAGAATATATTTGAAGTTTTGATGGTTATTTCTTTTGGCAAGGGTTTAGTATCTATGAAGATTTCTTGTCAATTTTGTCCATCAAGGTTGACAGATTGTTGTTTTTTTTTTAGTTTTTTTATCACACGTCACAAAGTTCCTGCAGTTGTCAGAAAAACGGGTGCTGGCTAGAGCCTTGGAAAGTCATTTACCACAATTGGGACTGAACCAGACCAATACATGTATACCTGTCAGGCAGTATGACAAATCACTTGTCCCTGGGAAAGGTCACTGGCCTGAGAAAAATTCTCTGGTGTTATAATATGACCTGATGTAGTGGGTGACCTGAATACTGATAGATGTACAACTGGCAGGGTCCCTGTTGCTGGTGTGTTTTGTGCATGTACAGGACTTGAAATACTGAGTGTATTATGCACCTTTTAGTACAGGTAAAATTGGAGCTATGCAGGTATTTCTAATGTCTACCTGCACCTAACCTGCACTGGTCCATGTACTGGGTATATGCAGGTTAGTGCAGGTAAAATTGGAGCTGTGCAGGTATTTCTGATGTCTATCTGCACCTAACTTACACTGGTCCATGTACTGGGTATATGCAGGTTAGTACAGGAAAAATTGGAGCTGTGCAGGTATTTCTGATGTCTACCTGCACCTAACCTGTACTGGTCCATGTACTGGGTATATGTAGGTTAGTGCAGGTAAAATTAGAGCTATGCAGGTATTTCTGATGTCTATCTGCACCTAACCTACACTGGTCCATGTACTGGGTATATAGATACATGCAGGTGTATGTGGATTTTTATTTGCTGCATTTACTGTTACCAGCTAGGAAGTATAAATGAAATGATATTACTTACCTGAACAGTTTTTAGTATAATTCATACTTCTCAAATTCTGAGTGGTGCAGGTAAAAAGGTTTTCAAGCCTTGGACTGTAACTGCATACAGCATGTTTTATTTCTGAAGACACATCTGAGCTGTGTGAGCTATATGTTTGGTCGTGTGGGTGGTAATGGTCTTCCCCATTCCGATGAGCATAAAATGGTGTTATACATGCCGCAGCTGAAAATCTAGTAATTCAATTTTACTGAGTTTGACTGGGAACATCTAACAGGAGGCTCACAATTTGTACACCCCTCCCCACCTACATAATGAAGTCATCAATCACTAACAAGCTGGCACCCAGTTTGTGTTTAATGCAGGCAGTGGTGGTCTGCTATTTATTTTTATAACATCCTAGGGAGGGAAGGAGGAGGATTATCTCTAGCTCTGTACATTTCAGAGCACCTTTAAACACTTCCCCTGGTGGCAAAATGAGTGTTAGCTAGCGGGAGTATTTCTTTTCGCCCCCCCTTTGCAGGTGGTTGCCCCAGAAGGGTGGATTGCATGCCTAGCAATAGCATAGCAAATAGGTCATTACACCGGTGGCCCTGTAGTCATCAGTCATGGGAAATTGGACATTTATGAATAGTCTGAAATAAAGATGTAGAGGCCCAGCACAAGGGTGTTAACAGTTAGCTTGCCACTAGGAATGCAAAGGAGTCTAAACATAAAAAGCGTGAACTGACAGAATGTGTTGAATGTGACAAAGACTCGCAAGTGTTGTTGTTTCGTAAATGAGGATAAGGCTGCTATAATTATTGAAGACTTACAATTCTAATATTTCTCTGTTGGCAGCAACACAGTATACTAGCATAAAAATGAACTTATGTAAGATTGCAAGGTTGCCAAAAATAGTCGTGTAAATGTTAAAGGTTAGTTATATCATGTAGACTCGGAAGAATGCTGATTAAAGTTCGATAGACCACATCCTGGTGTGTTTTATTTTAGCAGAAAATGTTTGCAAAGTGAAACCTAGTTTAATTTAGGCATCAAATGCAATTTCAGGGTGGCAAAACTGGATTTTCTAAATCAATTTTCTGGTCGTTCTTTTATTTTTTAATGTAATAAGTTGAATTAATTCTATTCCACAGCATACTGATATCTGTGAGGTAAAAATGCCATGTCGCTGATAGAAAATGGTTGCTTGTTTTGTATATGAAAGGCTGGTTTTAGCTATTTATGGGCGGTACCCAGATAATAAAAGACGCGTTACGTATCTTGTTTTGAGGCTATTTCAAACGCTTCAAGTATATGAAAAGATGACTAAAATGTGCTAAGAAACAAGAGTAAATATTAACGATATGAATCTTTATTGCATGTTCTTGCCCAGATGGGCTAAATGCACAAGAGGACATGCAGTATGCAAAACATGAGTATTGCATACTGGGACGCTATATTCTAATGCTAATTGCTAGGAATTTATACATTATATCAATACTATATACTACCTATCATCTACTGTTAGTTGCCCTTTCTTCTCCATCTTCTCTATTAATATCAGACAGATTTCCTCATCCAGAATATTGTTTGTTTTGCTGCCGTGAAATTGCATCAGATGCCTTTAAGTGTGCCATTATCCTTAGCAGCTTTGGGTAGGGTATCGCTGATTGAATCCTGACCTTGTACTAGTATCAGTGGCTGTATAATTACACCCTGATTGGCTCTCGAAGTAACCTTACGCCAAACCGGGGTTGAGTCCAGCTTAGCCTGTCTTTCTTAGAAATGACTGAGGGTCTCCTTGCATCAGTTGAAGGAACATCATGGCGGGTTAATAAGGGTCAAATTGCCACATCCTTCACATGTGCTGCGGAAGACGTTTGAAAAGACAGTTCTAAATTTGTCATCAAACTCAGTGTACAGTTTATATGTAGAGCCAAATTAGGGCCAAAAGAATGGGACGTCCCACTGAATAAGTCATTTTCCAGCTACGATTACTTAAGGAAGTAAAAATTGTGTTTTGGTGTGTTTAGAATCTACTCAGAGTAACCCTTACTAAGTGAATAAATCCTCAACTCCTCCAAACGAAAAAAAAGAACATCAGTTTTGTAAGATAGGTTATAAACTTTGGTACCAGACCCATGAAAGAAAAACAAAATGAAGATATAGTTCTGAACAGCCTGTATGGAAAACAATTTAGTTGTGTTGCCAAGTATTGATCAGAGGGAAAATCTGATGAAATGTTTGCGGTTTAATTAAGGTATGACTGGAAGGTGCATCTTATTACAATCCAATAATGATGAAGTAATTATTTTGTGTGTGCTTTTACACTTTGATGTGTAAAGATTTGTGTTCAATTTATTTCAACATTTCGTCCCCACCATACAGCTTTTGAATCTAATCTAAATTATAGATTTATGTCAATTTTGAGAACAAATTCTGGGATGCTGACATGAGTGATAGCGTTGTTTGGTTCCAGGTTAGATGGTCAATTCGATTAATTGAATAAAGTATGGATCTTCCATCTTATGATATAATATCTGTCTGCCTTTTTCCACATGAGTTACATGAGTTATGGTTGTCCACATGTCCAACGGTCATCAAATTCAAAAAGGCAATGCTTATGCTAATAAAATACATTTTCCCCTTTGTACCAGCAATGTTATAGGTTGCACTTAATCTTTGACTTGGCTTTACAGTTTTAGAAATACCCATCTGCAGTCTGCATTTTGTAATATTTTTGATTTTTAAAATTGCAGAAGAAAAATTAAGCAACCTGCAATTTTATAGACAGTCGGAAAAATTAGGCTAGGGGTGGTGTCGGCATAATAAACTACTGACTCTATGCTAAGTAATTTTGCACGTTCAACATATTAAAATGTTTGCCAACATGTAATTTTGTATGGGTTTAGGTCCCATCTTATAAGACCTGGTGGGTATTTGCAGAAAGTATTTCCGAATTGCGAACAAAATTTTGACATTCTGAAAAAAATATATTTCTACCACTGCGTTATCAAGATAATAATCAATACAAATTTGTGGTATGGATACCAGCACCGCAGGGAAAAGTTGACTTACAGTACCCTAAAACAATTTGCCATTCCTCTATAATATTATCTATTATTGATTTGTCCCCACCACAACATTGCATGCCACACGTAGACACAAGTGTACATCACAACATCCTGCCTCCTGTCACCCATGACTCCAGTATGCTTCCTACATGATCAGATACAAGTGTCACCTTGTCGAGTTATTTGAACCTTGGCCAACAGCGAGGAAAGTTTGCCCGTTGGCAGTGATAGCAGGTTGCCAGCAGAGAGCTACAATATGTAGCATTTCCTAATATGATTCCGCCATCAATCATTGTGTGACAGTGATGGTCCCAGTAATTTTCAAACAACTAATCAGTAGAATCGTTGGAATGAAGAGAAGACCTTGGTGATTGGTCTGGCAGACATGCCACAGGCTCGAGCTCCATGGTTGGAGAAGTTAGGCCATGTTGATTTGATCATATGGATGACATTTGTGTGCGCATGAACTTTCATCCATTTCCAAAAAAACAAGGTTTTCAGCCATACTGTAAGTGTAAGTTGTATAAAGCAGCTGCAAAATGAGCAAATATGTGTTGTATTTTTTTTTTTCAAGAAAAGATATAGGAGAAACACACTGATATTGTAGAATGCCTAACTCAATTCCAAAGGAAAAGAAGAAAATATGAGGGAATGAAAATGAAGTGTCTATTATTCGCCATACCATATTCTGTGTGTTTAGTCATCTGTTCAACCTTCATGCCCATGTAGATGTCGTAATGAAGACAACTCTTTTTTTGGCCAAACTCTTTTTATTCCCAACAGTTTTGGGGCTCCCAGAGGATGTCATCCATAAAATCAAATCAACTTGGCCTAAGGTTTAGTCCAATTTCATGCCAGTTTCAGACAACAGATTGAATCTCCTAGAAATGAAAGCCTGGTGACTTGGAAACAGCCCTTGGAGGGATTTTGACAGGGAGAGTGGACTTTCTCTGGACGTTACCGACATTTGTATTATGGGTTTACTGTTAAGCATGTCTGTCGCAATAGCCCTGTATTGTATCGAAGTAATATCTGGCGCCATGAGTGTTATTTTGAAAATATAACTTCTAAAAGTATAATATATTTTAATTTTAGGAAGCAAAAGTTATTCTTCAGGCTGTTATTAGCTTGTGACAGTGAGTAGGGCTTGTGTAAGTAGTTGCATTATGGGCTAGTTTTGCAAGCAGTTGAAAGCCGAACAAGAATAATAGGTTCGGCTACAGCAAGGCAGGAACAACCTATCATCCCGGTCTCTGTTGTTGAAAATGCAGACCTTTCTATTCTGTACTGCCAGGCCTGTGCCTTTGGAGGCAGAATTTATCAGCCTTGAATAATGATCGCCATAGTGCTGCCTGGTGCTGCGAAGGAATTTCTGCAAGCCAACCAAAAAAAGACGGGCCATTCTTCAGCTTGGGTACCCGGGCAATTCCTGGTATTGTGGGACCTGAAAATATTTCTGTTTGGGGAGTGGTGTATGCAGTCCTTGTTTAAAGGCATCCAGTACAATTTCAGGATGGCAAAATAAGAAGAAAATATTCTGCAAGAGGAAATTTGTCAGATTTGACATTTAGTGCCATTTCTTAGCAGATTTTCATTGAAAACATTTGAAATATCCCCAAAATAAGCTATGTGAGACGTTTACTTATTTTGTGGGTACTTCCCATAAATTGCTAGAAACAACCAATGATACAAAACAAACGTTTTCCATCAGCGACATCAGTTTTTGCCACAGATTTCAGTATGCTATGGGATAAGGTTGATTCAGCTTCATTGAAAGAATGACTGGAAAATTGACTTTGAAAATCCAGTTTTGCTGCCCTGAAATTGCATTGGATGTCTTAACATACAACATTTTTTACATATAACATTTTTATCAACCATCTCAGCATATCCTGTTTGTGTTATGATTGAATGATAGCAAATGTCAGGAAGTCAACATATGAAGTAAACATATAGAAAATATGAGCATTTTGGAGTTGATTCAGAACCTGATACTTTTTTTTCACAAATGAGAAAACATGAACCGGGCAGATCCAAGAACCAATATTGTTATTGATTAAATTAAATTGGTCTGGCATTATAAGAGAAATTCCTTACCCCATGATAGTTTGAAACGGACTGGAAACACAAGACAACGGAGCTGTCAGATTCTTATCTACCTGTGTAGTGGTTCTCTTTGATGTGAGGCAGTGAACTGTGTTATACCCTTTCAGTAGAAGTTAACAGGGTTCCACTCAACTGAAGCTCATCTGTATGTGTCAGTATTTTAGAGCCACCGCACCTCTCAGGACTCAAAATACTTTATAAAACAGTTATAAGAACGAATGTACAGTAGACAAACTATGTAATCATGTTTCCAGATGTTTCAAAAAGAGAGAAGAAAGGGCAACTAACAGTAGATGATAGGTAGTATATAGTATTGTTGTAACATATAGTCTCCTAGCACTTAGCATTAGATATAGCGTTCCAGTATGCAATACTCAAATTTTTTTATCCTCTCGACCACATTTGGTCACAGTTGTGCATTTATCCCATCTAGGCAAGAACATGCAATAAAGATTCATATCATATCATATATTCTAATCACTTTTTTTTTTGCCTGTGTGCAGGTGTCCCCTTCCCTCCCAGCCACCGACTGACCATCAAGGAGGTGTTTGACCAGAATGGGAAGCCTCGGATGGACGTGCTGAAACAGCACTTCCTGCTGGAGGGCAGGGTGGACGACGCCGTGGCACTGAAGATCATCAACGATGGCGCCGAGCTCCTCAGGAAGGAGAAAACCATGATAGACATCGAGGCTCCTGTTACAGGTGGGTCCTCTCATACTGTAAATATAGAATACAACGCGGGGTATTCCGTATCGCCCATTGGTATCAGCCCGATCGCGAGTCGGATCACCCGACGGCCCCCTAAACCCTAAAATGCAACAACTTCAGTTCCAACGTCCGGATTCTGTATTCGGATTTTCGAAAGCGGCCAACGCAGTTAGGGCAAAACGCATTTGAATCGTTCTAGGGAAGCCAGGGAACCGTAAAGTATGGCCCGGTCCGGAACCCGTTATTGAACGTTATCGCGGCCCGGGTATGATATTATAAAGCACCTTATATTCGTGGTAGGAATACTAGGAAAAGTTCATGGTCGAGAAATGGACATGTTCACAGAACTATACTTCTGAGGAAGGAGAAAACCATGATAGACATCGAGGCTCCTGTTACAGGTGGGTCCTCTCATAGTCCACGAGTCACTGGTGTTGAATCTCTGAGTGGACGTGAAATCAAAAGGTCCTTTGTTCAATTCCCGGCATGCGTTTAATTTTTTAAAATGATTTATCACATTTGTGGAAGGATTGACATAACGGGTAACTACCACTTCTTCAAAGATGTCAAACCTAAGACCAGACTGTAAGGAAAATTGAGCCACAAGACCTTGCTACCCATGCTAGACATTTTTTCCTTTGGGACTGTACTTGACAAAACGTGCTCCACCCAGGTGTAAAATGGGTACCTGACTTCGGTTGGGGAGGAGAAAAGGCATTGGAAGGAAAGGGATGGGCTCTGCCTTCTGATAATGTGCCAAAGACACAGTGGATTAACAATTGATTGTCTCCACGGTCTCAAAGGCTAGGACCTTTTTAATTAGGCGTTATGACTTAAGTTATATTTTATGTAGAAAAGTAAAACCTCTATTAGATGTCTTACTTAGCGGGTTTGAAACCAAAATTTATGCTGAAAGAAATGGTGTCAGAAAAAGCCTGCTTTGTAATGCTTTGCTGCTCTTTCTGAATCCATAACAGATCAAACTGCTGTTATGACCCCAAGGTGTTTCTGAAAGCAGGCTATATATAGCTTGTAATATCTATAGCTTGAGGTAACTCGAGGCGGATACAAATGTAGGTTCATCTGTATCAATTTTTACACAAGGATATGACTTGCATACATATGCCTATGTGTCTATCATGGGAGAGCATTTGGCTGTAAGCCTAGATAGTGTTGAAATTTTGCCAAGTTGTCGTGAAATTAGTATTAGAAGTGCAGTGTGTTAAGGGTTCTTACATATTGAAACTGTTATATACTTCTGGTATTAAGCTATTATTTAAGTTACGTGCCTTACATGAAATTAGTGTGGCTGTCAAGCCTGTCAGAGAAACACCTATATCTTGTTCGTGTGTTATGATAGGAACTGCACTTGTTTTGATACACAGCATGGCAAAAATAATAATTATACTTTTAATAGTCTAGTATTAAATTGATTCTGAACATGAAAGTCAATCAATTGAAAAGTGTACAAAGTTGGGGAGGAATATGTCATTCAGAAGATTCATTGTGATTGAAGAAAAAACTTCCTAGGTTCGAAGTGGCAATGACATTTCAATTGTAAAGACTGTTGTCAGGAGAGCCACCAGGTGTCCCAAGGTGGTACTGCAGGTCCCAAAGCATTGTTAATCACCAAGGCAAGAGAGTTCTACAACATACGTAATGCAACTCAACAGTAAATATCTTGCAAAGAACTTTTGCAGGTCCAAGATGATGTGTAGCTAAATTAGGGGATTTTTCTCATTTTGTCCATAAGCAAACAGCTGAAATTTAAGAAAAAAGAACCTACCAACTCTAATATTTTCAGGACTGAAACAGGAAACACAACATCTATTTTCCTAGGCCTAATGTGGAATGTATCAAAAGGTACAAGGTGGTAGTGATGTTTATTTAGGACCATAGCTGTTTTCAATTCAATTCTTTATTTCATACCAACGTTGCAGACATACAAAAATATATAATGTTGCCTGGCATTGGTATTTACAGCATAACAGCATTGAAATAAATACATAACATTTATTACATACATATACTATTAGACATACTATTAAATATATACACTACTTAAGTTATATGAACAGTGCATCCCAGATATGACACGTTTATACAGTCTGATTGTAGAGTCTGATAGACTGATGTAGGAACGAGTTCTGGAGTCTTTTTGTTCTGGCTGGGGGGATGGAGATGGTGTTCTTGTTCCTAAGAGTTATTGATATATTATTGATATATTATGAATAATGGTTGGATGTAATGTTTTTTTCAGTATGTGGTGACATCCATGGACAGTTCTATGATCTGATGAAGCTGTTTGAAGTTGGGGGAAATCCTGCCAACACCAAATACCTGTTCCTGGGAGACTATGTGGACAGGGGGTACTTCAGCATAGAGGTAGGGCATCTTTTCTGAATTATTGTCAGGATTCAAATTCAAATTTTTTATTCGGTAAGGCTCTCGCGGGCGAATACCCGAATTTCGTCCTTATTACATAGTACATAGAGCATTAAAAACAATGATTTGTGACACTCTTCATTGTGCACATGAAACAACATAGGCACACACACTATCAAGGCATATTCGAAGACGATTACACAATTAAAATCTATGCACAACATGCAGTTATCACAGAGATATAACATATATAACACTACTGCTGAATTGGGGGATTGGACAGGTACAGTTGCCTGCTTGCCTGGGACAAGTAAAAGCACCTTTCAAGCAAGTTCATGTCTCCAAACTGTTTATTGTCAACTTGACGACTGAAATTGTCCACAGTTTGCAGCCACATGAGTGGCTGAATTGATGTAAGGACATTACAATGATATACAAGAAGTAGACGTTCAGAATTACAACTCACACAAAGACACTTTAAAATACAGACTAAAATAATGCATTAAAATGCAGGTAGGGCATCTTTTCTGAATTATTGTCAGGATCATTGGACAGGTACAGTGGCCTGCTTGCCTGGGACAAATAAAAGTACCCTTCAAGCAAGTGCATGTCTCCAAACTGAAATCCTTGTGTAATTTTTCACTAAAAAAGATGCCATGAAAAAAAATGAGACTTACTGTATGCTGTGAAATATGATCTGATTTTTGTGTTTTAGGTAAGGTTGGTCTGTATTGAATAATTTCCTTCATCTGAGTTAAGACAGACAAATAAGAATGTTTTTTTATTTTCATCTGCATTTTTGAATGTTTGTTTCCAGTGTGTTCTTTATCTGTGGGCTCTGAAGATGCTCTACCCCACAACACTATACCTGTTGAGAGGCAACCACGAGTGCAGGCATCTCACAGAGTACTTCACCTTCAAACAAGAGTGTAAGTCTTACCGTTACATTTCATCCAAACAAAATGGATTCAATTTGTGCTCTTTATTTGTAACCTTTAATTTGAAAAAAAAAAACTGCTAGGAATGAGAAAGGGAGACAAGTTGAGCCTGTCACTAGTTAGCGTCCTCTGGACCAAGAGGTAGGGAGTTCGAATCCAGGTGTTGTCGCTCACCCGACATGCATGCTACCGGAAGGGTTGTAGTCCTTAGGACGGGACCTTGAGTTGTGGTCCGCTGTTCATTGTGCTTGTCGAAAAAAGCTAGGGAAATTTCTCTGGCACAATGAACCTGTAAATACTGTACATACTGTGTCTGTCTTCTCTGCTAGGAGATTAGCTCTTCAGTGAGCTGAAACTGGATTGAGATCACTGTTTTCTTTTTCATACGCAGATTTGTTGACTAACAGTCTTGTGCCCCTGCAGGTAAAATAAAGTACAAAGAGGAGGTGTACGATGCCTGTATGGATGCGTTTGACTGCCTGCCCCTGGCAGCCCTGATGAACCAACAGTTCCTGTGTGTGCACGGCGGCCTGTCCCCAGAAATACACTCGCTGGACGACATTAGAAAGGTTGGGATATCTTCAGGAACTTTTCATGTGGATTAGATGATACTAGGGATACTGCTGTATACCGGTTCACTGGACTTGGATCCGGACTTGTAAGAATGTTTAGGTTCAAGCCCAAAAAAACCTAAAAGTCAAGAACTGAGTCCGGACTTATTACCATAAAAGACCATTTCATGTACCCCTTTCCTTTCCTTTCCAAACCGCCTAAAACCTTCCGTAGATTGCAAAATCTTTGCGGCAAAATGAAGAAAACATTGCCATTGGGCATTGTTAAGTACCGGCCTTCATATTATGTGGCCAAAGTTTCACCCAGACAACATTGCAAGGTTGCCAACATTTTGTATATGCAATGGGTTAAGTGTGGACTTACAAGTCCGGAACTGAACCTAAACCTCTGGACTTGAATATGGACCTGAACCTAAATGTGGTTTTAGGCATGCAGCACTAACTAGGGAATGAGGACTTGCTATAAAAGTTGTCAAAATGTTAAAATAATGGTACCACTGTGGGGTGTTTTGATGATCTTACATGAAAGAAATTATTTACCTTCATACTTTATGTTTGGAATCACATTGTTGTAACATTTAACTTCAGTGTACAGTGAACCAGTAACATCTTGGTTCAGTACACTTTGAACCCAGTCAATTGCCTTGATAAAGATGACAGATGGTCATCGAAATGTCAGTTGTGAATAACGAACTTCGCTATTCAACACTATAGCAGTCTTTTGAAAATGACAGAATAACTCAGTAAAATGTTTTTGTGTTTTTTCTCCAGTTGGACAGATTCAAGGAGCCGCCGGCATTTGGCCCCATGTGTGACCTGCTGTGGTCAGATCCATTAGAAGACTTTGGTAATGAAAAGAATGCAGAACACTTCAGTCATAACAGCGTTAGAGGATGCTCCTACTTCTATAGGTGAGACCAAATATGTCACAACAAGCTGCTACAGAGAACAGGGCTCGAAATCCATTTTTGGGAATAGGTGCACTGGTGTACCCAACCTAAAAAAAATTGGTGCACAAAAAATTTTTTGGGTGCACCATGTAAGATAAAGCAAGGAGAATGTCAGCAAAAACTAATTATGTTTCTAAAGAAACGTACTATAACAACAATATATTTAATCCATACCTATGGTATGGACTGAAATATAATGACACTTGGGTGTTATTTACTTAAGAATATATATTACTAACTATACATTGAACATCTTTATTTTAAGCCCTGGAGAAGGAAACTTTGAAAGCATCCAGTGTAATTTCAGGGCAGCAAATGACTTAGAAAATCCAGTTTTGCCGCCCTGAAATTGCATTGTATGCCTTCAACGCAATAAGAAAGTATTTTAAACAGTATTACCCAAACGCTAACATATGCCTGGACCTGTATTGAGTTGCTTGTTACTCCGTGAAGGAGGTCAGGACCTCCGGACGGAGTGTTGTGAACGGCTGGTTTTTCGTGTTCGCAGTCAAAACACTGGGTTCTCTTTGTGTAATCGGCACGGAATTTTATACGCCGTCTGCGGGCATGCCCGTGTTGATGCACGAATGTGTATTTTTGCCATCGCTGCTTTCGCAGTCAATGTAATGTTTAAGATAGCTCAAAATTTAGTAGACAACAGCAAACCATTGTAATTTAAAATTGGACAGCCATTTATTTATCATTAAGAATTGGGACATAATATTAAGGTTGAAGGCAATTGAGCTACAAGATGACTTCACCCCCTTTTTTAATGACTTGATGTTTGTAAGATTTCAACCTGACCATCTCTGTTGTGTTACTCCTCAGCTATGCGGCAACTTGCGAGTTCTTGCAACAGAACAACTTGTTGTCAATAATTCGAGCACATGAAGCGCAAGATGCAGGGTGAGTTCTTAAAATAAACATTGTACATTTCTTGCAAAGTGTGATTTTTTAAAAATGAATACAGGGCTCGAAATACTTTTTTCTGCATACTTAAACTACCATACGTGCACAGGTATAGGTAACATTGAAAATTACCTGCACCAGACAAATTTTACCTGCACTACTCAGACTTTTGAAAGTATGGATCATTTTAAACACTTCAGAAACTTCTGCTGTTATTTCTTTTGCACTTCATAGGTGATAACTGCCAATGCAGCAATTAAAACTCCACATACAAAACCCTCATTTGCTGTATGTTTTGACAGGTTGTAATATTTTCTTTGATATGTAATATGTGTACAACAGTACTTCAACATTTTGCACATTTTATTTGACAAAACGATAGCTTTGAGAATTGAACTTAAAGGAGTTGAAACTATTTTGCTAATAGGTAGACTTGAGCTCTGAGCCTCATATCCCTTTTTTAAATCTTTTCACTGCAGGTATCGAATGTACAGAAAGAGCCAGGCTACTGGTTTTCCTTCACTTATTACGATTTTCTCTGCACCCAACTACCTAGATGTTTACAACAACAAAGGTGGGTAGCTTTCAGAAAACAAAAATAGAGCATAGAAAAGTAGAATCCAAACAGTCAGCAGACCTATTAAATCCTCCATTGTTTATTTTCATGTTGCAGTTTTCCTCTGGGCAAGATTTTGCAATAAACCTGTTATTATTTATAACAAAAACATGGTAAAAGATGATAAAAAAACTGTCATGCCTTTGCACTAAAGAAACCCCATACTATCCCTTGACATGTATGTTGGAGAAGGTTAAACATCCAGGTAATAATATATGCCACAGTGTCGCAGAAGTTACCTGAAACATCAATCATATCCAGTTGCTTGAGTAACTATTTTTTTGGCGACACTTAACATTGTATCTTTGTCCCTACAGCTGCTGTATTGAAGTATGAAAACAATGTAATGAATATCCGGCAGTTCAACTGCTCGCCACATCCCTATTGGCTACCCAACTTCATGGATGTGTTCACCTGGTCCCTGCCGTTTGTGGGGGAGAAGGGTAAGTCAAAACTTGTCAAACACCAAGTATCTGGTACGCGAGTAACTCGCTCAACTACAAGTGGGCACCCATACTTTTAAGTGCCAAGATCCAACACCCAGCTCCACATGTCTTCATATGTACATTTGTACCAAGGACTAGCAGGCTGTGGAACTCCTTACCAGCCTTGGTCTTCCCTGACAGTCCTAAATTGTCTAAGTTCAAGACTGCTGGAAATAGATTCTTGTTTAACTCATCTTAGAGATTCTCTACTTTTTGACAATTATGTACCATGCAATTATGTATAATGTTCTTGATAGTGTGGGATGGAATGCGCTGTGTACTTAAGCAAGGGGAATTGATGTGATATTATATTGAACCAAAAATCATCAATTTACGATGTTAAGATCAGGTTCACTTTGCACTGATTAGAAAAAAAAACACGTGGAAACCTCTATAAGCTTGGGATCAGGCCTTAATGATCGATTTTTCTCAGTCCCTATTTTGTCACCATTTCTTTCACTTGCCTAAGCCGACCACGACTGGTAATATTTGGCCGCACACATGGCCCAAAACATGTCAGTTATTTCTTCTTCTTCTTCTTCTTGTTACTCTCGAAAAACCCCTACTGGGGTATCACTGAGAGGGGGGTTACGACGGACTATGGCTGCGCGGCCAGGAGTCCGGCCTTAGAGGCCTCCACTGTCTGGGCTTGTACTAACTGTCCCGTCAGCTTATTCCACTCTTTTATTGTTTGTGGAAAAAAAGAAAATCTAAAACAGTCTGTTTTGGTAGATATTACTTGATATTTATATTCATGACTTCCTCTGGTGCGTTTGTGGGCAGGTTTAAGATATTGTTCTCTTTGAATATTAATTTTGATCTCTCATTTCTGATCTCTGAGCAGATGGACAATACCGGAAGAAAGAAAATATGTAAATGAAGCAAGTGTTATTACAACTCGTTTTGTTGTCTTCCCCACAGTTACAGAGATGCTGGTGAATGTGCTAAACATCTGTTCAGATGATGAACTCATGACAGAGGGTGACGACACCTTTGAAGGTAGGGAATCAACGACAACCGCTGCTCCCTTTTACCGTATGCTTGTCCCAAGTGAAACTGTCTGGCTATGGGTTTATGACATAAAGGATGCCTTTCAAAAACAACCTGTTGAAGGACTATGAAAGTGACATGCTGGAGCACTAGTCTTTTTTTTTTATTCAAACCTTAAAGACAGTATTACAGCACAAACTGGTAACGCACTCAAGTTACTAAGACTTATTTTTACGCTGCCACTTGCATATATATACATATACCAAAAACATAGATTGTTATGAAATGAAATTCAATATAATTGAAATACAAAAAATAGCCAGACAGTTCTGCTTGTTGGAATCACTTTGATGTTATATCTTCCTCCCCATGTAGGAGCTTCGGTATCGTGTATAAATGTGAAGCGCCAACTTTTCTCTCTCTCCTGACTTTCTGCTCTCACCGTTGTGTTTTTCGTATGCATGTTCTGTTCTCTGTTGGAGCTGTTTTTTTTCGACCCAGGAAAAAATCTCCCCTCTACTTGCTATCACCTTCTCAGAGTATCATTGCCTAGTCATCCTTCCTCCACCTGGCCTTGTTTTAAACCAAATTCCAGGATAGCTTGGAACTAATGTAGTTGTACAGATTTGGTTTCAAATTGTAAAAAGAGCTTTCTTCTAAGTACAATCCTTGTTTCCTATAACAAAATATTCTGATTTAGAAACCTTTGTCTGAAGATAATTAAATATATCTGTAGTGCAGTGTTCCAGCTAGCATCCATGTTTCTGTCATTTGACAGAATTTTTCGTGCCTTGAAGGACAAAAAATGCCCAACCCGTCATCTTTGACAAAAAATCAGTGTGTAAAGATAAGGAAAGCAATGTCATTAAACTAAGCTTACCCTACCAGCAAAGATCTGCCCCTCAAAATGCAGGAAATAGCATTTCAGAGGGTCAAGATTTCAAGTCTCGACATGATGTTACATCAAACAATATCGAGAAGGCCAAAAAAAAAAAAACCTGGCTAGCTAGAACACTGCTGTAGTGAGAGTACCATAATAATGGAGCGTTTGTACATCTGTTTTGTCCCTGCCATGTTGGACCACCTTAACGTCCATACTTCATCTCTTCTTCCACATTGCTCGTTGTCCTCCCACCAGGTCTAGACCTGCCCAATGGTAAGTTGTATGTTTCCCTTCCCTTCCCTCCATCCCCACATGTTCCTCATGGGGTGTGACAGCTGTGGGTTTTTGTTTTTGTTTTTATTTACTTCAGATTCACCTCAAAACAAGGCTCATGAGAGCCACTTACATGTTTTGGGTTACAGTGATGACTGTGTGGTCAGATATTTGTTCACCCTTGATTTAAACCGTTGGAGGTTGTAATTAGCGGTGAAACATTCACGGGGAATCTTGTTCCACAGTGAAGTGGTTTTGGGGAAGAAACTGTCAGCATGAAATTTTCTCTTGACTGCTCTCCTGGAAAATACATAGTGACAGTTACAAATCTGGCCACATCCTGATCTTACAAGATTGCTTGCAGCCAAGCAATGTTTCAATGTTGAGAAAAAACAGAAGAATTTCACATTCTGTTTGTTGTCAGATTTAAAAGTCAGTTAATTTTGAACACAAAAGAAGTCAAAAGTGTGTCATGTTCTGACCTCCTTGCGCTATGCAACCTGGGAATGGCAAAAAAGTGAATGAAGAGAAGAAGATCATAGGGATGCTAATGTACATTCTCATTCAAATAAAGTGATCTTTTGTCAAATGTGTATCCAAAAAGAAGTGATGACATTAGCACCTTAACTTGCCAAGCAAGTTTTTCAAAATTAAATGAAAGGCTTACCTCAATATCTTAAAACTTTGGCTGTAACAAAATTTTCTCTGCACCATGCAATGTTTTCCATATTGGATAGACTAATTTGCTGCGGTTATAGCTTGTATAAAGATTTGTGTTTTAATCTTGGTAGGCTTCACGGTTGTCACACCTCCAAGGAATATGCTTCAAGTAGTCATTGCTTGTTTTTTTCTCTCCTTAGACTTGTCTGTCTTCTGTCGCTAAAGAGTGAAGGCCCTTAACACTGTGTTGCTTTGTTGCTGCTCTTGATTGTTCTACGCTGCACGAATTTGACTGTCCTTCGCTTTTACCCTGTGTGCTTTTGTAGCCAGGACAGTCGTGAATGGTATTTTCCCCACTGTTGCTGTGTTGACCATGGCTGTATATGTACCTGCTTGTTGTGTTGAAGTTTGTGCAGTGTTGGTTGAAGTGATTCTGCTGTGCTGTAACACCAAAGGGTCTCCATACAAAAACATTTGTACAAAAACACTTGTACACAAAGGTACCTAAAATGATATTATTATATATCCTGTACTTGTTACAAAGTCTCTACTGTTGCGTGTCACTGATATCCAATTGGGTAAGTGTTTTTGTATGAAGACCTTTGCTGAGTTTGATAATAAATAAACATCAAGCATTGGTCACTTTTACTTTGGAGTGACACTTGGGATTTGGAAAATCTAATCAACACTGTAAGCCAAGAATATCTATAATTGGAAGTAAGCATAATTGTTGTATTTAGAAGTGTACAGTACATGGACTTTCAACAAGTAGAACTATGTGTGTGGCTTAGAGTTAATTGAATTTTCCAATCTTAAGTCTCATTCCAAACTTTAAGTGACCAGTGCTTGATGAGTATTTATAGTTTTCTTTTAATTTTGCTCAAGCATTACCATACAAATGAACTATACTGTGATTTTAGTGTAATTCAAATTGTTATTGGGAAATCAAATTGGAATAAAATGGTTTAATGTCGATAATGTATATTATGATGAACAATCACCATTGCCATATAATAACTGTGGCTCAGATGAACTCCACAGTTTCTGAATTAACATGCCATTCTTGTCCACCTCACTAGCGACAGATTCGGACGATGGGCAAGGTAAAAAAAACTACCTAAGGACTATCTAGACTCAAACTATGTAGCTGTAAAGTGTTCTTTCATAGGAGGGTTGACTGAAAGCTTTCTTTCACAAGGCAATAAAACCTTCTCAGAATTTAATTTGTGGTGTTATCAAATTTGACTTTCACTCAGGCATCATTTAAATGCCACAGTTACCTAAAGATGAACTTTCACAAATACCAAGTCTTCATCTTTGTAATAAAAAAGGAATTGAAATGTCATATTTCTTCTTGGGAAATAGCAACAACATTTTCCTGACTAGAATTATACCTGGCTCACTCATTGTTGCCGACTTGCTACTTCTGACATTTTGTACCAAGTGAATTGCATGATATTGATATACCCATAACTGTCTTCCTATTATGAATTTTTTAGAGCGCTTTGTCCTCTGATTTCTAGTAAGTTTGTGAACAAAAAATCTGTTTTTGTGCATTTCATTGCCAGATTTTGTCTACTAAGCATTTTGACTTGGAAGGAATTCTTTGCTGTTGTTGTAAATAATATGCAAAGAAGACTTTTCAGATTGAAGGCATGAACTTTTACTCCCAAAATACTGCCATGCAGGAAGATAGGCATGGGGTATGAGTATTTTGCATGAAATGCAACGAGTGAGTAAAATGTTAACACCAACCTAATACTGAATTTGTCATATTGTGAGCATCTCTCCTGGAAGGAACACTTGACAAAATAATCCTCTCACTTCTCTTCTATAACCCCTTACGCCAAGACCACATCTTCTTACTCCATCCTATGGTAACGGTGTCACCGAATAATAAGGTTCTGCATGCTTCACATTAATTGTCACCCATTGCATGATTATTGCCTCCCCCCAGACGCATACAACAGTATGAGTCTTACCTTGAGCCAGGCTGCTAGGCAGGTTACTACTGCTACTACTGATGAGGGTAAGGGTATCTGGGCCCTGCGGATAACCTGGTTTGAGTTGTGTGTTTTGGCCTGCGGTTGAGCTAACAGGCTAACTCCACTGATGATGTTATGAGGGCACTGCAGAACAGAACAGTCCTCTGCCAAGTGGAATTGTGTCACTGCTTCTGACCACTAGAATCAGGATATTCAGTCATCGATGTTTCCCTGAAATCAGTCAGAGCATTTCTAAAGTGGCTCCTTCTTTAATCAAGCAAACAGTTAAAATGTACATGATCATATTAAATAATACGTTCAACTCTAAGGGGCTGGACCCATGATAAGTTTTCAGAAAGAAAAATGAAAATGCTTTGAGTGGTTGATCTAATCCATAAGGGGGCAAACCCCACTTTTTTTGTTTGTTTTTTTGTTTCCTTTCAAGGCTACACACCGTCTCTTCTAGGAATGATCTGGAAGCAAAACAACTATTAACTAATTATTAAGTATATAATTGCCAGATGGAAGGATATCCTCTCAGCTACAAGACCACCTGACTTTGTTTCTTCAATGTCTTAAATTTTTAAATTTTATACACAAAATTGGGAATTTTCACGTAGGATAATTCCATATTAAAAATTTCCAGCAGAAATGACTTGGCAAAAAGACACAAACCTTGAGTGTACTTGAGCCAATTATGAAGTAAATCCTAGTAGTACTACATGTAGTACTAAATTCTTGTAATCATCATCAAGTTATGTATTTTATGCCATGCTATACATTTTTATTCGTGTATTTTTTAGCAATTGTCAAAGCTGCTTAATTTAGCCTCTCGGCTGCAAAAAAGCTTCCAACTTACTGTAGTATGTATGAAGTATGTTTTTTTTTGCAAATAAACCAGTCATATATCCATGGTGCAAGGGTTCATGATTGGTGCAAGGACAGTTACACGTTGGGTTGGTTTAACAACTTCAATCCTGTTGAAGTCAAGTTCATACTGGTCAAAGCTGTGACACAAAACCCTTGAGTAGACTTGCAGTGTCTTGAACTAATCTGACTGACATTTTTAACAGTTTGAGTTGATTTTCATTAATATTCTTCTCATGCACTATATTTTACTGAAAAGGTCTGAACAAAATGAAATGGCTGATCTCAAGTTCATGTGTTTTGTAACAACTAACCAGAAGTAGTGCAGAAAAAAAAAACATTATGATTTTGGTTCTGAACTCATGAATATGCTAGATAGGAAGTAGCTGGCCTGTAGTTTCAAAAAACATTTTTCTCGTGTGATCCTAAATGTAGTCATTTTTTTCAAGTAAACAAGTCTCATGTAGTTGACAGCTATAGTCTAGTTTGCATTATTGGCAAAAAAAGCTTTTGAAATGTCATTTAGTGTTGAAAAAGATGAAAATCTAGTCTTTTTCTCGACGCCCACAACATTTCTCATAACATTTTAAGTGATGTTAATCACTCGCTTAGTGCCAAGTACCATTTAAAACATTCTTAATGACCTGTTGAAATGTTGTAGTGTTTTTAGTAGCTTTAAAAACTAGTACCAAGCGCACAAAAACCTCCCCTTAGTTCTAACACAATGTAGAAGCTTGCTTGCATTTTTTTTTTGGTTCTGCATTTTTATTGGATGTGTATAGAAACAAGGAATTTGGAGGGCCTGTACTGATTGAATTTCTTTCCAGGCGGTTCTGTCAGAGAACGGAAGGAGATCATTAGGAACAAGATCCGAGCAATCGGCAAGATGGCCAGAGTCTTCACTGTATTACGGTAATTTCCATTAACAGTCTGTACTTGCCATGAAAGCATCATGATGTTGGATTGGACGTATCTGTCCAAACTAGTTGGTGAGGAGGTTCTTCAAATGTACATGTGGTTCAGTTCAGTAATTTTCCTCCTCAACATTAGGCCATGCTGGTTTTATGATATATCCATACAAGCCACTAGGGGGTCCAAAATCTCATCATTTCTAGATCTCATCAAGACCTACCCACCTACCAAGTATCAAGACAATTCATTTAAGCCTTCTCAAGTTATCGTATCTACAGACACACACACACACACACACACACATACACACACACACACACACATACACGAACGCCTCTGAAAACATAACCTTCTTGGCGAAGGTAATAATCAGCATGGCCTAATGACATTCTCAAAACTGATGTGAGCGTGGGAATGAAAATAAATGTTTCGCAAAAGAAAAGTCTTCATTATGAAAGCTACGTGGTCTAGTGGGATCAATTTTTTGCATGTCGGCACATAGGGTGGCATATGTACAGCATCATCTCAAAGTAGATGTAGAGGAACATACATGTATCTATAAACATTTCCAAGCACATGTAGGATTGTAAATGTAGAGAGTTATCTCCAAGCAGATGTTGGTGGCATCCATGATCTGACTATTGAGTCATCTTCCAGCAGATGTAGAGTGGCATACCTATAAAGTTATTTCCAAGCAGATGCTGCAGGGTTGCATATGTAAGATGTACAAGTTCTAGTGATGCATACCTAAACCCAATTTTAGGTTCAGGTTTGGATTCAAGTCCAGAGCTTTAGGTTCAGTTCCGGAGTTGTAAGTCTGGACCTATACCCATGGCATATACAAAATTGCATGTTGGCAACCTTGCAATGTTGTCTGGGTGAAACTTTGGCCACACAACATGGAGGCTGGTACTTGATGATGCCCGATGGCAATGTTTTCTTCATTTTGCAGCAAAGATTTTACAATCTACGGAAGGTTTTAGGTGGTTTGGAAAGAAAAGGGGTATGTGAAATGGTCTTTTATGGTAATAAGTTTGGACTCGGTTCTTGACTTTTAGGTTTTTTTGGACTTGAACCTAAACATTCTTACAAGTCCGGATCCAAGTCCAGTGAACCGGTATGCATCACTAGCTGAAATGCCAGCTTTTTGTAAAAGCACTTGTTTCTGTTCTACCCAAACTTCCTAGAGAGGAGAGTGAGAGTGTCCTGCATCTGAAGGGACTGACCCCCACTGGGCAGCTTCCCCTCGGGGCTCTGTCTGGAGGGAAAGACACGCTACAAAGTGGTATGTACCAGGCACCTACACCGCTCACAGTTAGGGCCGGTTAATGCATGCAGCCTTCTCTTGGTTCTGTATATTTAATATGCATAATTATCCTTCTATGACATTGATTGTTGCAATCTATGCTTAATCATGTTGAATTTGCATGAGTTTTTTTTTGTTTTCATTTTCATCATACTGAGTTTATACTAGTGGAAATAAGATATATATTGAAGCTATAGTTGACCACATAACTTCATGATTCATCAGAGGAATAAGTAGCTCTTGCTTCTTTCTTTTCTGCCATTTGTTTCAATTTTTTGTTTGTTTTTAATGGTAGAAATATGTAGTTTTTATTATGACAAGGACGACAAACACTAGTACTTGTAGTACTTCTGAAAATTGCTGAAATCCAGAGTGTGGAGTTGTTAGGGTGTGGCAGAAAAGCACTCAGAAGTTGTGAAATGACCTTGGATGGGATTTTGTGAAGGAATGTTCTCTTTTCTCCTTATTCTTGAGCTTGTTCAGGAATTGCTGAGCAGGAAGGTACTTTTCCCACAGAATTACTCACCATTTAGGGGTAGCCACAAGTTTTCCTGAACAGCAAAAAATTGAGTAGGCGAAAGAAGAAAAAAAAATGACAGTAGAAGTAGCATAAAAGGTCATGTAACTGTAGTTGTAGTATCTGTAACAGTAGAAGTAGAAAAACAAAGTAGCTGTGTACGTAGAGTGGTTTGTATTTTTGCTTCCCCAAAAATGGTATTTAGGAAAGTGAATGTTTTGGGCACAGTAATTTGTTGTGAAGATTCAAGTTAGTAGTTGGTGTTCTTGTGTTGTTTATTATCAATATTAGGAAGCATCAAGGTTGTGTGTTGTCTAATATTCATAGTTCCATTTTGTTTATAAATGCAACATGACTGAAAGCATACTTGATATCAAGAAGTGTGCCAAAGCACATCAATCAATCAATCAATCAAAATAGGTTTATTG
>NW_017803157.1:2911226-2926440 GCF_001625305.1 Branchiostoma belcheri
CATTTTAAAAATGCTATTGAGTCAACAGTTATCTGTTGGTTATGGGAAAGGAAAATCACAGATGAATATCCCTTAATGCGAGCACGTCGGCAGAACGTACTGCGCCTGCGCAGAACCCTGTATTTTCGCATTTTTCGTTGGGTTTTTGGTTCAACGTTGCATCAGAATTTTTGTCCTGTTGCAGAGGATATTCTTTCCGACACAACATTTGGGAAACTACAGTTGAAATGCTAACCTTATATGAGCGAATACAACCTTTTATATGAGACATTCTGCCGAAATGCTATGTATAATACATTACGGGTTTCGCGCAGGTGCAGTATATTCTGCCGACGTGCTCTTAATGCGCACACTTGGTAGATAGAGTAGCCGTGTGTATGTTTTGCGTCGTTCCAGGGCAGAATGAAGCTTGACTTGTTAACTTGTTGCTCCGACTCTCTAGCAATCCAGGGTTACAGTGTCAACACCAAGATCCAATCCTTCGAGGAGGCCAAGTCGCTGGACCGAGTCAACGAGAGGATGCCGCCACGCAAGGACGGCACCATGCCATCCAAAGAGTCCATCGAAGACAAGAAGGATGGAAAGGATTCTGCATAAGAAAAACAAGGCATCATCGCTGGCGCATTTAGTATCGTTCATGGGGCCAGCCAAGGGTACTACAACCTCTGAAGGCACGGGGCTTCCTTCCCCCTCCCATTTACCATACTGTACAGTGTATTGTATAACAGCCATAACAGAAATGATTGTGTAACCCTGTTGTTTATAGTCCTAATCTCAGATCTGGTTCTGAAGATTTGCTCGGGTATCCAGTATAACTAAAAAAAAATGCAGTTACTTACATAAAACCACTGAGGGATAAACGCAATGACAACATTGTTCTCTACCATTGTTTGCAAGCAAACTTGTAAAGGTTACCCAAGTTATTTAATGATTTTTAAACAAAGTTTATTAATTATTACGTCAATTGTTGATGGCAAATATTTTGGATATGTCCTTTCATGAAGTAAGAAATGGACTGATGTTAATGTTTCTTTTTGTTTTCTTTAGGTTCTATTTATTGATGACTGTGTGTTCGTGCATAGTATTGAACTCCTAAATTTCTTGACGAAATTGCAGTTAGCTATCAAAATAGAACCAGTTGTACTAGAGGCATTGCCTTTTGAATTTTGCGCGAGGTTATCAGGACTTTCTTTAAGTCTGCCGCTTCAACTTATAAGAAGCAAGACAGGCATTGTTGTATTACTTCAGTTTATGTTAGAGTTACTATTGTCTTTCTGTATAAGTGGTGATCGCAATTATAGTATAGCGGGACCTGATTTTTTTCTACCTGTGATAGAGAGAAAATAAATTGGGGAGTTTATGACACATACTTCGCTGTCTTATAAGAGGAAGAACTAATAGTAGCCTAGCTTCAAATGGTGTGCAAAGTAAGTTTCTGTTACTACGTAATGTGTCAGCCCTGAGTCTTCATTCTAGAATTCTGTCAACGTGACGTTTGCTGTCTGTGTATTCTTTACAATTGTAAAACTTTACGGGGCTCCCAAAGAATATATATATAGCATGACTATAAACTCGTTAGAGACAAAATCAATAAACATTTGTATGAACTATTAAAATGCATGTTAATAAGAAAAACCTTCAGGGTTCATGTTCATAGATCTGAAGAAAAACTTAGCAAAAGCATGCTCTCTGTGGGATATATAGTGTAGACGTGTTTCTCGTCTGTGTATGTACAAAGTTGTTTTTTTCCTCTCCAACACTTTGCCTCTCAAGTGAGGAAGGGATGTGATACTGATAGATGGTACCGGTGAAGTATGTAATAACTAGAGTTGATTTTCTTTCCCTTCTGTTTCGACAGGAGTTTTGAAGTCACTGGTGTCTCAGAGACTTTGTACACTTGATGTTCATTCTTGTATGTTAGACGTGACAATTCTACAAGTGGTATATAAGGCTGTGGGTCGCCACCTGGGGTTCTATTTGTTGCTAGTTGAGTTCTCTTTTCTCAAACCTTAAAAGTACAATGACATTTCATGGAAAGTTGTTCATTTTATGCCTCATATCGTTCATGATTATAAGTGTTGGATGTATAAGAAGTCTTAGCAAAATTCACATAGTATGCTGGAAATTTGTACCATTGTTCTTTTTTTTGTAGAGAATGCCTTGGGAAGTGAATTGCACTGGGAGTGGAAAGGCTGGACACCTACATGTAGTTTTTGCTTCTGATTTGACATGACTCGACATCGAAATGATAGAAAGCACAATTTCCTCGACGTGTAACACTTGAAATTGAGAAACTGTGGATGCTAAACCACCCACTTTTCAGAAAGATATAATTTCTGCTCACAAAAGATTTGAGGAAAGTGTGAATGTGTGGAGACTGCTGAAAGGGTTTTGTTGGGAAGTTGAAAGTTGTATTTGTGAGAGCCCTCATGCTCCTGTTTTACCCGAGATTAAGCCTTGTCTAGTTCTAGTCAGTTCCAATTGTCGCTGATATATTGGCTGAAACTGAGCAAAGCTATATCTCTGGCTTACTCATAGGCAATTTTCTGTGAATTTATTTGTCTGTGGGTGGACTAAACTCCCATAGATGCACATACATGTTTTTCCTGAACATGATTGGATAGACGATGGGACTGTAACCTTGGGGCATTGTTCATGAATCAGGAGCACCACTTTAGTTTTGTATCAATGCCAAAATCCTCAAGTTTTGTGTGTTATAAAAGACTAGAGAAACATGTCGTGATCTGTGAAAATGTCGGTGCATTGGAGTCGGCACGCAGGAACTGAAGTTTCGTTTGTCAACAAAAACTGTAGTCAATAATCCCAATTCATGTAAAGAAAAAAAGCAAATGTATAAAATGTACTGGATTACGAAGACGTCGTAAAAAAATGTTATTTCGTATGATAAAGAGATAAAATATATATAGAAACTTGGTTGCTGCTTTGAAACTTCCGATCTTGCTGGAGCTGTGGACATTGGTGGTGGGGCAAAGATGAGCTGTTGTTGGGGACTTATTGAACTAACCAAACTGACAGATGACCAGGAGAAGGCAAAGTGTTGGTTATCCAGATTGTAACCCTAACTAGTACCAGATGAATTACCAGTAACTAGTTAATAAGTAACCAGTAATAATAAAAACCGGCTGTTTCAGGCTGCTGTCTGGCGTTAAGGGGCAATATGCAATTTTTTATGTTGTCATTTGTAACAAGGTTGAGAGACAAAAAAACAGTAACTAGCTCGGAAATGCAATGTATCCAGTGCTCTTCGTTTTCCTGTGTTCCTTTCTCCACATATTTCAATGGAAGTGTCAGTAGAGTGAAGTTCAGTTCAGCAGTAGACTGCTCTATAGATGAACACATGGCTTTACGTTTTGGGGGATTTTTTTATGGTTATAGTTTCGATATCGTGAAGGTGGTTATTGCATAGAAAGCTCCGCTCCATTCGATGTTCGGACTGCTACCAGCCTTACAGCCCTAGTTGCTGTGCATGCCAGACACAAGTAACTATGCTCTAGTAACCTCATCTGTGATGTACATTGTGCTGATCGCCTAAGTAGTGATAAACGGCTTCTCTTCTAAGGAGACCTTGACTCTTGTTGTCTGATTGTGTCCGTCTGTGTTTGCTTGTACGAAAATTTACTTATTTCTTGTTTGATTCAGGCAGAGCCCATAGACAACATTGACAACACAAAATACATAGATCTAAAAATACAATGTCTAGGATAAAAGAAACTGAGCGGAGGCCTATTTACGGCCTGCTTACCAACTGGCAGATTGAAGAAAAGAAGTACCACTTTGTCAAAGGCCCATGATTAGTCTCAGGGTTCTCACTAGAATTTTTTTCAGTGTAGGGGTCAGGTACAGAACAACTTTCTGCGGCGTAAGCCGTCCATTGACTCCCAAAGACATGACAACAGTAACTAAGGGTCTGGTACCTCCCCCCCCCCCAAAAAAAAACTTCTGAGACACTATTTCCTGTCCATTTTAGGACAAATTCCCTGGTTATAGCTTCATTCTTAAGTCAAATATTTGATTTGTTTAAGATTCTCCCTAAAATGAAATACACATGTAAGGGGCAAAATCACAGCCTAGGGGGCTCCTACATGTACGTTCAGTGAGAACCCTGAGTCTACCTGGGAAACTTGAGACGTATAACCAAAATATTTCACTTTCCCGCATCTTAGGGAATAAAGTATAGATAATGGGAAGTAACGGGATTGTTCACAAGGAACTGGATAAATTCTGAAAGTCTTATCCAGTTGTTTAAGTATCAATTTTCTAGTGTATTTCTGCATGGATGTCTAACCTTTATCCACGTAACGGGCTTACGATGTAAAATTTTCTCATCAGTCAACCGATTGTTTCTGCTCAAAATTATGTTTCTACTCAAAATTTATGTTTCTACTAAAAATTATAATTCTGATGCTCGAGCGCGTCGGAACCAGTTACAGTAACTTCGGGGAAACTTCGGAGTCAAGTGATAAAATAGGTACTTTTCCTAAGGCACAACAACGCGGCCTGCCTAGTTTCCACCTAACTCGTTATCCGCTGAATAAATAGAAATCGGCCTAAAAAGAATGTAGCTGCAGTTTGCCTCCATAGATGCGTAGAGATCTAGACTAGGGTCTACCAGGGATTCGAAACCAGAACTTTTGGATTCTGAGTCAACAACCCTTACCACTAGACCACCTTGAAGGAAGAACTCTTGCATCAACAGAACTAGTTCACGTGTGTTTAATAGCAAGTATCATCCTGCCAAATTCTTGAAGCAAGTAAGATCTGGCCAGACTGTACCAAGGGGCCAGGGCAGGTAGATAGTGTGTAGGCTACACGCTGCTTTTGGGGCGGGGAACAAGAAGAAATATGACCGTTTCAACTTTCCAAGTTAGTCGTAGATACGTCCTCGTAGATGTTACAAGCATGCGGTGTTAAAACACCTTCCAACCTTTTTGTCTCGAATCGTGAGTGAATGATGAATATATACACATACAGTGAAGCGTACTCTAAATACTTTACCAGCTACTGTGAAGTGTATGTACACGGCAAATTGACGTCAGCACACAGCCGTACTGGACTCGACTGGTAGGTATCACCCTATGGAGAGGCCATGCCTATCTAGCTAGCCTCTACCAGGCTTCGGGAAGAGGCTGGAAAGAGTAGAAATTGTCTACATATGATATGCCAGGCCCAGGGAAGCTGGTCTGTGCAATGAGAACAGTTTGCCACTTCCGATTTCTACTCTTTCATAGCCTGCATGGTTACCAAACCTATTGTATCTCCCGAGTCCTACATCCTCTCCGCAAATAGAGAGGATGTAGGACTCAGGAGCTATGATAAGTTTGATAACCAGGCTAACTCTTCCTGCCGCTTCCCGAAGCCTGGTCGAGGCTAATGCCGAAGTCTGGTAGAGGCTAGCGCCTCTCAGATGCCGGGAACGGATGATGAAAGATCCGCTTGTTGAACTCGAACCCGTCCCGAAAGAGGTGGTATTTGTAGGTCTCCAAAACGCGGATATGAGAAGGAGTAGCTGTGTGTTTACTGTCTATGTGGTCTGTCTGGAGCCCAGATGGAGCGGCCAGGTTTTCCAAGGTTTCTCTTCATCTATAGTCTGTACTACAGAGTGGTTCATGCAGGATGGAGTTGTACGTTGCGGCAGTGGTGGTGGTGTTGTGTGCATCCGTAGGAGCACAGGATCAAGGGGCGGTTCCGCCGAGGTACAGCCCCCCTGTTGTTACCTCAGAGGGAAGGGCTCCCACTGAATCCACTCTCAATAACAGGTATGGTACTGTAGGGCAATACTCCACATATACTCACGTATGATTTGAGAATATAAGAATTTTTTTGAAACCTCTTAGTTTTGAGTATGATGCTGTTATAAATGTTGTGACCGAAGTTAATATGGTATGGAATACGCTCTTTCAATTGATATTTGACCTTGAACGTTTAGCAAGACGTCGTAAAATGCTTTTGTCCTCGGTAAAACTCGGTAATATACAATAAAACTTGAACAAAAGTGTGTAGGATAGAATAGTCTGCTAAGACGTCCACATGAATGTTTAAGAAAACGAATATAGTAATGGTGGAATTTTATAACCTGGTATACACCTGATCTAAAGATATGGTCCGCCATCTTGGATTTTGACCATATGGCGTCTTGAAAATATCATGAATGAATTTTTATTGACAAAAGCTACATTATTAACAGAAATGTTTATTGTTCAACCGAAGTTACTGAATTTGCAAAAAATGCCTGTCAGAACCCCGTTGCCATGGCATCAAGAAATTATCAACTTAACACACTTAAAATGAAATTGTCGCTAGGTAAATTTTTGGGAAAGTCACAGAATTTTGTGGTTCTTGGGTAAACCGTGAAAATTGACGCGGGGAGTTTTAGCCCCATCTTAGGGGTAAAAAGAGGCTTTTTATTGTGCTAAGTCTACAATTCAAGCAGTAATTGGCGATGTCCCGTGGCATCAGTGTTCGTCGCATATTTCTCAGAACTTCAATTGAATTTGTACACATGTATAGGGGTGGGTACCTGTATAGAAAATTCAGCTCCGGATATCAGGTTCAGAGGATCAGGTCCAGGTCCGGACCTAAACCTGGACCTGATTGTTGTACAGTAGCACTATACCATATTTTGGAGCGCGAAACACAAGTACAGGTCACTCACTACTGACATGTAGTTGCAAGATTATTTTTGTCATTCCCTTATAGGACAACGACAAGTCAAGTGCAAGGCCCACCCTCTGCACCTGCATCTGACGAACGGCGTCCGGATGACAGTACCGCTAACGACCTCCAGGTGGCAGCACTGCAACGCGGCATCTTGTCCAGACGGCTGTCTCGCCTGGAGGGACAACTCAAAGTCATGCAGAACAGCATCCTGGGGAGCCCGATGTTGCAGGTTTGTTTTTTTGGGTCATGATAATGATTATTCTGGCATACTCATTTTCACATGAGCTAAGAGAGGAAAGTCGTATAAAGTGCCTTTCCCAAGGGCAGGATTCAAACTCGGGACCTCTTGGTTCTGAGCCGAATGCTCTGCCGTTACGCCGACCCCACCGTAACAGTTGTAAAAGTTGAGGTGTTTGGTATCTTACAGATGGGATACTACAAGCTGTACAATATACAGATCTACAGAGAGCTACGTATACAACTACGACGTGTACACGTACCTGAGTCCTTGATCATGAACTAAATTTAATACAGAGCAATCGTTGGAAAGCTCAACTCTGCAAACACGTGAACTTATTCACCTTATTAATTTTTTTTTTTTTAAATTCCAACATGTAATCACCAGACGTGGTGACGACACACTCAAGTTTTTTCAACTTATATTAATGCCGCCACCAACACAGGGGACAAATATATGACAGGACAATTCTCATTTACACCTGAGCTAAGTGAGGAAAGCCGTGTAAAGTGCCTTTCCCAAGGGCACAAGATCGGTGGCATGTCAGGACTCGAACTCGGGACTCAAAGTTCCGAGTCGCGCACTCTGCCGCTACGCCACACGACCCCACACCTTATTAATTGTCCTGAAGGCGACAGTGGTCGCTGAAAATTTGATCTCTGTATAATTTGTGTGTTAGAATGAAGTTCAGCGTTTTACTATGATGATGTGGATCTATGATAACTACCAACACAGATGAATTTTCATGATAAGGGACATGGCCGTTACACAGGAGTTGGTCCAGCAGAGAGAAGACATGGAAGTGCAGTTGTCTGACCAGCAGGCCGCCATCGACGGTCTGCAGTTCCAGGCGGACGGGCTTCTCCAGCGCCTCTCCAGTCTGGAGATCCTCGTCAACCGAATCAACCGCAACCAGGAGAAGTTTGAGACGTACGTCACCAAGTTGGTGGACCAGATGAAAGCCGTGCTGCCCGGCAGGCTGGTGAGAGACAGCGGGCTGAACGGAAACGTGCAGTACCAGGACATGCCGAGGGGTAGGTTTGGTCATCTCAAAACAGATCGTAGAGCATAATCGGCCGTATTAATTGAAATTGAAATACCTTTATTGTACATTCATGCCACGACGGGCTAGATACAGGTCAATATATACAAATGTAACAGACACATAAACGTATATAGAAAAGTGGAGACAAAAGATGCACTACTTGACTTAGACATACATACATAAGGAACATATAAGAGTACTGTACTAGGCTAATACAAAGTGTTCTAGTCACTGAGCTAATATAGAGAGGTCAACTTCCCGCTTTTTTGTACAATGGAAAACGTAGAGCGAAGACTGACTGCTCTGATTTAACGTAGAGCGTAATTCGCCGATTTGATTCTAGGTAAGGCCATGTTGATTTGATTATATGGATGACATCCTCCGGGAACCCCAAAACTGATGCGCGCGTGCGAATAAAAAAAAAGTTTTGCAAAAAAAAAAGTTGTTTTCATTATGAAATCTACGTGGTTTTGAAGGTTTAACAAATGGCACAGAATATGGTTTGGTGAATAATCTAGTCTTCAAGTTCATTTCTTTACAATTTCGTCTTTTTTCGTTTGATTTTGGCATTCTACGACATTGGTATATTTTTTATTTTTTGTAACGTATGGCATATTTTTGCTCATTTTGCAACCGTTTTGTACGATTTACAGTATGGTTTAAAACTTTTTTTTTTTGGAAACGGCCGAAAATTCATGCGCGAGCGGATGTCATCCATATAATCAAATCAACATGGCCTAATGGGTTGTAGCTATCCGGAATTAATCGTAAAACCTGAATTCAGGGTAATACGTATCCGGCTCTAAAAATTTTAGCAAAGCGTTGTCAGGTATGTAACTACCAGCACAGATGAAGTTGTGGGGTCGTGTGGCGTAGCGGCAGAATGCTCGACTCGGAACCAAAAGGTCCCGAGTTCGAGTCCTGACATGCCACCGATCTTGTGCCCTTGGGAAAGGCACTTTACACGACTTTCCTCACTTAACTCAGGTGAAAATGAATACAATGTTCCGTATTTGTCTGCGTTGGTGGCGGCATAAAATAAGTTGATATAACTTGAGTTTGCCGTCACCATGTCTACTAGAAATGTTGGAATAAAAAAAAAGATGAAGTTTCAAGATAGTAACTAACCGGTTTCTTGCATGACTTGCCCTTTAGACTGTGCGGAGGTGTATACCGGTGGGAACCAGACTAGCGGAGTGTACACAGTCAGGCCGCACGGGCAGCAGACTGACATGCCACACTCCGGCCAGGTGAGAAGAGAAATCCTATCTACATATGCATGTACGTGTTATCTCCGAACACCAAGTGTCTTTGAAATCAGACATTGATGATAATCCACGTAATCGAAACACACAGTCAGTAAATTGAAGAAAACGTTTTTTTTTTTGCCCTACGCAGCGTACTGGACAATCTTCTAGGTGTAGGTTGCAATGAAAGGAGCAGAAGAAGCACGTCTTTGAATTGTTGCGTTTTCGCAGTACGCCCAACCCTCTGATCCAAATTCATTCAGGCCTCGCGCGAAGAGCTTACGAAGTAGCCTCTACCCTGAGGCTTGAGGGCGCGGCTGGAAATAGTAGAAATTGGCCAAATAGAGAGACAACACGCCGAGGGAGTTTAGCCATCCAGTTTACAGTTTGCCGGCAAACTGTAAACTGGATGGCTAAACTCCCTAGAATATAATGGATCCCAGGCTAAGGCGTTTCCACTCACATCGCTAACCCGGCATGTTTTTCCGCCTAGGTGGCGCCTTTCTCAGTGTACTGTCGCGTTCGGCACCGCAGAGGCTGGACGGTGATCCAGCGGCGACAGGATGGGAGCGTCAACTTCAGCCGGCCCTGGACCGACTACAAGAACGGCTTCGGCGACCTGGGCGGAGAGTTCTGGCTCGGGAACGACAAGATTCACGCCATCACGGCGCAGAAGAACTACACCCTGAGGATCGAGATGTCCGATTGGGAGGGCAACAAGGCGTACGCCGAGTACGATCACTTCTCTATTGACAACGAATGGCAGGGATACAGGCTGCGGGTAGGTACCTGAATCCCAGGGTACGACAAAACTCCAGTAAGGCCCGGTTACGATCGTCGTACGCACTGACGCAAAATGAGAGCATTCTTGGGAAAGCCGTACATGTGTCCAACAAAATTTAACTAGCTGTCTTTGATTCTTGTCGACGAATGACTCTGTCATAGCCTACTTGAAAATCCGCAATGACATCAGAATTGTAGGACGAGCTGTGATGTATGTGACGGCGCCACAACCGTACTAGTTTTAATGGAAAGCATGTTCCATACAAATGATAATGATGTCTAAATGCTGGCTACTGGATATCGGGTTTACCTTCGCAAAGGGAAACATTTTGTTTTTGCTCTATTTCCTCTTCTTCCGCGGATTCGTTCCAAACAGATAAGGTCAATGACCTAGACAGACGACTGTCACCATGGTAACTGGTGATGTATCAGACACCCTGTGGTGTTGGGTTACATTATGTAGCAAGTTGCAGAACAGATGTAGAGTTGGAGGGACTGGTCACCATACATATGAATGAGTAAGAGAGCTGTAGTTTGTTGGACCATGTGAAAGTAAACATTATCTATTTGCTTTTCAGATGTTACCTTTCTAGTTCAATATTTTATATTCTTATGCTGGATGTGTTCGGCACTTTTATTTTGCTTTACCGGCCTCAGGTGAGCGGGTACAGCGGCAGTGCGGGAGAGTCCATGTACGCTAACCATGACGCGGCCTTCAGCACCAGGGACAAGGGCAGTGAGAACCAGGGCTGGGTCGACTGTCCCAAGGTAGGTCAAATGTCACATAGTCGTGGGGTCGTGTGGCGTAGCGGTAGAGTACTCGACTCTGAACCAAGAGTCCTGACATGCCACCAATCTTGTGCCCTTGGGAAAGGCACTTCACACGACTTTCCTCACTTAAGTGAAAATGAGTATTGTCCTGTCCTGTATTTGTACTCTGTGTTGGTGGCGGCATAAAATAAGTTGATGTAACAGTAAATTAAGATTGTATATTTGTATATATTGTGTATATTGATGTATATTTGTATATATTGTGTATGTTGATGTATATATGTACATGTTGATGTATTGTTACGTTTATGTGTATACTCTCTCCTGGAAGAATAGCTGTCACCCTCGGGTGGGCAGCTAAAGGAGCGTTTTAACTCAATAACTCAATTGCCATGTTTGGTCATGAAATGTTGGAATATCACTCAAAAAAAAACTATTTACGTTTGGCTGTTTTAGGAGATGAAGGGCGGCTGGTGGTACACACAGTGCGGGGACTCCAACCTGAACGGACTGTACTTGAGTGTCCCGTTGCCATGTTTGGTCATGATCATGTTGGAATATCAACCAAAAAAAACTACTTACGTTTGGTTGTTTGCTGTTTCAGGAGACTGTGAATAAAATACTTACATGTAGTTGTGTAGAAAGATGCTCTTTACTCATTGACTTACCAACTATTTACGTTTGTTTGTTTGGTTGTTTGTCTTTGTTTCAGGAGATGAAGGGTGGGTGGTGGTACACACAGTGCGGGGACTCCAACCTGAACGGACTGTACTTGAGTGTGCCGTTGCCATGTTTGGTCAAGAAATGTTGGAATATCAAAAAACAAACTATTTACGTTTGGTTGTTTGCTGTTTCAGGAGACTGTGAATAAAATACTTAGTTGTGTAGAAAGATGCTCTTTACTCATTGACTTACAAACTATTTACGTTTGTTTGTTTGTTTGTTTGTCTTTGTTTCAGGAAATGAAGGGCGGCTGGTGGTACACACAGTGCGGGGACTCCAACCTGAACGGACTGTACTTGAGTGTGCCGTTGCCATGTTTGGTCATGAAATGTTGGAATATAAAAAAACTATTTACGTTTGGTTGTTTCAGGAGATGAAGGGCGGCTGGTGGTACACACAGTGCGGGGACTCCAACCTGAACGGACTGTACCACCGGCAGGGGGAGCACGAGGCCCGGGCGGACGGGGTGTTCTGGTGGTGGTGGAAGCGCGACTGGTACTCCCTCAAGTCCGTGGAGATGGCCGTCTTCCCCCACTTCTACCCCCTCTTCTGAACTGTCCGAGAGAAAAAACACGGTCGCTAACTAAATAGCTCATAGCGTCTAGGATTAGGCCACAGCAAATGATTTTTATGGATAATATCAGCGCACGCATTGATTATCGCATGATTAAAAAAAAGGGGGCCTGCATGCCCTTTTTTGTGAGGCGTAATCAGGCCTTTTTAGTCATCGTAATCCGTAGGCAACCTCCCCAAAAATCAACGTAATTCGTAAAAGAACATTAGCTGCAAAGCGTAAAGTCGTAATCAGCTCTGAAACTTTAACGCAATTCGTAATTGGCGGCGAAAATTTTGTGTAATTCGTAATCACTACCCCCCCCCCATGCAGACCCTCAAAAAACAGCAGGATATTTTATTGCCTTCCAACGGAGGACAAAATGATGTAAAGGTCTATCAGTTTAGACACTATCATGAAAGTTCATCTGTGTTGGTAGTTACATGTTAAAAGTTAAAACTTTTGATCCAACACAAAAATTCTCTCACCTAGAGCTTTCGACCAGTCACTCTGGTCTTCCTCAGTAGACTGACCCAGTGAAGCTTGTCACGCGGTTTAGACACTGTCAGCAATCCAGCAAATTTGAGGCACAATTGCTCGCGTTTGATGGTAAGTGTCGACAGTCTGGTTTCATCGCGTATAAATAATCGTCTCTACAATTGCTTATTATTGAGATGTATAACGTTACACATCTCAAAGGACAGGTGATAGTGTTAAATACTGAGGAGGAATGAAAACATGTTGGTTGTGATGTCATGTCTGGCACCGAGGATACTGAACAAACTGTCGATAAGGATCTACCCAGTATTTTCCGTAAGACTAAGAGGGCATCTGAATTATGTACGACGCATGTACAATTGTCCCAAGAATGCCATCAGTTTAACGTTTGCGATCGTACGACGGTCGTGCGACCGTGGTACGACTCATGTGACCGAGCCCCTTTTTTAAAGTGGCCTGGATTTGATGCAGATGATTGTTTCTTTTGGAAAGGTACGCACACGCAAGAATACCAAAGTATATGGGACGTTTTGCGGTAAAGTATGGTGTCACACAGCCTCATAGTTATACGTAGACTGTCGTTAGGAAGGAAGTCTATTTCCTTACACTACGTTGTCATCACAAATGGAAAATAAAGTGTCTTCTCATTGCGATGCGCTGTTTCGTCTCAGTTGTAAATGGGGTTTGAATGTGTTAATTAATTAATATGTTTTTTTTACTCCTCAGCTAGGGTTGGTGGGGACATTTTTATTATACGCCCTTTTTACCTGTCGCTACTTGGTTGGGGGAGCGACAACACCCGGGCATATGATAAAAAGGTCACCATATTCCCCACTGATCCCTGCTTGCATGTAGAATGTGGTTTAGAAGTCGTGTGTAGCAGCGTGCACCTGAGTGTTGTGGGATCGGAGGTCGCGAGTTCGAATCCCGGATGTGTTGTCGGTTCTGTCTTTGAGTCCTTTGACAACAGACTAGACCCGCTTATTAACGTGGGAACATTTGACACTACTTAATTAGAAAAGAACGTAGTGCCAACCATGAAACATCATAAGCGATTTGTTAGAGCGTAATTACTCCAAAAAGGCTCCAACATGAAAATGATATACTGTATTTACTACGGATAGATGCTAGTACCTTAATCTCCAAGCAGATCCCTCTCGGTGGCAAAAAGACAGTATCAAATTGGCCAGGCAGTATCCATTAGCCAGAGAATATATAAAAATGTAACGATCATTCCCCCACAACCTCTGCTTGGAGAGTACTAGTACCTTTGTTCTAGTTAAAACGTGCGTGTTACTTTTTGTTGTAGCTCTTTTTTTTCATTAACGTTATTACGTGACCCCAATGGCCAATGAACTCACATGAACTTTGCGTCTTTGTGTGAGGCGAGGCGGGCGGGTCATGTTACGAATGTCATTGGCTCGCTCATACAGGTAGTCAGAAAACAGCATATCTTGAGAGGCTCACAGTTGTTTTGTTAAACAAACTTTGAACGACTTTATCCCTGACCAACCGTTGTGTGTCTTTGGAAAGGAAACTGCCCCATAAAATGTCATTTTGTGGTAAGAGGTATATCAGTGTGAGCCGACGCCGCGTAGTTTTTGGGGTGCTTCTAACGCTCTGTCTACTCCATTTCTACGTGCTACCTGCCGCCATGGGGTACTACAATGACGACTGTTATCTTTCGAGAGAAAAAATGGAGGATATGCGACACTTGGTTGTGACTATATGCCAGGTGAGTAAATGAGGCCTTGTTATGTACAGATCTAATATACAATGCCCTTGGGCTTACATGGTTGATTTTGCAATCCAGAACAGAACTTAGGTAACAGACGTAGGTTGAATCGCTTTGTATGGGCCCTTTTAGTATGTCTTCTAGAGGGTGGTGGTTGTTATACGAAGGGGTATATGCAACATTTTGCCCCAGAAATTGAACTAAATTTTAACATGACAACTGTGTTTTCAGCTTTTACACACGCTCGTAAGGCGTCACATTTTGGCACCTCCACTTTCTGAATGGCACTTATATGCAATGGCAATGAAATATTTTGATTCAACACTTTGTAAAGAAACTACTAGAAAATTCCATTTTTGTATCGTCCTAATATTCCATAATGCAGCTGAAAGAACTAGGTTGGTTTATTCTGACATACATGTATATATGACTAAAGATATGCACAGCTACAGTCGTGTGTGTAATGAACCGAGAGGACATAATTGCCTTCACTACGCATGGTCTGGTGAAAAGAACCAGGGCCTCCGGGCATGAATACTAAGTAAGACCAAGGACATTATACACAGTAAGAATCATTACTGCTGCAGCAGCCATTGTCATCAGCGAATCAATGTCAATGACCTTGTAAGAACTGAGCAGAACTAGAAAGGTATTACATTATGCCAAGCAAATGCGTTTCAGTTTATTGGGATAATAACGATTTTGAAATCTTGGATATTTCGTTCATATTGGATCATATTGGGAATCTATATCTGTATCTTTACATCAGGTATAACAGCCTTGGCATGTCATCTCTCTATTTAGCGAATTTCTACCCTTTCCAGTCCCTTTCCGAAGCCTTGTAGGGGCTATAAATTTCCTACCAGAAAAAGAAATACAAGATATCCCCCTAGCCTCTACCAGGCTTCGGGAGGCGACCGGAAAGAGAAATAGAGAGATAATT